>NC_141904.1:64715000-65022343 GCF_057802395.1 Ceratotherium simum simum
CCAAACAACTGGAACAATGACAGGCTGGCATAGGAGAGCATTAACAATAAACAACAAAAGAACAAAGTTCCCTCCCTCCCTCCCCACCCCCAAAGACCGCGGCAGTTAAATTAAGTACAAAAAACTCATTACAAAAATAGCCTCACAGAGAAGCAGGTTCCAATCAAGTCAGAAAAATATTGGAACTTAACATATTATAACCCATTTGTGACTCTAATCAATAAAATTAGAGAGATTTAGTCCAAATGACACATGGAGACATTACAGCAGCACAACCCTGGCATGTTCGACCCTTCTTGGAAAACGGAGTATTTAAATGATCTTTATTTTTAGCCCAAAGAACATTTGTTAGTGTTGGATTTTCATCCTCAGTGCAACAGACATAGGTTTTGAGAAGGTACACAGGTTACTGACGATGACTCTCAAATGAAATATCACATCCAACAGAAGCATAGGGAAGACAGAAAAGGGAGACAATGTTACACAGTTTCAGTGGCATTGATACACCTATCAGAGGTTAAGTACAAGTGCACAGCTGTAACATCTTAATGTGCTCAAAATACCTCCCTGTGGTTGGCCATGTCTAAAGGGGCCTCATCTGATACCCACCCACCCCCCACCTTGGGCCCATCAAATTTTGCACCTGTATGAATGTCCAACACCTGGAAAGGAGTTATCTTTCTCCTTCAGCTGCATCTGAATTAAGAATCTCATCAAATCCAAAATACAACTGGGAATTGTGCAGAATGACTTTCAGAAAAGAAGGTAACAGATAAATCCCTAATAAAGGGGACCAATGTATATGGGGACCATTCAATCACAGTTTCTATAGAAACTTTTGTAGACCTTTGGTTGGGAAGAAAAGCCCTACATCTAGGGCATAGGTTTTTTTAAATTTTAATTTTAAACAAGAATTCTCAAATAAAATAGGACATAATTATTATAATATATAATATTTTGCCATCAGAACACTAAGCTAGGTAAAGATCATTGCTGTTTACTCAATTCACGTCTATAGATATGACAAAGGAACTCTATGTGTAACCCGGCTTTCCCCATAGGAAAGGTAAAGTAACATGTTTCCCTCATGATGAGCACTGGGAATCTAGTTCATCCTTTATCATTTAAAAACATATGGCTAATACTCAACAGTTTTGTTTGTTTTATAGCAGTGGGCTCAGGTGGTCTGATTCGGGGTAGGGACCAGTGAGGGGACGCAGAAGTGTTGTATACAGTGTAAAGGAGGTTAGCAAGGCCTCCCAATCATCTCAAAATTCACGCCTCTTAAATCAAGACATCAAGTAACCAAAAAAGAAAGCAAAAGAATTGTGCCTCAACATCTCACTCAGGAAACCTGCTTTCCTGCTTCTTAAAAGGAGTCTAGTCATTTTGTGCTAACAAGTGGATCTGAGAAACAGTTTGGCACGGTTCAAACAAACATTCCTTCGCTCTTGGTCGGACTAGACAAAATGTTCTCTCTGATTATCAGAAAGGGGGCTATAAAGGTCTTGTCTTAGCCATGCCCCAGTCCACGTAAGCAAGCAAAAGGATGAAATGTGTAGAGATTTCAGAACAAGCGAGGCAAATAATCACATGGTGCGAGAGGCTGGTAAGACACTGGTGAATAGGGGAAATAAAAAGACTTTCCTGCTGCAGTTCTGGAGACAAAGTCATGGAGTCATGCCAGGGAAGGAGGGAATGTTTTCATAGTTTGACCCACCATATTCTGGTACCGAGCCGTCTCCTCGCTTCAGAAACAGCCGCACCCTGCGGCCACCATTCTTAATCAGTTCTATAGCCCGAGAATGCTTCATGTTTTTGGTGGTCTCGCCATTGATCTCTAAAATTTCATCACCAATCTGCCAAAGCAAGAGAGACCAAAGTGAGAAGATCACAAAAGGGTTTCACCAGCCATTGAGGTGCTTTATGATTTACAATTCTTTCATTTATTGATTCCCCAAATATTTGTGGAGCATGTTCCAGAAAACCTTCTATTGCTTAAGATACAGCAGCGTAAAAAACAAAACTCCCTGCCCTTATGGAGATGACATTCTCATGGGGGAAAGACAACTAACAAGAAAATTAGAAAAATACATGTATTCTAGATAGTGTAAGTGCTAAGGAAACAAATCACACAGTAAGGGGAGAATTAATTGTGGAGGGTAGGAGGATACGGCAGGCAGTTTCTAGGAGGGCCCCCAATGAGCCCCACCTCCTTGTATTCACACCCTGTGTAATCTCCTTCCCTTTTGAATGTGAGTTGAAATTAGTGACTTGCTTCTAACAAACAGAATATGGCAAATGTGATGAGAAGTCAGTTCAAAGATTACACAATAGTTTTGGCTTCTGTCTTACTTGCCCTCTTTCGTTCTCTCACTTGTTCACTCTGATGCAGGCTGTGAGCTGCCTTACAGAGTTGACGATAAGGAAATGAAGACAGGCTCACGCCAACAGCCCAAGAGGCACTGAATCCTGCCAACAACCCTGTAAGTGAGCTTAGAAGCAAATCCTTCCCCAGCTGGGCCTTCAGATGAAACCACAATCCCAGTTGATATGCTGATAGCAGCATTTACTGGATGTCAGCTACTATTCTAGGCACTGGAGATAAAGGAGTAAACAAGACAGGCCATATCTTTGCTCTCATGGAGCTTATATTCTAGAAGGTAAAAGAGGAAAAGCACTGGCTTTGAAGTTCCAAGTCCTGAATCTGAGTCCTATCACTTGTTAGCTAAATGATCTTGTACAAGTCCTTTAAGTTCTTGGAGTTCACTTCCTCACCCGTAGAAGGGGATGATAACTACCCATGTCTACCAAGCTTAGGGGGTCAAATCAGATAATACAAGTAAATGTGTCTTGTGAACAACACAGCATTATACAAACCATCATGATAAAGGTATTTCATTCAATCAGAAACTTTTTTAAGTGAGTAAAGACACGGAAAAGCATATCCCATGTGTTTGAAATTTAAACAAAATTAATATGTACCACTGTATATATTCCCTTGTACATGCACAAATTGTGCATGTGTATGCATAAAGGAAGGATATATAAGAAAATGGTATATAGTTTGACCCTGAAAAACTAGATTTTGACTATGTACCATTTTTCATTGTCTAATTTTTAAAAACCACATGCATGGTCTACTTTCTCAATTAAAAAAAAAGCTTGTTAAAAAATTCAACTTCAAGAAATTTAAAAATCAAGATTGTGTCTTAAGTACAAGTATTAAGTTCCCCACCCTTGGTAGTTTTTTCCTCTTTCTGCTCAGGACCAATTTCATTCACTTTTTTCCTTTCCTGACCCAACTATGTTGATTTCTTTTAATTCATTGCAAATTGCTCCCTATGTGTATGTCTCAATCTGTGTGACCTATGTATAACGAGCAGATGATTTTTCTTTTTTTCATCATCTAATCTGCCCAGGAGAGCGACACCTTTGTACACAGTCACAGATATTAGATATCTAAACAGAGCAGAATGGACTTTAGGCATTTGTATATGTAAAATTTGCAGCTTCGGCTACTACAAAGCAACCTTGAACACTCACGCCATAGAGTTGCTGGCCCTCTGCTGAAGCAGAGTTGACGTGCTCCTGGGAGCAGGGTAATGGCTGGTGACTAGCTAGAGACTGAATGGAATCACCACGCAGAACCCACAGAACTACACAGCTTTCCTGCTCTCTAAGCATCCTGATATACCCAGGAATTCCTATGAAGTGACATGCCTGCCTCATGAGATTAAATACAAGAACTATGAAAATGAGATTCAGAAAATATCTACTTTAATAAATTTATAAGTCACTTTAATCCTTCATTCAAGCCCAAAGAGTTGGAAGGGGTCACCTAACTTTAGCAGCTACAACTAACTATGCTTTAGGGAGAACTTAATGCTAGGGTGGGAGTCATGCATTTAGGGTGTCCCGAAAACTGCAGAAAATGCTATTCCCATGAACATGACAGTTCTAGCCATATAATGTCAAAAAGTCACTGCAGATGACTTATTTACATCTATTCCAGACTCCTCTTCCTACTTACCCTCATCTTTCCACACCTTTCTGCAGGACCATCCTCTGCTAAGCGCAGAACATAGAGGTCCATGTTATACTCTCGGCCCCCTCGAAGACTAAAGCCAAATCCCTTGGCTCCTCTTTCCAATTCCACAGTGTAAAAATCTTGCTCCTATTTAAATAAATTAAATGCAATCATTCTGGGAGAACTTATATCCACACATATTTCTCGTCATCTCTTCCCAAACAGTCTCTGTTATGCCAATTTGACAAAAAGGCACAGTCTCTAGTCCCCTCTTGGCGATTCTCAATTGTTTATTAATATTCATTAACTTTAGAAGTTTGGAGATCCAGAACTTGAAAACATTCATGAGTGTGCCTGCAGACTGCACACCAACATGCATATATTAAAATTTAATCAGTGAGGATGCAATTCGTATTTGCAGCAGGAAAATTCTTCATTACACGATATCATCCTACATAATGCTGGATGTTCAGCCTTCCTGCCTCACGGCCAGAAAATGCCAGCAGTGCCCTTCATTTGGATACCAACAACCTCCACACATCTGGGGAGTGGTTCCCACTCTGGTTGAGGAGAATCATGAATGGATTACTGAAGGCTCTGAGAAGGCCAGCAAAAAATGAACCTATTTAACTTTGTGTCATCCAATGTTTCCCAAATTTGCTTCACCTGCTATTACTCGCACACCCTGTGGGACAGGTAGCTCTACGCATCGCACCTGAAATTCACAAGTCTGAGAAACACCTTAACAAAGACATTTTCTTGGCATAAATATGTTTATGAATATCATGAGTAGATATTAGATGTTTCGCTCTTTCTCTGATCACCAATCCTTGAGACAATTCTGACTTTTTATTTTGTTTTCCCACCTAGAAAAGGATATCTAGGAATATTTTTCAAAGGTAGTAAATAAAATGTCATTTCCTAGACAACCAAATGTGAGTACATATTTAGTACATCCCCTCACAAAAGGTTATTTGTTTTAATTGAGGGTACTTTATAAAAGATATCTCCGAAAAATAGCTTCAGAAAGGTGGAAGGAAACGTGCAAAGCAAACAGAAAAAAGAGAAATGGTCCTCACCTGTGTTGCCTGGGGTGCTTTGAACTCAAACTGAGATTCTGGCTTTGGTTTGGCGGTACTCCTGCCAAAGCGAGAGAAGTTAATATAAGAGCAATGCAGGGGGAAACTGAGAAAGAATCAAGGATGGGTACTGCCATGCCAGGAGTCACTTTTTTCCCTTTAAACTAACAAAAGCAACCAAAGCCATGTCTGACCTGGTCTCCTGGGCCCCTTGTTGAGATGGGGTGTGTGTGGTGGTGATGGTGGCAATCTTCTCCGCATTGGTCAGCAGAGTGGCATTCGAAGACTCTGCAGGGTGAGACAGAGCATAATGAAATGAAGGCCCCAGAGAAGACATCGTCAAACTAGGAGGTATGCAAAAGTCCCATATCTGAATGACAAGTCTGGCTTCTCTGCCACCATTTCAAGCAGCTCTGACTTGAATTTCTAAACAATTAAGAGTTTAAAGAACCATTCTAAGATCTTCTATGATGTGAGCCATGTATACCTCCATAACCCTCCTCCCAACCAGACATCCCCACAAATGAAATGAAGAGTTTGCCCAAGAAAATGCTACTCTAACGTTGTAGCCAAGGTAGGTGTCTCTCACTCCTCCCCCGCCACTTAAAAACAGGGGAGTGCCATCAAAACACTGCACTACACCAGAATTACTTCCCAGAATCTTACAGGCTGATAATAATGTCTCTGCTAACGTTCCCACAATTTATCAGCAATATTTAGTGAGTGTGCTTGATTTCCTCATGTGAATATTAAAATCAGAAGCTAACATCTTGTTAAATACACGCACACACACACCATCTACTTTCTTCTCCATTGCTTTTAATGAAGCACAACCCAAAATGTGGAATTCCTGACAGGTCTCTTCTAGTACTACACATGAAAAATTAATTTTAAAACTTGGGTTAGTCAGAGTCAGAGTTTGTAAATATAAGTTGTATAAATCATGAAGCCACTCTAATGTAATGAATATGATTATATTCTTATATAAATTGACTTTCTTCTCCACTAACCACATTCATAAGCAACTTCATTAATCTCTAGAAGTTTAGAGATCCAGAATTTGAAAATACTCATGAGCATGCCCTATGAACTACACACCAACATGCATATACTACAATGTAATAATTCATGTAGCAATGGTTTTATGTTCTTTTATTAATTATTTCTCCGTTAAGATCAAGGCAGATAGCAAGCAACTGTGAGCAAGTTGCACTTTTAATATTTATTTTTAGGTTGACTGTTTGAAACTTGGCATAAATTTTCTAATCAAGAAAATGCTAAATGTGATGGTTAGGTTCTAAGATTATAAATGTCCATTAAATTCATAGTGTGCCATGAAGTCTAGAAATTTCTATGAGTCCTATGGTTCACCAATTACTTGTCTATCTTCCATTTTAATTTTCTAAGGATACTACTCAGCTTGGGTCTGGCTTCCTATTATTTTAGTTTCATTACACATGGCTGTAAAAGCATGGACTTGAGATTCAGACCCGGGTTCAAATCCCCCTTCCCCTCTCATCAGCTGTCTGCCTTATTTCCTCATCTGACAGAAGGGGATAATGAGGGTAATTCCCTTCTCCTGGATGAAAGTATAGGAAATGTCTAGTATAGTACCTGACATAGAGGGAGCACTCAATACACATTTACTGCACTTTGGCCCTGGCTACCACTTCTACATTTTATTACTGTGGGAACTTGTACAATTTATTGAAACTCGGCAAAAGGACAAAGTCGAAATATGATTTTAACAGTTTATATCCCAGCCATAAATCCCATGATTCTTATAGCTAAGGCACAAGATTAGTAAGAAAACATAACTAGATCAAGTGAACTGTACTGTGAATCCGATTCCTGCTTTAGGATCGTGTTCCCACAATCTGTTTTACCAAATGTTTCTATAGATTCTGAGGGAAAAGGAACTTGTGGTCAATGAAGGGTGAGAAGTAACGGATGAAACAGAGGGAAATGTTTTTGTGCGTCTGTGTTTTGTGTGTGTGTGTGTGTGTGTGTGTGTATGTGTGTGAGGAAGATCAGCCCTGAGCTGACATCCATGCTAATCCTCCTCTTTTTGCTGAGGAAGACTGGCCCTGGGCTAACATCCGTGCCCATCTTCCTCCACTTTATATGGGACGCCGCCACAGCATGGCTTGACAAGCAGTGCATCGGTGTGTGCGCGGGATCTGAACCTGGGCCGCCAGCAGCGGAGCACGCGCACTCAACCACTACGCCACAGGGCCGGCCCCTGTGTGTCTGTGTTTTGTCTTCCCCTGGATTCCTCAGAGCCTTTACTATGCCAATATGCCTTGCGACCCTCTGAGCTGGGGAGGTGGTGCTTCTCAAGCATAGTGGTTACAACGTCCAATTCTAGAGTCAGACTATCTGGCTTTGCATTCTAGGCTCTGCAACTTACTGGCTGGGACTTAAGCAAAGTTACCTAAACTTTCTATGCCTCAGTTTCCTCCTCTGCATGTGGAGGATAAGAAGTATCTAAGAAAATTGGTGTAAAGATTCCCCGAGAAGACAGTGTTTGGGATTGTGCCTGACACACAAAAACTGCTCAAAAAACGATTAACATATTTTTTGGTAGCATGTATTTATTATTGTTACCACAATATTAAAAGCATATTATTAGTACATTTTTATGACTGCAGTAAACCAGCACAACCAAGGCGATAAATCTAAGTCATCTTTCATAAAGTATGCCCAGTGTGTTAGTACAAAGGACTAAGAGACTGCACAGCCTGTCAATATGATTTGCTAGAAGTTTCATAAACACATGGATTGGTCCTTTAAAAAAACTTCATATTGCTCAATGTAATTAATTTTATGGAGATGCTCTGGGAAATCACAAGATTGTTCGGGCCATGGGGAAATCATAATCAGGATACCAAAAAGAACGTTTCCTTGTAATTAAGGGGATTGTAATGACTGAACTGTGCAGAGGTTCCCCTCCTTGAGAGTTCTTGTGTGTTTCTGGTAGCCAGAGTTTTCTAGGAAGATCAGATTCCATTTTCAAACAATTTTTATATTTCTGCTGCTTTCATGATTTGATATGACAGATAACCACTCAATATACATATAAATAGAATTCTTTTATTAATTTTCCTCCTACCCTTCATTTGCTATTTTTCACATGTTTATCTATAAATCTGTTTTGGGTTGAAGCTCAACTTTAAGCATTTTAAAAATTAACATTTAATATGCAAATACCTATTTGAGCTCCCTGAATTTCCCTCCTTTCATTGTTTTTCTTTCTTTTTCTTTTTTTTCTGTGAGGAAAATCAGCCCTGAGCTAACATCCATTGCCAATCCTCTTTTTGCTGAGGAAGACTGGCCCTGGGCTAACATCCGTGCCCACCTTCCTCTACTTTATATGGGACGCCACCACAGCATGGCTTGACAAGGGGTGCGTTGCTGTGCACCAGGGATCTGAACCTGCGAACCCCGGGCCGCCAAAGTGGAGCGCGCGCACCCAACCTCTGCACCACCGGGCCGGCCCCTCGTTGTTTTTCTTAATCTATGAACCATCACCATTTCTTGATCATTTATGACGTGCCAAGCATGGTGGTAAGTGCACTACCACATGCACTGTTTCATTTAATTCTTACAACTCAATGAGAAAGGTGCAAGTATTACCCCCAAGTATTACCCCAGATGGAGACACTGAGGCTTAGAAAAGGGAGGTAACATGTCCAAGGTCATCCAGAGAGCAAATGGACGCACTGGGAATTAAATCCAGGTCCTGCCTGACAATTAACTTTTAGTCTTATTCTGTTTACAAGGTAATTATGTATTGGTATCAAGGAGATCATATCTAATTGGTATGTTCCTTTCAAATAAACAATGTTTTTATTTTACTGCATAAATACAACCAGCTTCACTAAGCACTATCACAGATTAATTAAAATATAAAATATCCTGCTTTGAATTCTAGACTTCATGGGCCATCTTTCGAGCAGTAAAATAATTTTTACCATACCTTTGATTTCCAGGATGCTTTTTTAATATCCATCAAGTTATACTTACTTGAATAAACTTTTAAGTCCTCATTTAGAATTAAATCAAGACTGTATGTGCTGAAATTCTCTCCAACTTTTTAAAATGCAGAGATGAAGCCCATTATCACACATTTATAGCTCTAACCCAAGACAAAATTTGCCCCATATAACAGAAAAAAATAAAAGAAAAGCCTGATATAGGAGTATACCCCAGCAACAGTGCTATGAACGGATGTCAATGTATTCGACTTTTAAAACTCAGGCAGATGGAGAGATTGGCTGTTTTTATGATAAATTCCAGAAAGTACCCTACATCCTTTATTAAACAGTGTTTACACCTATTTTAGCTCTCCCAGAGGAATGAATATGGATAGCACTACACTTTCCATAGCAATCGTGTATCAAGAAAAGCATATCCTAGCTCTCACAGCACTGTCATGGTGCTGTGCTAAGTCAGGGCACTAACTTCTGATAGGAGCTTCTATCTTGGGTTTCAACATATCTCCGTGACAAGTGACAACAATTCTAACCTTGCTCTCGTGTTAATAACCTTAGCCTCCCTTACAGAATCAACGTTACAAAGCCAAGCAAATCAACACAGGATACAATCACTCCTTTCATAAATATTTTAATGCCTAAACACATATGCAATAAATCTAAGGGAAGCATTTGAAAATTTGAATCCCATAAATATTTGAAAAGTTTTGGGAGACATTTTAAATGTGTATGGTTGGAACCGTGTTCCTTCTGCCCAAGTGTATGCTAACTATCACATCCACAGAGACTTCGATTAAGATATTTAAATTTGTACTATTCTATGCCTTTGCCAAGGAAATAGCAATATCTGTGTTGCCAAGCCCTACCTCCCACATAAGCAAATGCTTTGATTCAGAGTGATGTGAAGTACAAATTTAAGACCATAATTTAAATAATGTATTTTTAAGCTCATAAATATTTTCATTATCTTGAAACTTGATTCAATCTGACGGTTCCATGTTAGCCTGGCTCAGTCAGGGTCTGCCCCATCTGATTCAAGTCTCTCTCCTACCCAGACTCCACAAGGTACTTCTATACAACGCAGGTGGTAGAAAGCATGTGTGGTTTGACTTGTACAATTTCAAGTTCAGATTCAGTATGTTTAGCTATTCTCTGGATGTTTCTGTGCTGCCATTATATATTTACTATCCTCTGCCTATATCTCATAGGATAAGAGGTTCTGCCCCGCTCTACCTCCCACCGTGGTCCCAAAGATAGTAAAAACAGAGATGCCAAGGACTCCCCCGACCCAGGCCTGTCCAAGATCTGTGAAGGTAGGCTTTCAAACAGCACAATAATGCCAAATAAAGGAGAGTCATGTTCGGGGCTTTTGTTGAAGTGGGCTGGCAAAGAGAGAGAGAGAAGTGGGAGACGTAGAGTGAGGGAAACTCTAGACGGAGATGAGTGAAGATGGAGAAAGAATGAGGTGACCAATGACAAGAAAAAAGAATTAGGCAGCATGAACTAGATAAACAGCGAATTCAGAGTGGGTTCCAAGCACTGCCCAACCAAGAGTGCATCTTCCTCAATCATGCCTCCTAGGGTTTCTGAGAACATGAAACAAGATGGATTTAAGAGCTTAGAAACCACTCTGATTAAGAACTTCAGTCTCTTCGTGAGGATCATGAAACAAACTATCTTTGGGCTACTTGGTGAATTAAACATTAGAGAGAAAGATCTGAAGGAGACCAGAGGTCTCTAACACAGAGAGAGCACCTCCCTTTTACCCTACAATCTGTCTTGTCCAATACACTTTCACAGAGAGAAAGCAGATCTAGCATGATTTTCTCTTTTCCAAACTGTAATGGTCACTCTCTGTCTTCTAAGTGTTTGCGAAATCTTCCTGGATCCCTCCAGTATCTCTCCAGAAATCGAACTCTCCTGCCTCAACTCTAATTTCCAAGATGGGAATTTTGGGCTCCATTTAAAAGATGAGCGTCACAAATCCACACTCTGCCAGACTTGATTCCCTTCACCTGGCCTTCGAAAATTACAAAGTAACAGATGAAGAGTTTTATTATCATGACAACGAATTCCTGAAATATCTTGGGATAAAATCACTTCCTCAGCAGCACATCAATCCTTAACTACGTTGTATCAACTTTAATGTTTATTTTCTTCCAATCAAGATTGTGTGTGGTATGTCTATTTGAATTTTATATTTCTGGAGTATTGAAGTTTAAAAAATATCTTTTTATTGACAATTGTTATTGGATAATCCACCTTGCATTATATTTTTTGGTGTTCATGTTTTCCAAAAATATTTTCCACTGCACTTCATTAAATTAAGTCAACACTTAGTACGTGCATAGTAGTATAAGTTGCTTCTGCATATTTATGTCTTTCCCGATTTCAAACTCTTCTCTAAGCCCCTCTTCAAGGACTGCTTTCTTTCCTTTCGTCCTTTTTTGAATTCTTATTCCCACATTAAGACTGACCAATATAGACCCAGCAAGTCAATTCCTGTGTCCAGTTCTTTTGGATTAGATTTGAAATCTCTCCATGGCATGTAGATAAATGTGTCTAAATTTATATACTACATTTGGCTCTCTCAACCATTTCTTACTTAATTTTTCTGGCTTCTGTCATCCTTTCCATTAGGAACCTATGTTCTATCATCTTGTGATCACTTTCCTAAATTGTAATAGCTTTCCAGAGTGGTGAACTGGTAGAATGAACTCCAGACCAGATGGTAAATTACTAATCTTGCACTTGAGGCCGGCTAGAATAGACCATCATTCAAGCAGCTATTTTTCCCTTCACATTTGGTATGGGGTATTTTTGGTGCAGAGAAAGTTCTGTTTCTCTTTGAAATATCTTTGAAATATTTCAAACATTTCAAAACCAAAGATTTTCAAATATTTATTGTTTGGTTTTGGACTTACTTGTTCTGAAAGGCACAGTCTACACCACTCAAATTTTCAACTAATAAGGCTCACTTTCTAACAATTAGTATATAAAAATATTCATTTGGTGAACTACTTTCAGATAAAATTTCTGATTTTCTTATTTTACAAATCCATGGCATAGAATTTTTATCACACTATCTCCATAAACCACATTTTCCTATTGAGAAATACTCATTGACTTTTAGAATATATATTTTATTTTATAACGTACATAGCAAGAATGAAAAAAAGACACTGAAACATTTTGGGACAAGTATCTGTTATCACTTTGCACCCAAGGGCAAAGTCTGCTTAGAACAGAGTCAATATTCAGGACTTAATTCTCTGAAGAATCTCTACTTAGTGACATTAGTGTATCAGCTTCATTTTTATTAAATATGAATAATACAGTGAGTATCAATATTTTTTGCTGTATAACTTTTTACTGTGGGGGGCTTTCCTGTGTACTGCAGGATGTTTAGAAACACCCCTGGCCTCTACCCACTAGATGCCAAACGTCCCCTGGGCATCAGAATCATCACTGGTGTAAACTAACCAAAGATTTCAATTTAACCAAACAAATAACCATGAATAGGACTAGTTTAATGTAGATATAACCTATCAAAAATATAGAGATTTAATTCTTTCTTCACCCACATGCACCGATTAGGGACAAACCAAGTAGGCACAAACTCTAAGACTCTCACATCAAATAAAAACTTTTGATACATTCACTTATTCTGAAAAAAACGTAGTATTGGCTCTGTGTTGTCATCATGTAGGTTTTGTGATGTCACCACATTACACAGTTAAATTTTAGTGATTATTTAAAAAAAATCATTAATGATTTCCAGATAGTACATCAGGGGATCTCTATCACCTATATGCAAACTATTTTATCTTTTTAAAGAAAAGGGCACCAAAACCAAAATAAATTGGGGAAAGTTGAAGATTTTCTGAAATGTTTATATCTGCAGCAAGACAGGGTCACAGGGCTAGAGGATTAGGTAAAGAGGGTGAGGTAAGGTTTAGTAACAAGAGCTCACATTTGTTGGGTGGGTGTGTTCAGTTAGGGATGAATAAGGCTGCCTCTAAGTCAACGCTATTTAATTACATAAACACTAATTATAAAGAGATAGACAGAGATAGAGATACAGAAAGAGACAGAGAGAGAGAGACACAATAGGTATACTTTACCATCCCCAGGAATGATGCGGAGGGTAACTGTGTTTCCCGCTTCCTTGATTAGGTTGACAATGTCTGAATGGGACTTGTTGGTGATGGAACATCCATTTACTGCCAAGATCCGGTCTCCTACTTTCAGCTTGCCACATCGGTCAGCAGGGCTCCCCTCAATAATCCGACCTATTTTGTGAGGCATAGCCACACATGCATTGCCTGCTTTGATATTGAGTTTTAATTTTTTTTAAATTTACGTGGGAATACAGTGAAGGGAGAAGAAAAAGGGTTGAAAAGGGAAAGAGAAGGTTAAGTGTTAATTAATTAAAGCATTAAGCAAATGTTATTAAAGGAGGGCTCTGCGCCGATGGTCAAAACATTGGCAATACTCAGGGTGTCTGTGTAAGAAGCCACTGCCCTGAAATGATAGTTCATTGCTGCAGTCCTTTCCTGAATCAAAATGAGGGGAAAACCCCAGCTTCCTCCCTTAAATCAATTACAAAATTTGGGATATTTAGCAACTTCAAAGATTCTCAAGAGGCCAAAAATAACTCGCCGTTGGCTTATTTTAGGACTGCAAATGTGAAACCCAGAGCTGGGATAGATGCTTTTATGCATTTTGTGTTCATGTCACTTCATTTTTGCCAGCTGTTGTTTAAGCTTCTGCCAATGTTTTGTTCTTTCTCCATTTAGAAAAATAATCACTGGGCGTCTGGTGAGCCATGAGACTCTGCAGCACCAAAAATTTAATCTGAAAACACCTATCGGACAAACACTTAGACCTTCTGCCTTCTATCCAGAATGATGAAAGCTTTAGAAAAAGGGCATAATTACAAGAGATGAGCCAAGAAAGCACCAACATTGACACCTATTTTTCCTTTTATGACCTTTGCTCAATCAGTCTTTCTCATGTGCTTTCAGGGTAGGGCCCAAATGGCTCATTAGCTCAGAAATCATCCTCCTTCCTTACAAAAATCCCCTAAAAGGAATATGAAAATCTAGTAACCACTCAGGCTGAGGACAGTGATCCAAAGCTAGGTTCAAATCATTCCTCAACCCTTTTCCTTTAATCATTTCCTTTCTCGTCATCAGTTACTACGCAGCTATAACATGAAAAACCAGGAAAAGTGCATTTGAAGAAAAAGTTGATTGTGCACTTTGAGGTATTCCGTGTCACAACCAAGAGCACTGCCACCTTCTAGAGAGGGGTGGAAAACTGGCTTTAAGGCCTGACGTAGGGTTTCCAGCTAATTGTATACTGAGTTTCCAAGTTTCTTGTGCCTATTCACCTATTTTGAGAATCTGTCTTTCTGAGGACTGTGCAGTTGATAGTCATGCAGTTGAGCTACCTTTTGCAAAGGGTGACAAAATTAACATGGGAGACATTGAAACTAATTGAGGAGGCTCGTTCATCATAATTTGGACCTTGAGGATAAAATATGCAGGGAAAATGAGCTATAATTTCTTTGAATTTCAGCACATTTGCCTGAGTTTGTAACACCGGATGTAACCTCAAGGTAAAAGAATTTTAAAAAAGGAAGTTAAATAGTCTTTTGGAATATAACAGGCAGGTGTGGTGAAAAGCTTCCATACTCAAATTCAAGGTCTGGATTAAGTTCAGCCCATCTCCAAATATAACTAGCATGAGAGAGGTATCAAACAGCAGGTATGAGGAAAGCTATGCATAGCTTGGAACAGGAGTCTCATGCAAGGCATTAGGGAAAATTTAATTTGTTCATTGTAAGAGTCAGAGGAAAACAAAGACCAAATTGTGAGTGAAGACATTCAATATTCATTAAATAACACATAGCCTCCCACCTGACATATCTGCTATTTCCTTCTAGAAAGTGAATTGAGAATTCTGAAATCCTGAGAACATCGCAGGGTACATGGGGATGGCCAAATTGTAGATCTGAAGAAAATAACTTGGGATTTCTTTTCCCCCTCTGCTTTTCTATTTATTTTTAACTGAAGCAGAAAAGTCTCCAAAATTCATTTAAAAACAAAAAACCCTTGCCTTGATATCATGTCACCCATCCATGACATGCAGTGATAACTTTATTAATGCAGCTCACAAAAGCGCTGTTAGTAATGGGTGTTTGTTACTGCAGCCACACATGCATAGACCTGGCTGACTCCCTGTCTCCTAACGAACAAACCTTACGGGAAAATAGTTTTAGCAGGAAGCAATGGACCAAGACTAAATGGAGGCAAAGGGAGTTCTATTGGATTAGGAAGCTAAAGGGATGGAACACCTAGCTGATATTAGCCAGCAAATGACCTGGGCCACTGGCCATCACCAGACTACTTCTGGATAAGTCATTTGGGGATAGAGCTGAGGTAAATTTCAAAGCCTGCACAGCCCTTCCCTACCTCCCATCATATTCCACATTAATTAACAAACGGGCTTGGAGAATAACAAATGACTTTTTATCTAATGGAGAAGGTGGATCACTTTTGGAGTACATATTTATTTATAATCCATCCTAATAGGAAATAGATTCATAGATTACTAGTTCCTGGAATCATCTGGGTTCCTATTTATCTCTGCTAGTGCACCCAGCAGAGAGTTACCATTCTGAGAGGGTGACAATTGCACTTCTCCATACTCTGCTGAAACCCCCAACATCTGGATGAGACAGAAAATCACCCCCGCTAGACTTCAAGGGCAGTGAAGACAAATGGTTCTTAACTCAGATTTTAATTAGATTCTTAACCAGGCAACAGTAAAAATATATTTAAAATTTAAAAATTTCAGATGGGGATAGAGTAGAGAAAGGACACAGATAAGGTGGAAAGGGCATTTCCTGTAATATTTTTACTCCCTACACCTTTATTTTTTCCTAGGCATTTTTACAACCATATGCTTCTTTTAAAAACTCTTAGGGGGTGGTGCAGGCGGTTAAGTGCGTGCGCTCCGCTGCTGCGGCTGGGGTTCTCCGGTTCGGATCCCGGGCGCGTACAGATGCACCACTTGGCAAGCCATGCTGTGGCAGTGTCCCATATAAAGTGGAGGAAGATGGGCATGGATGTTAGCCCAGGGCCAGTCTTCCTCAGCAAAAAGAGGAGGATTGGCAGATGTTAGCTCAGGGCCGATCTTCCTCACACAAAAAAAAACAACACAAAAAACTCAGACCTTCTGAGGCTACTGCTATTAATGATATCCTATTCAGGATCCTGCAAAAGGCTTTCTCTGGCAACACTTTCTCACACTCTACACTGTCAGGGGGTTGCTCTGCAAATTTCACGTATGCTTGAAGTTGTGTGCATGTGAACAGGCATTCAGAATGGAAAGCTGAAGCGTTAAAAAAAATCCTAACCTTCAGGAGGGGAAAAGCTACCAAATAAACTCCATCCCCAATTAAGGCTTTAATTACCTGCAGCGAAAAGCATGAACGCATTTCTGTTAATGAGATTTTGGCCGTCTTTCACTCGCAATAGAACGCTCCCCAGCATCCTAGGGAACAGCAGGGAAGACAACTGTCAACACTCACCGAAAGTCGTGCCCGCCTCGGGCCTGCTCACCGACGACACGATGACGAAGCCGAAGCCCTCGTTCTCCCCGCGTCGGATCTCCACGTCGTAGGGCTGCACCACGGTGCTCACCACGCCGCTGCCGCCGCCGCCGCCGCTCCCTATGCCGCTGGTGCTGCCGCTGCCCGAGCTCACCGTGTTCAAGGAGTTCTGGCTGCCCTGCGGCGTGCGCTTCTCCTCCGTCAGCGAGGCCGGCTGGTTGCTACTGTGATGCGATGAGGCTGGCGAGGGCACCTCGTTCTCTGTTTTAGGGACTATATAAGAGCCCCTCTCAGTTACGTGACTTTGCAAAACACGTGCCCTGCCACCCCTTCCTCCTTCTCCCCCCAACTCCACGATGTGCAAGAAATCAAGAGATGAGGCACCCGGCCTCGCAGAACTGAGATACAGTATAGGAATCTACAAGAGCTTCTCTTGATAAGTATTGACTCTTCAGTGTCTACCTACTGACATCATCCCACGGAAACACACCAAATAGGACACCCGAATCGTGTACCATTTACAGCATACTGTATATACATCAACATCTGCACTCAGGCTCAAGTTTGCAGCAAGATCCGCTGACTCTAAAATATTGCCTGGTGCACAAATCAAAGGAAAAGGTATAAGAGGTTTAAAGCGTAGGCATGGCCTACACCAACGACGATCACCCTCTTTGCCTCAGAGACAGGACCTTAAGCTGCACGTTCATATTGTCATTACCTTCAAGTCACATTTCTGCTCAGCTTTCCAAACAGCTTTGCTATTGATTTTTTTCCATCAGGCAAGAGACTGTAAGTTGACTTTACCACTGAGGCTGCCATATTGTGGTATTCGTGACAAGACCTGTCAGGGGTATACTTGGTTTCTCTTCCTAGCTTCCAGATGTCAATTATCTACTCTGATCACACAACCGGATACATTGGCCTTCCCCAGAATTCCAGTTTTATTAAATTCCAGTTTTATTGCTTTATCCAGCAACAGGATAAAGTATTCCTAAATAGCCACAGTAATAGGTGGGACTAACTTATGTTTCATGCCAAAAGCAAAATGTGTGTCCAGGTTGGGATAAGACAATATTTATTCCTGAAAGCTTCTCCCTTCATAGATTTCTTTTTTATTGTGGTAAAATACATAGAATATAAAATGTATCATTTTATCCTTTTTTTAAATTCTTTTTTGGTGAGGAAGATTGTCCCTGGGCTAACATCTGTGCCCATCTTCCTCTATTTTGTATGTGGAACACTGCCACAGCACGGCTTGATGAGTGGTGTGTAGGTCCATGCCCAGGATCCGAAACTGTGAACCCCAGGCCTCCAAAGCAGAGCACACGAACTTAACTACTATGCTACTGGGCAGGCCCCTCATTTTAACCATTTTTAAGTGTACAGTTCAGTGGCCTTAAGTACAGTCACACTGTCGTGCAACTATCACCACTATCCATCTCCAGAACGTTTCCATCTTCCAAAACTGAAACTCTGTACCTATTAAACACTAACTAACCATTTCTCCTCCTCCTGCCCCTGGCAACCACCATTCTACTTTCTGTCTCTATGAATTTGACTACTCTAGTACCTTATGTAAGTGGAATCATACAATATTTGTCCTTTTGTGACCAGCTTATTTCACTTAACCTAATGTTTCTTCATAGATTAATATGCCTTTGACCCAGAGCTAAAAACTCAAAATATTTAAGATTTTAAAAATAAATCTGAACAAACAAAAATCACATTGTTAGTAGAACATGCCAATAATAGAAGTACTGGCTGCATGGAATACCACGTTAGGAAAAAGGCTGAGGCCATAAATGAGCTCTAGTCATAATCAGTCCATGATTGATTAACACTGTTTTCCATGGCTGCAGTAGACAGGACTCTCACACTGGAATCTGATATCTTAATTCTGTAATTAATTATATACCATTTAACTGACTTATACTAGTTTTATTTTTTTAACAAGGTGGTAGTTAATTTTATCTGATAAGTATTTGTTTCACTAATATTAACGCTCTGGAGAATTCATAGTATTTCATGTCACACTTCTTCAGTAATCAACTGATAGAACACTTAATCTGCCTCTTCTGCATTCTGGGTTCTGTCTTGAATATTTTGAGGCGGGGGCTGCAGACAAAGATGAACAACCACCACGTGTGCTTGCAAGAAGCTAGTGAATGGAAAGGACAGACATTTACACAATGAGCTGTCTCAAAATGGCAGAGTCTGATACAGAAGTAAACCATGATTCCCAAGATTGGCAAAGAGGGAATGCTAAAATCTGAAGGCAGTTGGAGGAAGGAGGGAATTTCTGAGGGTTTCACAGAGAAGGTTAAATTTAAGTTGGGCCTGCAAGGCTATGTAGTATTTTGAGAACTCGAGTACTTCGAAGCTTGCAGGCAGGAGAAAGGAATCAAAGATGACCTAGAACTGGCCAGCTCTACAACTTCCTTGTAGAAAAAACCCAAATCTCGGTTTAATAATAGGATAGTCAACAACAGAATAAGGTATCACTAACTTTTTTATGAGCTTATTTTGCAGCACAAACCTAATTTTTGTTCTTTAATTTGAAGCTACAATTTTTCCTGTCATAATGACCTCTTTTACTGAGAATTATCATCCAGTGAAGAAGGTGACTAAGTTCTGGTTGGCAAGGAGATGGGGAGAAGTAATATACATTCAACTAGTCCTCTTCTAGAAGCCTCTGCTGAACATGCACCAATGGCACATTAAAGTACTTCTGAATGACAGTAGTTTTGCAGGGTTTGAGAGAAGCAAACCATCTGGAAATTCTGAGCTTAATCACATTTGCAAACATTTGCTAAAACAGATGCTTGAGGAGGCAGACACAAGAAGGGGGCCTTGTCTGCATCAAGTGATGATGCACTGTCTGAAGGAATGAATGAGAAACATACCTGCAAACACCACTTTGCGCCGCACTGTGAGATTGACGTGGCCTTGCTTGGCAGCTTGCTGCATAAGCTGAACCACAAGCTGGTGTGATTTTCCAATTACTGGTGTCCCATCCACACAGATTAATTCATCCCCGGACCTCAGGCGCCCATCCGTATCAGCAGCACCCAGCGGTACAATGTGACCGATATAAATCTGTTGAGTAATTGGATGATGGATGAAACATTGACCTTTCCATTTACTGTTATACCGATGGCCTTCACATCTCTGAGAACAACTCCATTCATTCATTCATGTCTGCATTCATGCCACAAACATTTATTGAGCGCCCACTAGGTACTGGGCATTGCGCTAAGTGCTACAACAACTCTTCAATGGTGGAAAAAAATAACTATTTCTTGTTTGGTTCCTTGACATTTATCTGTGGTCTGGTGATGACTCATTCTTTTTCCCCCTTGCAGAAATAAATCACTACTTTTCTTTAAAGGTCCAGCACTGCGCCTAGCAATAGGGAATGCGCAATAAATATTGTTAAATGAAGGAATGAATCAAGCAAATTCTAGTTAGACATCCCCATTTCTGCGCTCTTTTAGCACCTGCATGCAGAGCGATCTTTATATTTAGTGTCTTGTGTTATATTTACCATTCACTCTACTTTAGCTAAAATATTTGTGCTTTCCTTGCCTTCTCGGTAGATAATAATGCCACAACAATCTTTACATGGCATTTATAGTTTACAAAGAACTTTGACAAAAGAGTGGTTAAGAATATGGACTCTGGAGTCGGACCCTTTCCAGTCCCTCCATTTACTAGCTCTGTGATCTTGGGCAAGTTAATTAACCTTTCTGTATCTTTATTTTATGACTTGAAAAATGGGGATAAATTCATGGATATGATGGCTAAATGAGAGAATGTATGTTAAAAGCCATTACCACAGCATCTGGCACATAGTAACCTAAATAAATAATAGCTATTATTTTGAGAGAATTAACAATATTTATCTTTACTTCTCTTTTCTTCTTTCAAAAGAATCCTGTGATGTTTTATACTAAATTTATTCTAAAGATGAGGAAACTGATGCCCACTGTGGTTAGCATCTCCTGACCCTTGTCCAGGGTTCTTTCTGTACTTTTGTAAAGACAGTGGTCCTACTTTCTCTAATCTCTCATAACGCCTTGTGAAGTGCTTAATATGTGAAGCCAACTTAATATACCAAGCCAACTATCTGTTGGGAGATTTAAAAGAACTGGCCAGAAGAATCAGGCCACTGTATTTTTAGTTGATGCCTATGCCTATTTTGATTTTTGGTTTTGCTTTCTTTGATGGGGAGCTCCAGATCCTGCAGCACCACTTTTCACAAACATAAACACAAATTTTTTAGAAAGGATCTAGTCCTTTCTTCCTCAAGATAAAAGGAGCGCCACAAAATCCAATGAATAACCCCACTGGCTTGAGATGAAACAGTATTACAGCTAGCTGGGCTCAAATCTTGGTGATTTGTCACTGCTGCCAATTTGCTCCGGAGTCTTAGAAAACCACACACGGGGGAGAGGTAGACAAGAGACTCACAGGTTCCCCTGGTTCATTTCCACCCAGAATCCTAAATCCAAATCCAGTCTCTTTTCTCCAGAGGAAGATGTCCTGTTCTTGGTAATCTGGAACTGCAGAGAGGGGAAAAGGAAGAGAGAGGTTATTTCTCTGATAAAAGTAATCATACTCCTAAGGTGACCATAGTTACAGGACTAGTACTGATGGTGCTTGAGCAGATGACAGCTTTCCAACACAGACAAGGAAACAAAATAAGCTGGATGAATGAAATAACAGAGGACACTGGGTGAAAGTAAACAGTACGAATAGTCACTGAGCCCTAAGTTTTTTCAAAGGACTAATCACTGTTTGATAATTCCTAATCAAGCCCAAGCCATTATCTCTGACTAAGCCAGAAGTCAGTGTTGACCACTCTCCTCGGTATTGTTGCAAGGGGAATTAAGTAAATTAAAATCATCATGCGTCACACCACAAAGTGGGTGTCCACGTCCAAGAAGAGAGCTCATACTAAGTCAGACTGACCTCTGAAACAGAGGCTGGCTCTGAGGATTTAAAAGTCCTGTTAAGTCATCTGATGTTATATCAAGTAGAGGATGAAAGAAAATAGCTTGGGTTAAAAAGAGTTTTCAATTTTTAAAAAAAAATCATTTCTTTCTCTCTTAAAGTAATCAAGACCAGCAATGCCAATAATTTGATTTGTTAGATCATTTTTGCCAAAAAAGTTACTCTCAAACATCCTAATATTTCCAAATTTACAAAATTTACTATGATTTCAGTACTACTACCAAAAAGGAGCCAGCCTTCCCTATCCTTAAGATCAATGATGACACCAAAAACATTCTATATCAATGAACCATATTTCATCGCTAAAATGACTGCTTTACTCCAGAATTTGCCTATTTCAAAATAATAAGTATTAATTTATTATCCAGTAACTTGGTATTTTATTTTTAAAACTCAGTAATGGTCCAGAGCTTTAAAATAAAAATCTCATTTTTTAAAAGAAAAGTAATTTCCATAAGAAAATGCTTACTGTACATAAAATTGTTCTATATACCACCGTTACTTAACTAAGGTAATAAAAAAAGGGTTATCTCTATTTAATTCTTATTTAATATTTTAATGTATACATAGTGTGTTTTATGGTCTATAAAATGACATCTCTTTTATTTAAAGAGAAAAAATATAGTTTAGTGGCAATGAATCCTAAAGGAGATTTTCAAATACTGTTCTGCAGACTTTCTGGTTCATTTAATTAATTGGATTTTGGGATGAAGGAGTGTGTAGGCCTGAGAATTTAATTCTTGTCTTCTCCTATTTTGTACAATGGGATAGGGAAGAAGAAGGCGGTTGTTTAGACTTCCAGTTGGCGAGAGATGTCCCTTTTTAGTGACTCACCCACAAGCTTAAAATGTACAGTGAATGAATATGCCAAGAGAGAAGAAACTAAATGAACAGGTAAGTACAAGCCAGAGGAGTCTGAATGTGATATTTTTGCTCGAGCTATATTAATGCCATGGCTTTAAGCGGTAATTTTTATCCAATGCTTTTTTTTATTTTATAATTGCTGAGGCTAAGCTACAAGACGCCATGGAACACGGAGTTAAGCTACATCACAGGACTCCCATAAAGGCAATTTGAGAATGATATTTTCTTGAGCACACTAAGGTAAGAATATTTTCTTTCTGTTCGAGTAGCTGGCTAAAGGGTATTTGCTGTAATAGCCTCATTGAAACAACAAATTAAATCAAGTTGGGTCTCCATCTTCAGTTCACTCATGCAGGAGGATTATTACCAAAATAGACCACGAGTGCTTTCCAGTCAGCACTAGGTTCCTGGCAGAGTCTGCCTGAAGTCTGCTGAGGCTTTCTGTGAACAAGGCAAGAGCCACTGCAGAGACTTCCAGCCCAGACCCATTTTTCTCAGCATCTTTTAACACAGGAACACTTGCCCATCCTACAGTGACATCAAATGTAGCAAGTTTCTGCCTTATATTGCTCATTTAGGTATAAGCTATCATAGTATGGGTGGCTGTGGCCAACAGACTTAGGCTTATCATACAGTTTAGTCCATAGGAAAAAAAGCATTTGTTTCTCTCTGAGAATCAATGGGAAAATGGCAAATTTATTTAAAGAGCTTCCTGTTGAAAACAAAGATGCCCAACAACACCAAGGAATGTTAAAGACGCCAATGATGAGCCAGGAAAACACAGACACAAACATGATATACCACCACACAGACACGTTACAAAGAAAGTCTTTTGGCACTTGAACTTTGGCATTTTAATGATTATACTCTTTGACCAACCAAGTGCCACGTACACAAGTACATAACTTCAGTAATAAATCAGTACTGCAACGTATTATAGAATTAAGGAATTTCTCTCTTCTGCGTGCTCTGCTGCCACTTCTTCCCAGGGGCACTGAGGTGACTACACTACTCCCCCAAAATGGTTTGTTCTCTTTCTTATTTCAGACAGATTTTATTAGAACTAAATTTTAGGAGGCAGCAGGGTAGAACCATCTTTCGGTTATTAATATCACTTTTTTTTTTTTGAGTGAAGCTAAATCAAAAAGAGCTAAGGAAATCTTGTCTAGCTTTCTTTATTTTTAAGCCCTTGCACGGGGGACAATCTCAGCAGTTAATCTCCTTTGATAATGCCAGTGACAACTCAATAAAGCGGTCAAAAGACTTCTTTTGATAAATTAGGAAGAATGGAATCACCAGGTTTGCAGAGAAAACTCTTGGTGTTTCCATTACAACAGACACACATTTCTAGACTTGGCAAAAACATGCCTATCACTTTCTATTTCATCTTGTCTTTGGTCTATGCTTGGTCAAGAACGCCAAAATACTTCTGTTCATGGCATTTCTCTTTCTGAGTTTCTCCCCAGCCCCCCAGAGCAATGGGAACATCAAACAGGATGAATAATAATGGAGAAAAAAGTTTTCAGTGGATCCTTACTCTGACATTCTCCAAAATTCGTGGAATTGATTTCTCTTTCTCTTTCACCCTTGCTCAATCCCGATGCAGGTGAAGGTGACATAGCTGGAATATTAATTTCACAATTTTGCAAAGCTTAATGTATGTGCTTTCTTTTAGTTCATTTTAATTTAGTTTTGATTGATAAGGAACGTGCAGTTAAGCTTTCACAGTAAAGGTCATGGCTGCTGTGGATTTTAAAAGAACTATAGTTTTTTTTTCACTGTGCTTGTCTTGTCAAAAAGCTAGAATTTACAATTGTACCCTTGAGAATTTCACAGAATTACCATTACCATCTTAGACTCTTCATATTTAATTGTACCCTAAAGTACACACTCTTGTATGACCTTGTTTTAATCATGTCATGAACTTTAGGTTTGTTGAAACTCTTATTTCCTTTTGAAAAAAATTAAGTATACTTTTGTCACTGCCACACTATAGCATTTATTTAAAAGAGTTTCAAGTTTCTGATAGAACTTATTCTTGTGCTAATACCTGTTCAGATGAATTCTAGGCAGTTCAACTGGAATGGTCTTTTATTTAGAGACAGAAATCATCAGATCTGGACAAGATCTGAACAAACACCAAATAAGAACTGTCATAACAGCTCTTAAAATCTAGAAGTACAATGAAGCTCCTTAAACTCACTGTGATAAAGGAGCCCTTTCACCAATTCCAAATTTGTAAACATGTCTCTCCTGAGCAGGAGAGGTTTACAACATTGGTTAATATGACAGCTTTGACATTTTCTCTTTCCAAAGAATTTTGTGAACAGGAAAAGTTTCAGCTACAAGCTTTAGACTTTTTTTGTAGTAAACATTGATCGTAGATACTACCTGGTCTTCCTGAACATTTACTAATAAGATTGCATCAACATCATTTTTAAAGACGTGAACAACTGCATGTTACCTAGAGAAAATACAAAAGGGACCACATAGCTTTTAAGGGACTTCCATGCTTGCCTTTGTTTTTAATTAAACATGTAAGCCCTTCAAAGGAATTTATTAACATATCTACAATTCGGATGGATTCATTTTGTCACTGCTGTTTTGACAGATGGCCCTACCAAGAATATGGTATTTTGCATGGCATTTAGACCATGTGAAAGAATTTGATCAGAGATTGTGTTAATCTTCACACTGCTCTTCACAATAAAATGAAATTAAGAAAAAACATTTTCTAAACAAAAAGGGAATAATATGGTTCAATGAAGGTGTTATTGCTGACTTCAATTTTCCTGGAATACTTTGCTCATTTTAATATGTCTTGTGGGGAGGGGTAGGGAACCACTTCTAACAAGGCTACATGTTCGGTTTTTTTCCCAAACAGACAAGGTGAAAAACAACCTAAGGGAATGGCAGAAACCGGTCTGGGATAAAGCAAAATACTGATTAAAAGACAAGATTGATGTAGGTTCATTTGTCAGTACTGTGAAAAGAAGAAAATCCGTGACACATACTGAATAATTACCATTGGGGGGAAGTCTCATCATTATCCTCATGAAGTAGTGAGGAAGAAATCCATGTGAATCTTAACATCAATTAGGTTGCTACGATTACTCAATTGCGAAGCCTCCAACCAGCAAGAACTTGACTCTTATTTGTGCTGCTAGATCCTATTCCTTAGATGTTCAAGAAAGTGAAGGCACAAAACTGGCCCCATCCCAAATAGTCTGACTGCCACCTGAGCAATCTGGATGCTTAAATAAGCAGCTGGCTGTGGCAAGAGTATCTATTTTTCTTTTTTTTTTTTTCCTGGAGAAAACTTTTTAAAAAAATTTTATTAAATACAAAATTCTTAAGAAATTTTGCTTCCGTCAAGGTGAAAAGTGGCATGTGAGCTGGAGCCTCCTATTAAATGTTGTTAGTGCTGTCGAGCCTGACTCCCAGTGATCCCGCGTACGGTAGAGTGGAACTCTGCCTGGTCTTTTTGCGCCATCCTCTCACCTTCCAGCGCTCTATCAGACAATGCCTTGCTGCTATTCAAAGGGTTTTCACGGCCAGTTTTTTCAGAATTGGGTGGCCAGCTCCTTCTTCCTGGTCTGTCTTAGTCTGGAAGCTCTGCTGAACGCTGTCCACCATGGGTGATTCTGCTGGTATCTGAAATACTGGTGGCATAGCTTTCAGCATCACAGCAACACGCAGCTGCCATAGTATGACAACTGACTGACAGGTGGCGTGGTTCCCTGACTGGGAAATGAACCCAGATGGCGGCAGTGAGAGCACCAAATCTTAACCACTAGACCACCAGGGCTGGCCCTATAAAATGGATGCATTAGAATTGTCTGCCACTCCGTGATGCCCCCACCAGCACTTCAGAACATGATTTATTTTATCACAAAGAGATTCCTACATGGGAACCTCAGTCATAAATGTGTACTGTATTGAGAAAAGCAGGGGCAAGTCAATAAAGCAATATCTCAACATGCTCTGAAGTTGGGCCATTGATTGGAGGAGCTGCATGGTTAGAGAGAAATGTGAAGGGATGGTGAAAATATTCCTCTTTGGAAGACATTTCTTTAATGAGATCACTACAGTTAGTGAGAAGACACAGTGAGAAGAGACCCCAGCTTCATACTTAGCAACTACTGCTTATGAGGGCTGTTCCAGATGGAACTTCATTTCCTTTGGCCTGGAGTCAGGCATCCTCTTGAGGTCTTTCTAGTCCAGGGACTAAATAACTCCCTTCTCAAATTGTCTGGCTTTTGTCAGTATAGTGAACCCTTAGCCAAAACAGCCTGTTTACTTCCTCACACTGTTATAGTAAGAAGGCAATGATATCTCTCCCTTGAGGAGGAAAAGGGTGGAGAGACCCCTGAGTGATTTCTAAAATTTGATACTCAGCAAGTCTCCAGACTTGGCCCCCACCTCCTAACTTCTGAACTTGCACCCAGTAGTGTGGCCAACTTTCCTTCTCAGAGACGCTGGCCTCACTCCTCTGTTTTGTTTGGGTCACAGAGGAGTTGCTTCAGCCAGCAGAGGAAATGCTTCATAGCCAAGTCTGAGTGGGTGGGCGAGCGGCTGGAGTACCTCCCACCACCTCGGTGCCATGACTCTCCGTGGGGGCTTTGTCTGAGAGAGAACCCCAGCTGTGTCTATAAACGAAACCTGTGCTGAGGGGGGGCAGGGACAAAGAGGATGGGCAAGATGATTCTCTTCTCTCTTCCAGTTTTCATCAGGCCCTTCACCAAACTTGGCCTCTTCCCTCATTAAACATTCTCTCCTATCCCTCACCAAAAAGAGAAAATGAAGTTGCTTCATCCTGACCCATCACACTAATGATTGAAAACATCAGTAATAGCAACAGCCAAAAAACGGCCTATTTGCATCTCATAAGATTAAAGTATTTTAGGAACTTGCATTGGTAATGGTAAGATAAATGATTATTATTTATGGTGAATAGTGTTTGGAAATCATTTCTTTAAAAAAAGTAAAAGATTAAACATGAAGGCAATATTTGGTTTATAAGATCCAAAAACTTACGACGTATGCCATCACTAGCTCATATTAATGGGTAAAACCAAAGAACATATTTCACCATAGTATCAATAATTAAAGCACTAACCACTCACTGTTTTTTTTTCCTTTTTAAGGGGAATATTTAGAAAGACTGATAATTGTAAAAAAAAAAAAAAAATTACCAGTATTCTTAAAAACTAAGAGACCACTAAGAAAGCATTTAATTTCTTCTCATTACTCATGCAATCCAAACCAAACATATTTATGTTCCATTGTATACCAGAGCTGTTTCACAAGAGCATGCTACAACCTCCAAGTGGGGAAGAATTAATGAGACAGCAGCTCTTGTCTGCCACTTCTTTTAACTGAAGGGAAAAATAAATCCATTTTTATCCAGGCCTTTTATCTGATGACCATCTATATCTACCCCCTCCCCAAACTGAAGTCATAATGGAGCCTCCACGAATATCCAACAGATTCTATAGTTGCTCTGAGAAGCTTTCGCCTCTCACCTTGATTTACCTCTATGCAGTTTACACAATGAAAATCTACTTTCAATAAGCCTCAAGAGAAAGTTGGAGCCCTGGGGAGGGGTCTCAGGAAGACAAGCGCCAGGACGCTACTCACGTCGGTTTTCATACATGCTCCTGGACTGGGCCCAGATTTTAAAAGGATCTGGTTTTTTCTGCCCAGAGCTGTCGGTTTGGTCCGGAGCTGGGGCCTCTGCAGGAGGTGGGTACTCGGGGAGCACCTGTGTGCTGTGGCTTGGGGATGCTGTGTGGAGGCTTCGGTGGCTGGAGACACTGTGCTGAGAACTATTCTGGCTGTCTTTTCTTTCCAGTGGTTGCTGAAAGTAAGAGAGTGAGAGGGTCAAAAAGAGAAAATTATTATTGGTTCTCTGAGAGGGTGTTTTCCATCCGCTTGTCTTTGCTCAGCACTTCTGCATAAACATACATAAATATATCAACAACATTTTGGCTTCCACCTTTTTCCAGCTAATGCTGAATGCAGATAAATCCCCAGGTGACTGGCAGACAGAGAGAGGGGCGGGCCAGATGGAAAGACATAATCACAAGCCATGCTGCTCTCTGGGCTGTAGCAGAAAACAAATCCAATTTTCATCATAGGTTCTCGGCTAAGACACTGGGCTTGTTTATCACAAGATTTATCAGTTTAACACCCTCATTTTTTTGGTTGATGTTGGTTTAAAAGGTCCTGGGGCCAGGGTAGAAGTGGGGAGACATTAGGAGACTGCTGTAATTATCTCGGTGAGAGATGACGGCGGCTTGGACCCGGCTACTGTGCTAGAGATGGAGTGAAGTGGTCAGATTTTGGATATATCCTGATGGTAGAGCCAACAGGATTTGCTGATACATTGTATGGAAGGTGTGAGAAAGGAATCAAGGATGATTTCAAAGTCTGGGCCTGATCCAAATGGAAGACCGAAGTAGCCATTTACTGATATGGCAGAGATAAAAGGCAAAATTATTTGGGCCTGTGCAGTTAGAAGATTCAGGAGTTTAGTTCTGGGCTTTTAAATTTGAGCTGCCTATTAGACATCCAACTGGAGATGTCCAATAAACAACTGGGTACATAAATTTGAAGTTCAGGAGAGAGATACAAGATGTATCAGTTTAACACCCTCATTTTTTGGTGACACAAAATACTATGAGGTTTAAATATAAGGCTATAATATCCAGAAGAAACATCATCAGGGCTAAAAATGTTCCTTGGGACTCCACATCTTCCATCTTTCAATAATAAAATATTCAACTCCTATCTAAGGGTTTGCCATCAGTTCTTCTAGATTATAAGAAAAAGGAATCAGATCTTTTAAAAATCATGCCTAGCATTATATGTGCACTTGTACTTACAAGTATATAAATAACTATTATATGAAGAGCTTTCATAATTCTTAGCTAATCAATTTTGCAGGCATCACATTTCACCTCTTGATCTCCTGACACTACTCTTCGTTGAAAACCAAGATCAAACTTTATATATGGGTTGACTTCAGGGGGTCAGCTTTGTTAGATTTGTAACTTGTCCAAAGTGCAAGTAGTATTCAAAGGGAAAGAGTTTCATTCAAATTTCAGTAGAATAAGCAGGTTTCTGTTCCTTAAAGCCTGCTCAGCAAAAGACCCTCCCATTTTATGAAATGCTCTTTGTTTGAATGGTGATTGAATGAAGAGAAAATCTAGCAGGAGAAAAAATATTGGGTGGGATATAATATTGTTTCAGTTCTTATTTTCTCCAATAAAAGATTGTGGTAAGCCCAGGTTACTCCAGTTTCCCCAGTTACCCCACTTAGTTTCCCCCTTTCAAAATAAAAATCCTGGAGTCCTGCCTCTCACAAATAGATGCTATGTCCCTATACTTATCTGCTTAAGAGCATCGTAAAGGGGTAGAGGGACAGGAAGGGGCATCTCCATCCTCTTACAGATCCCGTATAGCTTACGCTTTTTAAGTAGTTTATAAGATCTTTGACCCAGGGCATTTCAGGTCACTGAAGTTCTTTACAGCATCAAAATCTTCCCCTTGGTCTTACGATCAATCCTACAGAAAATCCTACAGAAACTGTTCTTTCTTGCTCTCTTCTCAGGTATCCACCATCTTTCATTCCCCATCTCAATGGAAATTTCCAAGGTCCCTTTCATTTAAATCTCAGGTCCCTCTACTCTCTCTCCTTCCAGTCCTTGCTTTGAAATTGTATATGAAGAAAGCCCAAGGAAGACAAAAACTTCATTTGCCCTTGACTATCAGAGATTACAGATCTATAGGTTGTGGCAAGGATTCAAAGTTGAGGCAAATTGGGCATGTATTTAATGAAGGTAAGACAGAACATTTAAAATTATACTTGGTGTACCTGTGGGAGAAATTTGAGGACTATATTCTAGACTAGCAAAGAGGTGCTGGTAAAACTGTATGAGAGGCTTAATTCACTCAGACTCAAGGGGACAACAAACTCTGGTGAAGATGCCAGGAAAACACACTGATGTTTGGGCAGGGACACGCACCACCATTACCCTGTGTCACCATTGTTCCCTTTTGAGGAGAAAGTGCTCAGCTCAGACCTGAATGGATCAGCATTCCAAAGACCTGGAATAGAACCTGCTTCTGCCAATTTCCAAGTGTCCTCCCGAACAGTGAAGCCGGCTCTCAGGCCCAGCTATCTGCTTTCTGCCCCAAGAAGGTCAATATCTGCCTTCTTGCTTCCCCTGGAGACATGCTGAAGATCTTCAGAGTCAGAAAATGCTAATGACAGACACAATCCCCATTCTCTTTCACACGTGCAGGGGAATTTGTTTTTCTCTTCACTGTGGTCTTTACAAGGGTCTGGATTATAAACGAGCATGTGCATCAGCTCATTCTGGTGTGTACACACACTAGCATAAATAGAAAAAAGTTGGATTCAGGGTGGATTTTCCCCTTTTTATACTTTATTGCATTGCCTATTTTTTATAGAGAATGCTTTTTATAATCAAGACAAATTTTAAAGCTCTTCTCATTTTGCAATGAACTTTGGTAAGGAGAATTAATGAGAACTGTTATTTTCTATTTTTACACTTTGGTAGTGTTTCGTTTTTGTTCTCCTCTCAGGAAGGTCAGAAAAGATATTTTAAATATGAAAGCAAATAATTCACAATAGATAAAGGACCTCCGAGTTTACCCTGAGAGTTGTATTCCCTCTCTTCAAATGCCCACGCTTTCTTGGTTCCTCAAATGAGTAGCAAATGCCAGATTGTGGGGTCAGTCCATTGACACTAGATTCATTTCACAGTTAAAGTCTGTCTCTAACCCTTGAAGCTCCAGTCTCCTTCATGTTGAGACTATTCTTGACAAAACCTCACTGGGATTCAGAGTGAGCTGCAGGGCAGAATCACCAGAAGGAGACATCACACTCTTCTTGTTCCTCTCCTGAGTCTGTAGTCCCTGGGAACCTAACTTGAACCTCTTCCACTCACTCCCTCTTCCTGAACTGGAGGAAAATATCTTTCAGGCAACCCTGCCCCAATGAGAGTCTGAGAAAAGGTCTGGACCTTTCTCCTACAGAGAATGCACGTGTGCTTTTATGCAGGTACCCACAAATGCATGCACACGGATTCTGCATGTCACCTCATGGGTTTCTAAGACCCTTTGATGGCTGTCCCAGTGTAACAAATCTCTCACAGGGAGGACCTGGAAATCTTGAGTTTAACTGAAGAGACGGCTGTGCTGTAACCAGAGTGTGCAAACGAAGTCTACTGGAAGCGGCTTGGGCCATTTTTCAAATTTTAATACCCTTTCTCACCTCCCTAATAAATGACTCATTTAGGTCCAATTTAACACAAAATGACAAATACAATCTGGCATGAGTTTGCAAAACTGCCTGTCTATCAGATTACACCTCTGCATCCCTTTTAAGTGCCACCTAAACTTTGTTCCTAAATTTGGAAAATAAAAGTAAAGCAGCATCCTGAGAATGTTCTCTAAAAACTGTGCCACCACTAAACTCTCACTAAATGGCATATTCTAACCCACATGAATGGGCTAAATACACAATAACCTGGAAACTTTTTGGATTCTCCCCCAATAAGGTTTAACCTTGCTTTATGTTTCTTCTCAAGTTATTGTTGGCACTCTGGGCTTTTGGAAGCTATGCTCTCTGTGTGTTTGGAAAAGTTCAAAATATGCCTTTTTATTTTTCCTGAATACACTAACTAGCTATGACATTGTCTTTTATCTAGTTAGAGCCCAAAATTGTCCAGGAGAAAAGCCATGTTTATATATTTCTCAAATTAAAGTCAACTTGTAGCCTCTACATCAGTCTGGATTATCTCCCGGAAGACCTGGGTCATGAGAACAAATTCACTTCGGAACTAGTCAGAGCTCAGATTTGCATCTAATGTGATTGTATTTCGCCTCATTTTTCTAGGTGAGAAACTGGCCCAAAGGTAAGTATCTATCATTAAAGATATACTTTCAAGTCCGTTCAAGTAACTCTATGCATACTAAGAGCATGGATGGAGGAAATACCTAGCACACTGAAGACAGAATACCCAGACTAGGCTCTCTTGAGTAAACTATTTATTCACTCATCCAATCGACACATACTATTCACCTACTATGAGCCAGATTCTGAGGGGTACAATGTACAAGGAATAAAGAGATAGTGCCTGAGCTCTTAGAATTTATACCTGATTGTCTATCTAGGTGTACATCTATGTATGTATGTGAATAGATGGATATTAACCAAATAATCACAACAGATTGATAACATACTGCAATGTCCTTTAGATAGGTGATAAGGAGAGGCCTCTGCAAGAACCCTCCATTAATGGAAGCAGCTTGTGCTAAGTCTTCAAAGCAAATATGAGCTTGGACTGTTTGAAGACAGAAAAAAGGCTAGTGTGCCCAGCAAGGGAGCGTGGCAGTCTGAGATGAACATGGAGACCAAATAATACAAGGGCCTCATGGGCTACTTGAAGGAGTCTGGGTTTCATTCTTAGTTTGGGGGAGGAGGAATCCATTAATGAATTTAAAGCAGGGATGTGCCAGGTGCCAACTTACTTCTAAAAAGTTTGGTCTGGAGAATGAATTGGTGGGGATAGAAGAGAAAGCAGAGAGCTAGTCAGGAGGCTAATGAGCAGTCCATGTGAGGGATCCAAGGTGGTTTATGCTAGGGGAGTGGTAGTGACGAAGGAGAGGGACTAGTAAAGTCAAAAGGCATTTTGGTGCCAGAATCAATAGGCACTGCTGACAGACTGAATGGGGGAGAGGAGGAGGAGGAGATCTTAGAAACATGGATATAGGTATATATACACAATGAAATACTACTCAGCCATAAGAAACGATGAAATCCAGCCATTTGTGACAACATGGATGGACATTGAGAGTATTATGCAAAGTGAAATAAGAGGGAGAAGGTCAAATACCGTATGATCTCACTCATTAAGTAGTAGATAATAACAACAAACAAACACATAGAGACAGAGATTGGATTGGTGGTTACCAGAGGGGAAGAGGGGAGAGAGGAGAGCAAAAGGGATAATTAGGCACATGTGTGTGGTGATGGATTGTAATTAGTATTTGGGTGGTGAACATGAGAACATGATGTAATCCATGCAGAAATAGAAGTATAATGATGTACACCTGAAATTTATACAATGTTCTAAACCAATGTTACTGCAATAAACAAAAAATTTAAAAAAAAATAATAAATAAGTAAATAAAAGAACAAAAAAAGAAAGAAACATGGATATACACCTCCCAGTTCTCTAGCTTGAGCAACCGGCTGGAAAGGGGAACCACATATTGAGATGGATATTTCCAATGCCAGCTGTTGCTACTATGCTGGTATTTTTGAATTAAAATTTTTATTTCTGAATATCAAATCAGAGTCAACTAGGAAAAAAGAAATGGGCGCAGTCTTGAAAACTCCATAGAAGTCCTTAGCCACACACTAGCCGTGAACTTGTGTCATGTACCCACCTCCCTAGAAAAAATGATTCCCTTACTACCGACAGGCCAGGGAAATAGGGAAGATGCATTGGTTTTTATAAATGGAAACAGGAAAATAAATCAGCTCATCAGTATTTCACAGAATGATTTCAAATGGAGATACTTATAAAGTGAGCTGAAAATATTTACTCGGAAGAGCAAATGAATACAGACAGCACTTAGGAATTTAAATGATGAAAAGAATTTATGTGGCTTAAAAATGACAAATTGATCCATTTTAAAGCAAAATTATTTACAGTTCACTTATCTGCCAAGACTGAAGGCCACTGCAGCGATTTACATGGACAACAGGAAAAACTCCAAGTGCTGATGAGATATTAGGCCAATGTCATTAAAGGTTATGTGGAAATCAGAGACTGAAATACAGGGTAAAGCAGAGGATGATCCTTCTGTTTGTTTCTTTCTTTTATCATTTATGGGTCTAAGTGAAATGATTTCTTCCAAAAAGGCAGGCGAGAGGAGTTAATGGAGAAGAAAAGGAAGGTATCGATTGGATATGAAAATGAGTTTGGTTCATGCTGAATGTTTCAAAGAAATCTAATATAACAGCAAAGTCTATTTTCTAAGGCTCCAAAGGGTTGAGGGTTGAGTTGCTGTGAGAGGTGAGAGGCAAGGATATTGCTAGCATGACCCATCCTCTTCCAATCTACTACTCTCACTGCTTCTCCTTGTAGCCTGTAGGAGCTTTGATGGGTTGTATTACTGCCCTGATTGTTGGACAAGTGGCATGGGGAAAAGAAAGAAAAGAGGCGATGAGATAACCAGGAGAGTTTGAGTAAGAGACAGGGTACATAAAACTAGAGTTTTCAGACTGGGGTCACTCACTGTGCACATTATCTAAGATCTCTCCCTCATATCTCTTAATGACTAATTGTCAGCAATGTCTTTAGCACCCTTTCCAGGTCAAAGGAACAGAGGACAATGGAACAGCAAGCTGTCACTACTGCTACCTTTTAGCTTGCTAAGTTTGCTACAAAAAGGTTGTTGAAGAGACTGTCTTGCCCCCCACTCAGTGTCCTCTGTATGAAAACTTGGGAGAAGTTTTTTAGTAACTTTTTGTTAATTAATTAAATTAATTAATAAAAAATTTTGTCTCTTTAGTTAACATGGTATGCTTTCTTTGATCTAACAGTAACAGCTAAGTAAATAATGTGGTTTCCCAAGTTGCTCAGGCTGCTGGGGAACTCGGAAAGATTCCATAGCTCAATCATAGCGCCTAACTCAATCTTGGGTCTTCTTTACGGCTTTGCTGACTACTTACCTTAAGTTACTGCAATGAAGAGCTGTATAATTTTCATTACACGTGTTCTTGGTGTTGTATTATATTTCTGCTTTGTTAACTTTTGGAAGCACATGTTCATCAGACTTTAAGCCCCACGAGGAGGGTCTGTATACATCTGCCTGTTTTTGTGGTTATTTTTTGTCTCTTCCTAGTTCCATGAGGACAGGAATGTTTTTTGTTTTAGTTCTTATTATATACTGACACTGGGTCTGGCACATAGAGATACGCAATAAATACTTGCTGATGGAACGAATGCATAAAAATTTTTGGTGATTTGTGACAATGAATCCTTTTTGTCAAAGGAGCAATCAATAAATTGCTTGTTTATAAGCTCCAGGAAGGTGCTGTGACCATCTTATTTATTATGGTATTTCCAGTACCTCACACCAAACCTGACATTTAGTAGGTTCTCAATACTAGTTTGCTGAATAAATGGATGGATGGATGGAGAGATGAATGGATGAGTGTATAAAAGATGAATGTACAGATGGATGAATGGATAGATGATGGATGGATAAAAGGACAGATGGACAGATAAAGGAAGGGAGAAAGGGAAAGCACAGTTGGGAAATGAACTAGTGAGAAAACACAGGAGAATACTGACTTGAAATTCAGGCTTTGGTATGATATTCAGAGTTTTAAATTCTCACATACAAAATCCTTATATGTGATTTAGATTGAGAGTCTCGGTTAAATAAGTGTCCAGTCAGGATGATTAAACTGGGCCACAGAATCACTTTCCCAGTGAGGTCTAAAACCTGACAGCAAATATGTCTTATTTTTGTCTCCGCCATTTGGCAGAGAAATCCCTGATGTTATGGATGTCCAGGTATTAAATTAATAAAATTTCATTAAAACACTGCCATTGTCCCCAAGGAGTATATAAACTATATATTCAACATTTAAACTAAATCTAGTAGGATAAATTGCTTATTAAAAGTAAGCTATAGAGGCTATCCCAGAGGGGAAACAAGATCACAAAGATAAGTCCTTCTGTTCTAATAAAAACCCAACTACTTAATTATTGAAGACTTTTTTTTTAAAAAAAGGTATGAGGGCGAAGGGAAGCTGTCAGTCACATGAGCAAGCCAACAATGTCAGGAGCCTCTAGGAAAAAAGAAAAACCATGGTCTTTGGTAAAGAGAGTATAATCCCAGAGCTAATAGTAAATCTTAGCGTATCACAGGCCAGGCACAACCAGCGTGCATTTCATTACGTAGCCTGCATAGCTGACCCTGGCTGTCATTATGTGAATTGGCCTTCTGGAGCCATGACGCCCAGCTTCCCCCTGGATTCCCTCCGACCCCACCAGAAAAATCCCATAATCATCTGTCTCTTTGGCAGGACGTCATCAACATTCAAACTGGGAAAGGGAAACAGCTTTCAACACACCTGTACAGAGCTCCCGCTGATCACAGATGTTAGCAAAGCTCTACTGGCAACGGCAGACGTTGGCTCATATCCCCCAAATTTTGTACAGCAGCTGTCAGAGTCTGCCAACAATGCTGTGAAAACCATCATCCCTGTCCTGGCACAGAAATCAGGGCAGGGCCAGCCCCAAGCTGGGGGCTCATTCTTTTCTAACCCAGCAACACATCAGTCTCTTAGCTTGTGGTAATTAAGAGCCAGCAGACTGTGGGCAAAGCAGTTAAGAGAGCTTTTTTCCTAGGAATGTAGCCTGAGTAATTGGCTTGCTGCTTGCTAATGACATGGCTTCTACAAAAATAAACTGTCATAGGGGATTCTCTTAACTGACTTGGTGAATGCAGGCTCTCTATCTGTTTGATACCCTTTGAGTTCAGCAGCGAATTCCAAAACACTTTGGGGAAGAAGAGATGCAAATGAATCTCCAAAAATCCTCTTGCATAGGAAGTTTAAATGGGATGCAAAACAAAAAACGACACCTTGCTACCTGATGTCATGCTGCCTGTGCACAACTGCTCTCTCTCCCCCAGTATGCTCCTTGTCAAGACTCCATTCCACGTGGAGTGTGTAAAATAAGTCCACACATCATGGAGCATGGCTGGGGGTAGGGTAGAAAAAAGGATGGCTCTAATTCAAGGCTCACGTGACACATCTCCCAGATTTGCTTCTATTTTTCTGAAGGCTGAATAGGTTTCTGACTATGACCCAGGGATGGGGAGACACACGTGCATGTATGTGAGAACGAACACACACACACACACAGGCTTTAGCATCTCTGTGGTTCCAACATGAGCTCCGACCAGCACTTTTCTGCCTGGATCTTAACAGAAACTGACAAGGAAGGAGCCCTAAGGTCACATGTTCCAATCACCACGGCACTATGCCATTGGAATCCCATCAATTATTGCAGATTTTCTCTTTGGAGAGCTCTGGAGTGGGGCTTAAGAATGCAGGAGGCTCCCTCTCTCATCTTAATCAACTTCTGCCTCTCACCGCCAGGCTTGGAGACAGGTGGAAGGAATTCAGCCGCAGCACCGTGAGCTGCAAAGTTTTAAAGCTTCTCCTCTCCCGGATGGCAGAAAGCTGTACATTTTCCCTCCCCTAACTATTCTAAGCCACATGGAAGTACCCCTCTTTATCCTAATGTTAATGAATTGGGAAGCCTCTTCCACCCGGATCAATTTCACAGGCATCGGAGTTCCAGATTTTGAGTCTTTAAGTAGCATTTTAATTTGTTGTCAATGCCCCAGGAGCAGAAGCTCAAACCACCAAGCAAAACACTACAGCCTCCAAGCTATTAGCTAACATGTCAACTAGGTAATGCATCTTCAGGGAAACCAGAGTAGAAAGGACAGCGAAACATTGATTTTCTTTTTTTTTAAAGAATCCTATACCTGCAGCATAATGCTGCTAAAGCTAGCAAAACAACAACGGACATTTCCACAGCAAGGAAATGTCTTATTCCCAGGGCTGGGGCAGTGAACGTCGTTCCATGTGAGACATATACACACGGCATATATACACGACAGAGCCATTCTTCCTTAAACCCACAGCCTTTTTAATTTTGTTAATAATTCATCATCCAGTGGACAAGAACGCTCAGGGAGAGAATCCACCCATGTGAATGGCTGGAAACACCAGTTTCCAGTTCCAGTTGAGAGCAACCATACTCAGGAAGCAGGTGGAGCTTTTCTCTTTTTTTCTTTTCCTCCTCCCAAAGGAAACACTGGCATTTGTATCAAGTTAAAACATCAGAGAAACTCATCCATTTGAAGGAGAGTTGTGATGCATTTATACAGAGAAAATTCCAATCATGCATTCTTTATCCTGGCCCCTGCAGCCTGTCCACAAATCACTAGACAGTTCAAGACAAACCCAAATACCTTCTATACCAAACAGATCCCCAGAACTTAATATAAGGAGCCCCGGTTCCTGTCTCCCCCATCCACTGTAAAACACATTTAGTGGAGTCAAGCTAGACAGCGTGCCCTCCCACCCCCAGACCCCCTCCCCCCAAACAAGCACTAAGTAACAGACAAGTCCTTACCGACTTTGGGCTCTTCTTGGGAACAGGCAGCCCTGGAAAAAATGCAACAAGGAGGGGAGGGGGGAAGAAATCATTAGCATATAAATGTTACCTTTTCCTTAAAGAATAATCCCCAGGTGTTTCATGGCAACCTAGCCATCTGCAGAGTTATGTCAGATTTCTCCCCCCGCATCGGAGTTACCAGGCTGTTCATATCGAATCAAAGCAGAGGGAGGAGGAGAGCAAGAGGCAGGAGATCTATCTGCATTAGCTATGCTGACTTGTACTGCAGCAGCCTGGAGGCTGGGAAAAGAAATTCACAGACCTCAGCGCCCTGGGAAATTGAACACTTGGACAGAATCTCAAATGCTCTTCTGGATTAAGAGAGACTTAACTTGCAATTAAGTCCAGGATATTTCCTTTCCGCCCGATCCACTTGTCAATTGAAGCGGACCAATCATGACAGAGGAAGGGGTGTATATTTAGTTTCAGAGGAGTACATGATTAAAATTAAAATTTTTTCCTTTTTTTGGTCTTCTCTTTCTTTTTTTCTTCCTCTGCCTTTCAGAAGGGGAAATGCCTTCTTTATTTGCATGAGCCGAACACCCAAAGACAGACGCTCTTTTGCCAGCACAAAACACAAATCCAAGTTGGTCTAGGACCCCCTCTGGATCATCAGCACCCCTCTCGATACCTGTCAGTCATCCAAATACACTATTCAGCTTGGACTTGAGCTGGGACTAGCCCCTCACGGGGAGAACAGGTCGTTTGGGAGTGAAAAAGAAATTTCACAGAGCTGAGAGAAAAACACAATAATGGAGAAAGAGAAAAGCAGAGGAGACAAAGGTGGTCACTGAACCTGGCTGGCTCTTCCAAACCCTGTCCTTAGTGGGAGGGTGAGAGCTGGAAGGGACTTCTGATCTCCTCACTTCTAGGAAAGTCAGCAGCAATTAAGGGCAGGCTTATGGGAAATCTACCACCAGGGGAGCATGGCAAAGGATGGCTAGCCTGGAAAATAAAATCACATATTGGTATTTCAGAAGTAATCGCTTGTGTAAGGTGCCCTCTCATTTTCAATTTTTTAAATTTTTGATTTGAGCAAAAGTTAGAATGCAAAATGAAAATTCCATCTGTATTAGGCACAAAAGATACACTCAGGAGCTGATGACTTTGCACCGAAAACTTCAACCATTTTTAGAAAATGATCCCTATATTAGTGTGATGATTTCAACTCTTTTGGAAGGGACTTGTCAAACCATGAGCCATGCTAAGTTCAGCGCAAGTAACACGAGGCCGTGGAAGTGGGTGAGTAGGAGGAAGCCACCCAGAGGTGCACTGCTGAGGTGCCCACTGCAAGGGAGCCGTGATGGGGATGACTCGTCCTCAAAGGCGTCAGGGGCACTCTACTGGCAGAGCTCATCCGATCTCCAGAATGAGGTCACTGCAGAGTGGCAGAGTGGCTCTCAGACTTCAGAGTGCAGAAGGAGCACTTGGCAGCTTGTTAAAAATGCAGAATCCCTGGGCCTCACCCTCAGGGGCCCAGGAATCTGTAGTATGAACAGATATTCATTCTGATGCGCAGGTCTGAGGACCACATTTAAGGAAACTTTAATATAGTAGAAAGAGTACTACTCATTTAAGTCCGGCAGACTCAGGCAACATTTAGCGAGTTGCTTTAGAGCCCTCTATGCCTCAGTTTCTCAATTTATGAAACGGAGATAATTAGCCTCATTTCACAAGATTGTTATAATTAAATAGACAAAATGTTTAAAAGCCTTGTACCTGGCACAGAGCAGGCCCTCAAATGTCCACCCTTTTCACCTTCCTGTGCCAATTTACACCATTCAGAAAGGAAGTGGTTTTGGTTATCTTATTGTAACTAGGGAAAATCATTTGCTAAGCATGTTAAAATATAAAAAATATTGTAGGGGAAATATCTTACCTATGGATGAGAATAACTGTGTTGAGCAATTTAGATACGTCATTATTTTCAAAAACAATTATTAAATGCTTTTATTTGTTCATTAATGTGATTCCCTTAAGGAATTTTATCAAGTTATATTAGTGTGGGTCACTGTATACATTAGTGTGGGTCATTGTATAACATTACATCTTTAAATTCAGATTTTTCCCTAATTCAGACTGACCTTTTAGTTAATTGGAATAAGCAACGTTTCACTGTAGTTAGTTTTTATTAGACTTGACTTTACCCAGGATCCCAATGACCCTCTACAAAAATTTGTAAAGAATCCCCAACTAGGCAGAAGAGGAGTAAAAAAAAATGGCTTCAATCTACACTCTGCTAATCATTTATAAGCCTCTGACCATCTTAAATTCCCTGTCTTGTAAGATTTTCACATATAAAATAAAGGGCACTCTTCATTCCCTAGCATAAGAAACATTTGCACACACGTTCAAAGGTGCATGTACAAGAATGCTCACTGTAGCACTGTTGGTATAAAGGAAACCTCGAAATGACTGGAAGTTCTTAATAAACTGTGGGACAGCCAACCTATAAAGCAGTCTGCAGAGGTTGAAAGGAATGAGCTATCTCTTTGGGTAACACCGTGGATGATCTCCAAAACATAACGTTGAATGAAAACCACACGCTGCAGAATGGCAGGTACAGGAGGAGATGGGTGTTCAACACACTCAAACACATGCATGGCATCTGCCTTCCATGACTGTCCACATCAGAGTGATAACTGGGATATTTCCGGTGGGACAAGGAGGGGCAGGGATCAGAGGGACCCATTTAAGCAGATTTTAGCCTTAATCTAGAATTCTTTTTCAAGAATACCATATTCACATCTTGCTGAGGCAACAAAAATATTAATTTAAAAATAAACATTAATTAACTAATGGCCTTTCCATTAATTGTACAAAACCAACCAGTCTAAAGCATATTAGGGTAATCAGTTACAGCCTGTCTCCTCTGAGGAAGCAGTCCATGGAACATTCCAAAAGATCTCAGCTCAACTGACACAAGAAATTTTATTTTACAACAAATAAAAACTTCTTTTAATTTAAAAAGAGATTTGTTCCTCTTTGCTAGCAAGTCGCTGAAAACCTTCTTTTTATAAAGCCACACCTTCTACAGGAGCCAAAAGTGGCCACAAATTAGTATTTAAAAAATAAAAAATCCAGAGAATCCACTGCTTTTTAAAAAAGAAATCAAAGATTTGCTTTAGGTCCATATAGTCATTAAATCTTAAAATCTAATGAAGATGAATGCTAGAACAAAACTCCTGATTACAATTTATAATTTATTTTAGCCAAAACTATTCAGATGTATTGAAAAGACCAGGGAGACTTCATGGAAAACACTCAAAAAAAGGTCACTGTTTGGCAGAGTTCTCCAGGATCTAGAAATCATAGGATGTGGCTCTTATCTAGCTAACGTTGACTGCAAGGCCATCCATACTAGATGGGTGTCAGAAAGCAACATGATCCCACACTTCACTGCACGCCAGTGGTTTTCCTTAGGACAAATACACACTTTGTGCTCTCAGTGGCAGCAGGAAGTTTGTGTTGTATAAACCGTGTCACATATTACATATGAGGCATATGGGCAGAAACAGCACCTGTCTTAATCAGCTCATCTATTCCCTTCAGGGAGAGGAAGGGCAACTTTGAGAAGACGCAGAAGAAAGAGTCCATGGATGGCATCATCTGCTCTTAGTGCCTAGAAGGTGGCGAATGCTACTTCAAAGGATCTCAGAAAACTTTTACAGGGAAGTGTGCATTCAAAGTGTGAGTCTAAGTGTGATCTAGAGAAGTGAGAAAAGCTTGGGACCTGAATTCTTATAGTTCCCAATAAAAAAGGTGTCCCTTTGGAGAAAACAAATGGCAAGTTCTCTGCTAGGGTCTTGGGCTGACCAACTAACACGAGGAGGAGGAATCTCTTTCCTTTTAAACATTCAAGGCCATAAACTATGCTACTCAACATGTTCTCATAGAACTAAATGGCAAATGTTATTCTTGGTGAAATTTCATAATGGCTGTACACAAAAATTTATATAAAAAAAGTGAAAATATAACAATAAATATGCATTTGGAAACAAGGACTAGAACGTTATACACCAAAACAGTGTGTTCTTTGGCTCAGGGGATGGTGGATGGCTTTATTACCTATTTTAGTTTCTTCTACAAAAAGAAAAGCTTTATTTATTTATGAACAGACACATACATATACACACAGATACCATAATAAACCAAAGTCTATACTGCCTTTTTAAGTAGCAAATTTCAGAACACTTTATTGCACTTTTAAATCTCTAGGGCATCACTAACCTCTACATCCTCCAAGAGCTGCTTACTTTTTCCCAAAGTGAATGTATACATATAGAGTTTCTTTAAGCGCTCTGTTGAGATTAAGACTTGTGTTTGTTCTACTGACTACACGGAAACAGGGAAGACTTGGATAGCTCAGTCGGGCTACCAGGGGAAGCCAAACAGAAGCCAAGCACTACCATTTTGGCATGAGTTGAACAAAACTTGAGTTGCTAGGCAAAAGACTGGACATCCCTGGACCAAATTTCCTCTAGGTTTAAAGGAAGTGAGAATGTCAACCAACCTTACTAACTGAAAGAATCAAGAAAAATCATGCAAACGGCTTTGAAGGGGTGAATCCTAAAGTCACTGTCATATGCAAAGTGGATCTTCAAATAACAAAAATCTATTATGCCATCGATTTCCCTTTTTTTCATTGTGATATTCATTCCCCTTTGCACTTGGTCTCTAGATTTGAGCATTTTAATGAAAACAATAAAACATGGGAACACTTGAACACATGGGATTCTTTAGAGTTTTGCAAAGCAAAATGTTGCATTAAAAATTGTACTAGTGCTGAATCAGGTATTTCAATGTGCAAGGAGCAGGGAACTGTTATATATATTTAGAGAGAGAAAGAGAGACAGTCAGGTAGTTCATCGAGACCATGTGAGGGAAAATGGAAATGATACAAGACATGAATAGCAGAATAATAACTGTACACAGAATATAAGCTCATTGTTAAAAAATAGATATATGTATATATGACACACACACACCATACACCCAAAGACTAGAAGGAAATGCATTAAAATATTGTTTCTGAATGCTAGGATTAATAGGTGATTGATATTCTTATTTTCAGTATTTTCCAAGTTTTCTAGGTTTTACATATAATACACCTATAATCATAAACAGCTAAGCATTACTGCAGCCGTATTGCGTGGGCTTGACCAATGCTATATACTTATTGGCTTTAGTGCAGTGCTTGATTAAGAAATAACTGGAGGGCCGGACCCGTGGCTTAGCGGTTAAGTGCGCCCGCTCCGCTACTGGCGGCCCGGGTTCAGATCCCGGGCGCGCACCGATGCACCGCTTCTCCGGCCATGCTGAGGTTGCATCCCACATACAGCAACTAGAAGGATGTGCAGCTATGGCATACAACTATCTACTGGGGCTTTGGGGAAAAAAAGGAGGATTGGCAGTGGATGTTAGCTCAGAGCCAGTCTTTCTCAGCAAAAAAAAGAGGAGGATTAGCATGGATGTTAGCTCAGGGCTGATCTTCCTCACAAAAAAAAAAAAAAGAAAGAAAGAACTGGAGTTTGTTCTAGCTCTCTCGGCTCAATGACTGCCATTTCTACTCAAGTGTCGTGCTACTAAATTACTGGGCCATGGCCTTGATTGAAAATGGGATTAAAAAGCTGTTAGAACCTCTCTCAAGGAAAGCTGCAGGAAAGCACACAACTTTGCATATTATTTCAAGGAGTCTCTGAAACCTTGGCCAGTGACCTCGAGAAGCCCCTTCTATTGGGGCCTATGATCCTCAGGTTAAATCACCCTTGTCCAAACACAGGGCTCTGGTGTCAGACACAATTCCTAGGGCAAGGCTCACTTCAGCTAAGTTTGTGCCTTTAAAAAAGGACAGCATGTATAAAATATTGTATCTGAGAGTAGGGACAATGAGAAGGAACCAGAAAAGTTTCATTGCTTGTTTCTCCTTCATCTTTCTTAGGAAGATTTAAAGAGCACATCTAAAAAAAGTTTGATGAGAGAAACTGCATTAAAGAACACACCAGAATACTAACATTTATCAGCAAAAAGGCTGCTGCATTAAAAGATAATGAGCCTGGTAGGTAACGCTTTTATTGGGGAGGGGGGATTAGTATCATGATGAATCAGAATACTAAGAGATGGATGAGTTACAGATGTGGAGGGTGCGGGAAAGACAGAGTGAGAAAATCTGTGATTTCCTCAGCAACACGGAATTGGCGAGTATTTGACTGCAAACCAGTGGCTCTAAACAATTAACATTAATGGCCAGTAACCCTTCTAAAGAAAGTCATCTGCATCATTCTCTGCCAGCCAGTTTTTTGTTTGTTTTATTTAATACAGAATATATAAACCACGAAATAAATTTAAACCGCCCTCACCTTACTGATAAAATGCTAAGACAGTCCAGAAAACCAAAAAAGGAAGGTACAGCCAGCCCTAACTTTTTCCACTGAGGGCAAGAAGGAAAACAGGGAAAATTCACTCACTCATTTAACCAAACTGTGCTGAGGGTTATGAAGTACCAGGAGCTGGCGTGAAATAAAGCAATGAACAAGACCTACAAGGGCCCGTTTTCACAGTGCTCACATTCTGTGGGGCAGCAGAGAATAAACAACTTAGCAAATAATTTCAGAGTACTAACTTCAGTGATGAAAATGCAGCTGGATAATGGAACAGGCTGTGCTGGGATGCACGGCTACTTGCTACTGGGTGGCAAAGCACGTCTTTCTTGAAGAGACAGTATTTGAGCTAAGATCTGAATCATGCAAAGGAACCAGTCATGTGACTATTCATCCATACAAGATTTATTGAGCTCTGCCACATGCTTAGTGAAGCATTACTGGAGAGATAAAGGTAAATCAGACATGGCCCTGACCTGGACGAGTTTATAGTCCGTCTTAAAAGAGAAAGAGGCAAAGCAACAGTTATAATTCAGTGTGGTCCAGTGCTAAGTGCCATGACAGAAGGAAGCACTGTTGTTCTTGGGAGCAGGAGAAAAGAAAGCTAATCCAATGTGAGGAAGGGGGCAGAAGGGATGAGCTGAACACTGAAGGAGGCCCACCACTCAATCATGGGGTCGAGGGGATGGGAGCAAGACACTGTGATTGACGCTTGATTGAATAATGAAGATGACCTTTTTTTTAAGCCAAATCAGTGTGCCAGCATAAACTCAAGGCCAAGTTTAAACTAGAGTACATTCTCACTGAACGACCTTACAAGCACTATATATTACAAAACTGAATCCATAAAACAAAATGAAAAATAGTTCTCGTTTAGACATGTTTGATTTTTGCTACTTCCTCTGGCCAAATACCATCATCAACCCTGTGGTATAATTTTTCAATGCAAATATGATACCAGCTGCCAAGAACAAGAGCATCAGACCCAATGTCTCCAAAAAGATGAAGACATTCTTTCCTTTGGGGACCTAATAATGGTCATTATGAAATATCATGGGCATCATAATTTAGAGAGATGGATGCACTTCAGATGTCTGGAATAAGTAGTTCCCAATACTATGTCAGTTGGCATTTTGTTAAGAAGATTAAGAATATAGTTGTACAGCTTTACAGCTACAGAGAGGCCTGCTTCAATTACACAGTACATATAGCCTAATAAATATGTCCCAAAGAGAAATAAATGGCTTGCAAGGCTGGTGATTGCTAATGGTTTACAGAGCCTTTCACCTCAAAGTCATAAGCCTTGAACTGGCACAGGTGAGGAGAGACCTAAAGTCATTAATACTTTGGGCTGCTCCAAAACCTACATAAGATGGATGAATTGTCACCATGCAATTCCTGAGAGATAAATGGTCACTTCAGAAAAGGTGTCACTGAAATAACATGGATAGTCCTATTGTTGTTGACTCTCAAAAACATGTGAAATACACCTTGAAAGGTCAAAAACTTGGCTTCTCATTTGTAAAAAAAAGAGAGAGAAAGAGAATCTTCAAAAGCAAGGGCTGAGTGTGAAAATAACAAGAACTGAGAGCTTGCTTTGACAAACATTTATCCCCCATAACTGCTGTCTGCGTTAAGTACTAATATTATCCCTATCTTAAAGATGAGAAAATTGAGACACTGATGGTTAAGTAACACGGCCAAGGTGACAATCAGGTGAGCAGCTGAGAGGAGACTTGCCTGTGCTTTTAAACACTGAACTATACAGTCTCATTCAAAGGTGCTTATGAGGGGATTAAAATGACAGTGTTTGTACATACAAAATGCATTCACAGAAAATTTTGCATACAGCTTAATGAAGTACATAGATATCAACCTATAGATCAATGGGTCAAGGTATCCTAGACCCACAATTGTGAATGTGAATTTAGGAAGAGAGTTTCCTTTCTACAGATAGAATGGGAGTCTAGGCATAGTCAATCAAGGTCTTAACACGTCTCTCATATTCTACTCCAGGTTACAATACCTAAATCATTGGTCATTCAAGGCTACACATGCTAAAAATATAACAAAATGGCTCTCTGAATTGGGGGCAATGAAGCAAGTCTCTAAAGCTACACAACTAATAGGTGGGCTGGTTACCAAGACCTATGAAATACAGTTTCAAAAGTGGGTAGGAGCTTTTTCTAGCTTGCCAATGTTTTCTGACACTACCTGATTAACAAGATTATTTTTTTAAATTCGGGGTAGGGAAAAGATGGAGTGAGTCAGAAGTAGAGTGAGTTATGGCATCTTCTCTCCAGAAAGGAAAAGAAAAAAACTGTCAACTTAAAAAGACCACTAATTTGTCATGACGTACCATGAGGCCAATCTTTCTTCTTCAGAGAATATTACTACCAAGATCTATTTTTTAAAGGTAGAATTAAGCCAGTTTCTCAAATAGTTCCAGGAAATCTCTCTAACTCAATGTGGGTTGGAAACATTTGTAATTAGACTATTTAGGCATGGGGTCTTGCCTCAGTCTATAAATGCGTCTACCTCTGAGGAAGGCTCTCTAGCTGCCAGACTGACAGCTTGCCTATTCTACCACTTACACTTCAAATTTGAATTGCTCTTTGTGCAAATGCTTAAAGGTTGACACTGTGACCCATTCCTCTTATCAACAGTCCATAGAAGTCTCTCTGGAATAGGAGAGACTACTTCTGGCCTGGAGGCTCCAAGGCAGTTCCTCCAAAGTTGAAAGTTGGACTTTTAGCTGCATAGGATGTATGGGGGGGATTATGAAATAACAGCTCATGGAAAGAAAAAAACAAAAAGGATTCCTTTTCTGGGTTGGAAAAACAGGATGCTGTGTGGGCTCTTATTTTAAGGTCACTGGCTCTGAGGGGAAACCTATCACTCTAATTGGTGCTGAGAAGCTTCTAGGTTAACAAGATATATGCCAGGATCCCTGACTCTTAAGTTGATTCTTATCCTGGCTGCTTATTTTTAGCAATGTTAAGTTAGGCACAGGACCAAGAAAGAGATCCAGGACAGTATCCCAAATTTTATCCTTACGGGACATCAAACCCCTGAAATTTAAGCTCCTTCTTGAGGCTTCTTTATCTCACCCACCACATTCGTCTCCAAAAGGTATCCTGAATCCATCCACGTCAGTCCTTCTCCACTGCCACCACCTTTTCTTGCCTAGACGACTGCAAGAGTCTAAAAACTTGTCTCTGCTTTATTCTTCATCCCCTTTAATCCATTATCTACACAGAGGCCAGAGACATCTTTCTACAGCATAAATCAGATTATATGGTCTCCTGGCTCTATGTCCCTGTGGCTTCCCAACACAGTTTCAATGAAACATGAGCTCTTTTCCGTGTCCCACAAAGCCCTCCGTGATCTGACCCTGCCTGCCTCTTTAATTTTTTTCCACTCCTCTTCCCCTTGCCCACACGGTCCAGCCAGTCTGGCACTCTCCACTTCTGGGCTAATTCCTTTCATTCCTCCGGGCATTTTCACTGGCTGTTCCCTCTGCCTGGAACACCCTGCCTGCAGATCTGTGTGTCGGTGGCTTCTCGTCATTCAGGGCTCTCCTCAAATATCACTTCTTCAGAGAAGCCATCCAGGGATCAGGTCATCAGCAGATCTGAAGTGACCCTTCTTGTCACACTTTACTGACACAGCCCAGTTTCTTTGTTTTCATAGAGCCTATGACTCTCTAAAAGTATTTTGTTTACTTGCTTGTTGTTTATATTATTTATTATCATTTACTTGTTTGTTGTCTTCATTTCAGGGACCTAGTATCTTATTCTAGGGCTAGTCCCCAGCCCTAGAATATTATCTGGTCCCCTGTTCAATAAATATCTTTCAAATTAATGTGTGCACGTGTGGAGCTCATGAAGTGCATTTGTATGGTGAGGGCTGCAGGAAGAACTGATGAGGTAAAGGGGAGGGGTGGCTTGGCCTTTCTTTTGATCACCATCATCACTGCTGTGACTACTTAACAGCTCTTGATCCTTGGGCTGCTCCTTGATTTATTGGTGAGCTGCTAGGTTCGGCTCAACTCACGGCTGCCTCCTTCTGTGCGGAGAGCAAGGTTCTGCTGTGCCACCTTGTGTTCTAAATTCCCATCACAACGGATGGCTCAAGTCTCAGAATTAACTGAAGCCTCACACACAAACCCCAAACCCTACAGCTCTCAGCCCCAGCAAATGGATATGTTCTCAGGGACTCTTTAAGAGTCTAAATAATTCTTCAGTTAGGGATACCTTCACGTCTTCCCTTAGAAAAGCACCTTTTATGACAACCCTGAGTTAAAAGGCTCCAATGTCACATTGTTCCCCACAAAAACCAAGCAGACACTGATGAAAAAGAATACTTCAGTTCCTTTTCTTCAGCCAAATCCATGAAACTCTTGAGCAGTTTTAACAGCCTTACTGGTGTGACAATCACTTTTCTATCAAAATGTAGTTCTGCAAAATTGTAGGGAAATCTTCCTGTTTGCTCCGTAAGGGCACAGTCTATTATTTGGCCGTTTCAATTAACTTTATTATCACACTGCTTAACTGCAACTGAAGCCACGCCTGGCACCATATCCAACTTTACTCCAATCTCTTAAATTTGGGAAATCATATTAGCCTTAGAAAGCATAGGTCATGGTTAACAATGACAAGGCGATCCAACTTGGAAGTCTTATGGCACTGCACTATTCAAAGTGTCTGGAAGTTAGACCTAAAGAGCCATTTACTGAAGGGTCAGGTTTTTCCAAAGAGCAAAGGACATATGATGAGCAGCCTCATTCATCTCCCATGGAGATATTAAATGTCTTCAAAATCTTCTCGCTGAAACAATATCTGAACTGGTCTAAGTGATTATACGAATTACAGAGGAAAAAAAGCTGTTTCCTTGATTTTGTCAATTTCTAATGAACTGCTGCCCCATATAGCAATGGGAAGCAGCGGAAACTCACGCTTTTTCAACTATGAGTCAATCCTCATTTTGCCAATTGAATTTGCTTACAGGCAGTATATGGGAATCAGTTTTACCCACACACACCTCAACACACACACTTTCCCACTCAGGATGAATCTCAATTACAAATAACTTTTATAGGTCAAGTACATTTAAGATGCAGGGAAAATTCAAGAACTGCAAGGCTATTTAATGAAATATTTTATCTGGGAACAAGATGTATCACAGGGCACTGCCTGGAAGGAGTACTTTGCATTTATGACAGAGAACAGTAAGTAACAGAAATTCACATTGGAAATGAAATACATGCTCACTCAATAAGCATTTACAGCAAGGAAGATACTCAACAAGTTTCTCACTGTGGAGATCAAATGCCAGGAGCCTTTGCTTCCTCTCCTGTCTGATTTTGGCTGTTTCCTGTTCAACGTTTCTTGGTAAATAAGGCTCTAATCAGGCTTAGAGTCAACACAGATGGAGAACTTAACGCAAGCCAATACACTAGAAATGGATTTTTTAAAGTTGTCATTAAGTTTTTGGGACTGCCTTTTATATACTAGAAATCAGCCATGGATATTTTTGGGTGCCCCATGCACACATTTCACCTAATTTTTCTCTTGCTTTTGGATTTAACATTCTCAGAACAAAAGAATTCATGAAAGGCTGACCAGTAAAGGTAACATTATGCAAGGGCAGCACATAGGAGACTTAGGAATCTATCCCTGGCCTTGAAGCCACACTCAGCGTCACCCTACAGTAAGGGTCTGAGGAAGCAATAGTCAGAGAAAAGGGGGAGTCCCCACTGCCTTCTCCATGGTGTGGATTCCAGACCCCTCTCACACATCATTTCAGCGCATTCTCCCACCTGTCCCACCCATCCTTCCCAACTTCCTGAGGGCCTCCTTCCCTGCAGCAGCAATTTCCAGATTTTAGATTTCACAGACCGGCAAATTTTCGTAAAACAGATTTGAGCAACTAACCACAATTTGCCAATTCCTTATTTTGCACACTAAGAACATTAAAAAGGGGGAGACAAGTAACAATCAACTACCATTCCGTAAGCAAAGTGTATTTTAGCAGGAAAAAAGAATAAGAGGATATAATCTATAAAGGAGAGTCCTTCACCTTGGAAGAACTTCACAAAGAACCTACTACTCTGTCCTGATTTTTCTCATTTCACTGTTTACTGAAAATCACATCATCACAGACCAGAAGGAACACATCGCCTGCTACCTTTTCCCTTGAGGCTCCTCCTTTTGCCTTCCCTTATCTTTTCTCTAGCCCAGAAAATTACGCCAAAAGTCCTGAAATCACTAGCACCACCTGATATCTCCTCCACCTCCTTCTCTTAAGCCTCATTCAGTCTGACAGAGCAATAAACCCTCCATCAGCAAAGGGCGGAACTGCAGGTATGACAAGCCCTCCTCTCATTCCGTCCTCACTACAGTGCTCAGGAAGGCACAGTTCCACCCACATTTCAGATGACAATGCAGAGGCTCACGGACATTGCCCACGGCTGGCCCAGGCTGCATTGCTAGCCAGTGGCAGAAAGGAGGACTGAAGGGACAGGGTGACAACTGGCCAAGTTGCTACTTCCATCACTGAGCTGACACAGAAGCAATGATCGAGAAGAAATGGGGAATGCTCACAGGAAATTTCTTCCATCCAAGTACAACAAAAAATAATCCATAAACTGATTTAATTTGCACCTAAAAAACAACAGAACGTAGTATTTCCAATAAGCAAAAACAAGATGGGTGTCAAAGGGGTGAAAGCAGTGGTTCTCAATCAAGGCTGATGTTGCCCTTTAGGGGACATTGGCCATGTCTGAAGACAATGTGGGATATTTCCACTGGGAAGGAGGGGAGGGTGCTACTGGCATCTAGTGGGTAGAGGCCAGGGATGCTGCTAAACATCCTATGATGCACAGGACAGTCTCCACAGCAAAGAATTATCCAGTCCATGATATCAATAATGCCTAGTCTGAGAAACTCTGGGATAAAAAACAATTGTCTCTTTCTCCTTCAATCACCAGAGTCTAAGTGAAAGTTGCTACATAAACTACCTAATAACTACACAAACAAAGAATCTTATTAATTCATGGGCAGGGCTATTATTTTTAATGCAACCATTTCCCACTTTGGTAAATGGTATCTATGGCAAAAGTAACCACAGAGAATATTTTTAAATTTAGAAAAAACATAAATATCTAAGGGAGCATACACCTAACTCCAACTATCTCCAAGTGATTTTTAAAAAGCTGATTAGTGTTTATGCAACTATAAGAAAGCTTTTTTAAAAACAGCTTTTTAGATGGGTACATCATGCCCAGGCCCCTAAACACACCAGCGGTCAAAATAAAAGTCTAATAAAAACTCAGGTTGCTGAAGGAGGTGAGTTGATAGCCAACAGCACGGAGAGAAAGGGCTTCCCTGTATTACAGAGTCTTACAATTGGTGCACGCTGCAGTGTTCTAGGTATTCTGACTGCTTATTGTATGATACAGTGAAAAAGGATCTTTTGAACAACTTTGCCTCAAATAATAAAATCACAAAAATAGTATATTAGAATTTTTCATGGCAAAGTTAATATACCAAATGAGATTTCTAGAAAAAGAATTAAGCATGAGAAAATGGGGAGTATGTGATTTACCAGACTGTATTTTAGATGTTTACTTGCACATCATTCATCTAGAATGAGAGATTAACACAGTGCTGAAATTAGTTGAATGAAAGAATGAATGCATAGTGTTTACCGAATATGGTAAAAAACAAAGAACACTGAGAACATTAGAAACACAAAAAGGAACAGGAGTATGAAATAAGCCCAGGTAACAGCTTGGCACAAAAAAGGCATGTTCCATGTTGCCAGTGGAAACAGCACTCCCAAGGACCCAATGCTATTTTCAACGACATTAAGATTCTACCAAGGAGATTTCTGAACCAAAAAGGATTATGTTCACAAATAGGGGACGTGATTAATATCTGAGCAGGAATACAAACAGGGGAAATACCAGGCAAGGGATAAGGTGCGGAATGTTTTTAAATCTGTAGGTGACAATGCAAAGACAGACTCAATAAAAACCATAGCAAATAGTTAACTCCAGATGGTGGTAAAGAAGGTGTGATTTAATTTGAGGGAAATGAAGGAAGGTGGAAAAAAATTACACAGCGTCAACTCTCTGTCTGAGATAACAGTTTTGAAAATGTTCAGAACTGAAAAATGCTTAGAATAGAGGTTAGGAAGATATCTCTTGCAATAAAGAGAAACTCAAGGGAATATGGTCACAAATTATTATAAGAAAAGGGAGAAGCCATATATCCCTCATAGCAGAGACTTTTCACGTGGAAGACACCATCCAAAGAAGCTGATAGCTAATACATTTATTTTTATATGGAACCAAAGTAAAGGTAGAAAATAAGCCCCAAAATTAGAAAAAAAAAGTATCTCAAGATATCTTGTTTCTTTTGTTAAAAAAAAAAAGTATAAATTAAACCAAAAAGAAAGAGAAAGTAGCCAGTTCCTGGAATTTGGAGATGATAATGATAAAAAGAAATTCCTAGGAAATGGGTCCACAGCAGGTATACGCACCTCCCTCAGTGCCTTCACGCATGCTGTCTTTGGGTCTCAAACTCAGCTGTTCGTGGGCAGTGGGCAGTTAACATACACGAGTGTGCCAGGCCAGATGGAAGATAAAAGAAGATGGCAGGACTGTGGCACACTGGAATTGTTGGTCCCAACTAAGTGCATTCCAATCTATTTTTCAAAGTATTTTGTAAAGAGACTACTAAAACATATATGACTGGGTCATGCCAAATATTGCATGGACTCTCAACCAGATCGTAACTCTAAATTCTTCTTACACTTCAAAGTTCTAGTCTAGCTGTCCTCAGCAGAGGGCAATTTTATCTCCCAGGGGTCATTTGTCAAGGTCTAGAGATATTTTTTGTTGTCTCAATCTGAGGCGGGGGGGATGATATGTTATTGGCACCTACTGGGTAGAGACCAGGGATGCTGTTAAACATCCTACAATGCACAGGACAGACCCTGGCAAACAAGAATTATCTGGCCCAAAAGGTCAATAGTGCTAAGACTGACACAATCAGCTCTACCCTCATGTCAGTCAGACAGGCTCCATTGTCACCCCTCATCCTCCCTGATTCACCTCTTGTCCAAATCTGTACCGCACAGATTCAGACTACATGTAAATGCTGGTAAAATTCACATGTTCGTCTTGTGTCTCCCTAACTAGACTGTGAGTACCCTGTTTCCTCTCTTTCTCCTAGAGCTATGCACACAGAAAGTGCTCAGTCCTTAATTAAGACCAGGAATGGGTCGACTGGGAAGAGGTATATCACAAATATTATTAGAACTATAAAATTAAATAGAAAAGAAAAACAGCTACAGCATAACCTCAATTGATTCTACCAACAGAAAACCTCAAATATACAGAAATTTCAATAGTTTACTTTTAGGAGAAAAAAGAATGATCAAATCTAGTCCCATTTTCTGCATAGTTTACACATACTGTCCCAAAGGCCAACCTCTCCTCTAGTATGTTGGGTCCTGTCCCCTTCCCCTTCCTAAGGATCTCACCCCCGCAATGATTCCCCTTTCTCCCCAGTGTCTCCAGTTTCTGTCTTCTGAGTTATTTCTGTCAGCATAGAAGAAGGCTGCAGTGGGCCAGCCCCATGGCCTAGTGGTTAAGTGCGCGCGCTCCGCTACTGGCGGCCCGGGTTCGGATCCCTGGCGCACACCGATGCACCGCTTCTCCGGCCATGCTGAGGCCGCGTCCTACATACAGCAACTAGAAGGATGTGCCACTATGACGTACAACTATCTCCTGGGGCTTTGGGGAAAAAAAAAGGAGGAGGATTGGCAATAGATGTTAGCTCAGAGCCGGTCTTCCTCAGCAAAAAGAGGAGGATTAGCACGGATGTTAGCTCAGGGCTGATCTTCCTCACAAAAAAAAAAAAAAAAAAAAAAGAAGGCTGCAGTATCTCCCATCTTAAAAACCAAACTAAATCAAACTCTCTCTTGTGAGTTAGCCCTCTCCAGCTAGGAGAGCTGGCTCTCTTTTTCTCCATTCTACTTTGTAGAGAAACTTCTTGAACAACTTGTCAGAATTCCCATCCTGCTTCTGGCTGTCACCCACACTTCAGGCTGCTGCATTCGCACACTTTACAAACCCTGCTCTCAGAGGTGACCACTGCCACAGGCAATGTTTCCATCCTCATATGCCTCCACTTCTTGATGCCATCAGTGTGCCTAGAATCGCCTTGAGACACTTTCTTCTCTTGGATTTGTGATACCACATTTCCTGTTCTTTCTCCTGTTTGCACTGGCTGCTCCAAATTGATCTCCTTTACTGGTCCCTCTTGGTCAGCCTGACCCCTGAATGGTGATGTGCCCTAGGGTTTGGTCTTGGCTCCTTCTCTTCTCTTTCTGCTCTTTCCCTAAGTAATCTCATTCAGCCCCATGGCTCTAAATAGTGTCTACACGTGTGTTTTACAAACTATTGTGAATATGGTCCATAATGAGAAATATGCTTTATAATACATTTATATACATATATATGTTTGTATATATACACACATACAAGTAAATGTTTCATGCAAAAGTACTTATCTTTACCAAGTGTGATGTACTCAGATTGCTTCTATTCTGTTTCACTTTTGAGAATAACACTGGTTGTAACCCAATACATTGGTTTCATCGCCTAGTAATGGGTCACAGCTCACAGTCTGTAGCACACTCATTGATAAGATAATGGCTCATAAATGTATCTCTCCTGCCCTAACCTCGTACCTCTGAAACCTGGGCTTTAGCCAACTGCCTACGTTTCTGCTCTACCTGGATGCCTGATCCACTCGGACAGGCATTTCACAATTAACATGTCTGAGAAGGAACCCTTAATTCCAGAGCTCAAGGACCACCCACCCACTCACCTCAGTATCGAAATCTTAACAAATGGCCCCTCTGTCTATCCAGCTGCCCAGGCCAAAAACCCAGGGGTCATTTTTGGGTCCTCCCTTTTCCTTTCCTTCTTCAGCAGAGGTCAACACTATAGCATGTGGACTAAATCATGTTTTCGTGGAACACAACCAATCCATTTGTTTACATAGCGTCTGCTACAAGGGCAGAGGAGAGTAGTGGTGACAGAGACCAATATGGCCCACAAAGCTAAAATACTCACCATCCGGCCCTTTTCAGAAAGAGTTTGCCGACCCCCATTCTGCAGTCAACCTAACAAGTCTTGCTGATTCTCCTAAATACATCCCAGATCCCCCCCACTTTCCTCCATCTCCACTGTTAGCACTCTAGTCCAAATTACCAATGCCCTTCTCAATCCACTGCAACAGCCCTAATAGGTCTCCCCACTTCCACGTCTGCTCCTCTAAAATATATTCTTCACACACATGCCAAAGGGACTGCCCAAAAATGTTAATGACATCTCGACCCTTCACTCCTTGAAACCAGACCTCACACCGGAAATGAAATTCGAACTCCTGAGCCTGGTCTCCAGTCTCTGAATTCCATCACTGCTCTCCTTCATCACCTTTTGTCAGTCACACTGGCATCTGTTCTATTTCTTTCTCAGGGCCTTTGCACTTACTGAGCCCTCTTCGGGGAATGCTATTCCCTTCCCTGTGGCCACTCAAATCTCACTGCCGAATCTAAAGCAGCCCTCTCACCCCTACCCCGTCACTCCCACTCATTTCACCTGGTTTTATTTTCTTCCTGGCACTTCTCTTTGGTTGATGACATTTTCTTGTTCATCTGTTTATTTCTGCTCTTTCTCTCCTTCCTCTAGAAGAAAAGCTTCATGAAATCAGGAGCTTGTCTGTTTTCTTTGCAGATGATTCTGCTCTATTCCCAGTACCTGGACAATGCCTGGCACACAATGTTAATGAATCTGTCCCCCGCCAAAAGGGAAAACAAAACAACTGTTTTACATTCAAAATTCAGCCCTGTAAGTAGCACAGAATGATAATTCCACAGCTAGCCATGCCAATAATTCTAACTTGAAATTCCTACACTTTTCCAGAAAGGTGAGGGGATGTCACCACTCCTTAATGAGAATTATAAATCACACACACATATTTATAGTAAATAACGCACAAAAGCAAATAATTCAGTGCATTAAGTTTACCTTCAAGGAGGATGAGACATTCCCTTACAGAAAAACAAAGGCAGAAGTTTTAGGTGTGCCAACCACTTTGTATTATGAATATAACAGAAATATAACTCAAACAGTCCAATCAAGTGTAAAACTGCATATAAATGTTAGAGCAAATAAGTGCAGCCTGCTTAGGTTTGAAAATTATAAAACCAAAAATCCATTAAAAAATTATAAGACCAAAAACCAGAGTTCCTTAAGATGCTGAAGGTGAGGGATAATTTTTATGCATGAAATAATGAAAGACGGAACCAAAATAGAGACATTTTTATATTTATCTCATCTCTTGCTGTAAGTCATCTCAAATATAAATGTGACCTAACAGTCTATAAAGAATTTTCAAATAAAATCCTTGAAAACTTTAAACCGTGGCAATAAACCAAAATAGCAACTTAAAACTCCATTAGTAATAAAGGCCAGAAGGCTCTTAACAGCAAATGCGAATGTCATCCTGCTTAGCACCGTGGAAGTGCTAGAAAGTTTGCCAACTTTAACTTGAACAACTTTTAACAGCTAGAAGATATCAGGCAGCACACTGGATCTGACAAGATGACGCGACTTCCAAAACTATCAGAAAAACTAAGCTCCATAGGTAAGCAGAGAGGTCAACTAGTTTGAGATACTAAATCAGATAAATATGCGGAGACTTCAACATCTTCCTTTTTAAACAGAGTTCTGACAAACTGTAAGTTGCTGATGGCTCATGTGGCAGATTATGCATTATTTTATATATTAGAATCAAAGGTAAATTTTCCTTGTGTTTTAAAGTTTCTTCTCCTTTGTGGGTTAAAGATACTTTTCACTAATAAAATAATCTAAATTAAGCTCCTTAAACCATGTCAGTCCAATGTACAAGATGAACTACTTCCCGGCCAAGCGGAGGCCCCGTAATCAGTTAAAACTTGACGAGACTGTCTCAGGACTGGGACACAGCAGATGGCCCCAAGTGCTAATACTTGACAAGTCTTTTAAGTTCTCTGAGTCTCAATTCCTTGTGAGCCCCTAACATCTAGTTAACACATGTAAAGAGCTTAGAGTGGTGCCTACACACATGGAAAGAATTTCATAAATAGGACCTATTATTATTATTATCTGCATAAAAAGAAATCCATTCACCATGAAGTTGCCTTCCATTCCATATTCTTCTTCTATTCAAAGGTATAGAACTAAGAGAAAGGGTAAAATAAAGGATATTCAACATCTCACTTCTGAGGGTAAAAGAATCAAAATCTCCAGAGCAGCCTGCCCAACAGCATTTTCTGTGAGGATGGAAAAGTTCTGTATCTGCACTGTCCGATACGGTAGCCACTAGTCATATGTGGCCATTGAGCACTTTAAATGCAGTCAGTTGGACCGAGGAACTGAATTTTAATTTGTATTTAATTTTAATTAATTAAATAGCCACATATGGCTAGTGGCTACTGTACTAGATGCTGGGGAACACGCTTAATTGGACGAATATGATTCACTGACATGATTCTCCAGCGTCTGGGCTCCAGCCATGCTAATCAATGCATTTCCTTGTCGTTTAGAGCAGTCTGCAACAGAAAGCTTGGGCGCTGAGGCAAACAGCCCTGGGTTGGGATTCAGGCTCTGTCACCTTTTCACTGCGTGATTCTGAGGTGGTCAATCTCCCGCTGCCTGTGTCCTCAGCTATAAATGATAGTGCTTACCTCAGAAAGTTCCCTCAAGGATTAGAGTTTATGAAAACAAAGGGCTTGGCATTGATTCACATTTTTAATTCAACATATATGATTTTCTGAATCCATACAAGATGCCAGGCATGACTTTAGGTGGTGGGGATAAAGTAGGCGTTGAGACCAAGCCCCTGCTCTCATGGAGATTACAAATAAGTATAAGTGCCAGGAGGGAGAAGGATAGAGCAGAGAGTGATGGTGGTGGATCTATTTTATTTTCTATGGAGCGGTCGGAGCAGGTTCCTAGGAGGAACGGACTTTTGAGAAGCCTGAAGGACATGAGAGAGACAGCCCTGGGGCTACCTGGGAGAAGAAAAATACAGACAGAGGGAAGAGCGAGTGCCAGGGCCCTGATGCAGGACTTTGGAATTTACTCTGAATCATGAGAAGCCATTTTGACACAAGGAGTGACTTGATCCAATTGACTTTAAATCACTCTAGTGGGAGAATGGACTGTAGGAACCATTTAGACCTGTTGCAAGGCCACGGCAAGGCCAGGTGCCATATGATGGATGGCGGGGGCCGGGGAAGAGGTGGGAGGTAGACGGAGCCAGGGCATACTGAGAAGGGAGAGCCAAGAGAATTTGCTGACGTGAATATACAGAACTCCATCACTATTAGGATATCACTCTGCAAGCAACGTGAATTCCCCGATCAGAGGCCCTGCAGCTCAATTTGAGAGATTCTGGCAGTCAAACACTTAAGTGGTGCAATTTGCAATTCATTCTCCAGTCCAAGACCAGAGGGCAAAGAGAAGAGAGGCACCTGATCACCCAGATTTAACTCTCTGGTGCACAGCTCACTGCGGTCCTAATTATGATGGTTTTGCATCATTCAGAAGGAAAAAAGCACATACAAAGAAGATCTAACGCTAATGATACGCTTAGATGATGAGATTAGATATTGCTCTCCCTATTTGGATCGATGATGATTTAATAAACTAAATATCATCAGTAAATTTTCATGAAAATTAAGTGGCATCCATTTGCCCACCGACTTCAGACCTTATTCATTCGTTTACATGTAAGATATACTCCTCGACAATTACGGTATTGAAGTTTTGTATCTATAAGCCAAGGGGCTGCTTAGCATAGTGGTTAAGAGCTCAGTCTCTGGAACCAGAATCCCAATTCAAATCCTGGCTTCACCACTAACCAGCTGTGTGATTCTGGGTAAATCACTAAACCTCTCTGGGCCTTAGCATCTTCTGCTCTAAAATGGAGTGAAGATATTACTTATCTCAGAGGGCTCTTTTGAATTATGATATATAAAGTATTTAGAACCAACTATACCTGGCATATCATGGAAGTGTTTATTACTTTTATTACAAGTGGTTTAAGCAAGGAGGAGTCTCATACATGCTTTCCCAACCAAACCAGAAATTTCCCCTTTGCTTTATACTAAGCAAATTTAGCTGTGGAGTTTCAACACCTAAAAGAAAAACAATTCGTTCAATGTTTTTTCCTAGCATAGGGGCTAACAATCATTGCCTTCATTTCCCAGATGATCCTACTGAGAGTCACATTGCAAATTGGTAGCAGTACCAGTGCAGCCACATGGGGTGTTGAGAGGTTTTATTTAGGTGTGTGGGTGTGTGTGTGTGGCTGTGTGTGTGGCTGTGTGTGTGTTGCTCGTACCATGGTGGAAAACCTGGCACACAGTAAGTACTCAATCAATGATAGTAGTAACATTATCATTACCATCACCACCGCCATTGTCATATCTAATTTTTGCCTTTTAATATCTCTTTATCATCTTTCTAAAATTATGAAGTAAGACTATGAAGCCATAGGATTAATTTTCTATTGTGACTTGTGGAACAACTTTAATTTATTCAGCTAGTACCTACTAAGACCTTACCACATGCCAGGTTCCCCATGAGGGACCAGGGATATAAGAATAAACTTGGACCAAGTCCTGCCCTCCAGGAATCCTAGCATTTCATTACTTTATAATTAGATCCTGAAATTACTTAGTGCCCTGATAAAAGCTTTCAGTATAGTTTGTGCAAACTGGAAAGCAAAACATCACTTCTATTACTGTCGTGATCAGCAAAAGCCACAGGGAGACTGTGCTCAAAGTGAGCATCTCTGAGACCAAGTCCTTCCTTCGATTCTCCTTCTCTGAAGGAGAAAAACGTAGAATTTGGGAGCTGAAATGGACCTTAGGGAAGACTGAGAAATCTGTTGCTTATAAAGTAGACTTTAAAAGAAGACTATTACTCAGAAATGAAAATAATTGTTTAGTTTTATAAACTTACTTCCCCCCAAGTTATACACCATAGAATCAAAAATAGAAGGGTTCACGAGGGCAGGAGCCTAACATTGGTTGCAACTCTGGCGGCACATGGGAATCGCCAGTGGAGCTTTAAAAAAATACAGACGCCCCTAGCGGTCATGCACTGAAATTAAGATACTGTCGGTCCAGGCTAGACCTTTTTTTAAAGATTTTATTTATTCAGTTTTCCCCCCAAAGCCCCAGTAGATAGTTGTACGTCATAGGTTCACATCCTTCCAGTTGCTGTACGTGGGACTCGGCCTCGCGTTGGACGGAGAAGTGGTGCCTCGGGGCGCTCCCGGGATCCGAACCCGGGCCGCCAGCATCAGAGCGCGCGCACTTAACCGCTAAGCCACGGGGCCGGCCCTAGACCTTTTTTTAAACAAAAAGCCACTCCTACCCAGTTGCTTCTGATATAAGGCGATATCAGTAAAATACCATTGACTTATCATGTGACTACTTCTACGTGAGGAATCAGCACAAATGCTACCCTATTTTGTCTACATCATGTAACCTCAAAGAAAATACTATTATTCCCATTTTTTCAGATGACTTGCCTAAAGTCACATACAGTAAAGACAAGAACTGGGATTTAAACTTGCATCATCTGGCTCTAGAATCTTGTGGTCTTTCCTTTACACATCAATGAAGTCATTCTTTGCAGAAAATTAGAGCTAGAAGGGGTTGCCCCAAAGATGATCTAGTTCAAAACATCCTGTTTTTTGTTTTTTTTTTTTGATAAAGAAATGAGTCTCAGGCAGGAGTAGTAACCTGGTCAGAGATACAGAGCAGCTAAGGGCAGAGGCTGAACTAGAGGCAGGCTCCTGACACCCTCAGTTTAGCTTTCTTTTCAATACACGCTTTCTCTCAAAAGCAAAACATACGTTCTCCACTTTCACAAAGTATTGCTAAATCTTCTCCTGAAACAGAGTATTTTGACTCAACCCCAAATTGCATCTTAAAGAGTGTTTCATCTACTAATTGGTGTGAATTAGCCAAATATTATACAGAATATTTGTATAGTATATTTATTTTGTCAATATGTTGAGTTTTTCTTTTCCATTAAATTCACTTTTAAGGGAATCAAAAAATAAAGTCTCATTACAATCTACTAACTTACAACGGTTACTGGAGCCATAATGTAATGAATCTGCCCAAACTAGCAAAGAGCTGATTATAGAAACATACTCCTTGATTTCAAATATGTTTGCATTCTCATAGAGGGGCACAGTCAGTTATGCTACATATAATTCCTTTTTTAAAGAAGTAAAAAACTTTTATGGGACAAATTCTCTATCTTTTATAAATTTAAAAAAAAACATTAAAAAAAAAATAGTGCTAATCACCTTTCAGCTTGATTTTCCAAACACCTCAAAAAGTCTCTAGACTCACACTGGTGTCAGGTGACAGGCCGTCTGAACGTATATGCTATGTAAAAAATAAAAGCATTCTCCTGACTGGACAGCAGAGGGAGAAGGAGGAAAGGATATACCACGGGAAGATGGGGAGCCAGGCACAGGAAGAAGGCACTGCTCCTTAAAGAACTTCACCGACAGACCTGCAGGCAGGGGCATGTTTACGGAGAAAAGACTTGTAAACACATCAGTAATGGTTCCAGCTGCCAGGGCTTGTGGGTGGACACCTCCAGCAACTCTAAACCTGACCCAGGAAACTGTCTGATTCCAGAAATTTACAAATAATATTTCAATCTCTGTTTGACTTACAGGTTGTGGAGCGGGGTGGGGGGGTTCAGATGAGGGGCATGAAAAATACTAAAAAACAAAATGTACCTGATCTTGACAAGAACAAATATCAAAAATGAGCTTGGAAGATCAAGAATTAAAACAAAATACAAACATAGCCAGTTCTGCCCCAAAGCAGAAATGGCCAGTTCTTTAAAGCATGGCAGAAAGCTTCATCCTTGAGATTTGAATTCCTGAGAACAGTGTGGATTTAATGAGTTTATCAATCTGCTTACCAGGAGTTATGACAGAAATGAGATGTTTTAGAAAGAATCAGTGAAGTGGCTGTTTACTTTCTCATGTAACCTGGCTGTTGTCTTTGTTGCTTCATCAAACCTTCTCATTTACACCCCACCATACAGGAGGGATGATTAAAATGTCAGCCCCGATTCAAATGACTAATGTATGGCAGAAACAAATATAGTTATATGCTTTCTATAAAGATTAATAGTAGCTGGTGCTAGCCTGCCAAACGCATGTGTACGAACTTTCTATCCTACACATAAATCAAACACAAGGCATATGGGGTATTTTAAAGACTGCTGATGTTACAGTGATTTTAAATTACCCAGGTTCTGGAATAAACTATGCAGATGCTGACTAATGTGGCAATATATTCTGGATCTTCCCATATTAACTTAACGTTATAAAATGTAACGGCATTAACCAAAAGAAGGTCTTAGAAATTAAGAGAGAATGCAAACATATTTGAAATCAAAGAGTATGTTTCTATCATCAGCTGTTTGCTAGTTTGGGCAAATTCATCATAATATGGTTCCAGTAACCGTTGTAAGTTAGCAGACTGTAATGAGACTTTATTTTTTGATTACCTTAAAAGTGACTTTAATGGAAAAGAAAAACTCAACATATTGACAAAAGAAACGAAGGAGCAAGTAAATGAGGTAGGAGAGCAGGGTGGTTTGTGACTGTCAAATGAGCAGCGGCTGATTCAGAGATGCCCCTGATGTACCAAGAACTACTTAAAAGTTTCCAAGTTGTTTAAGGTGGACAGAACACTGGACTGGAAACTACAGATTCAAGGTGAACTTCTCAGTTCTATTGTGGGATGGCACCTTCCTACATTTTGGGGACATGGTAAAAATGAGATGTGAGGTGTGTGCTGATATGAAAAGTGGTTTGCAAACTGCTAACTTGTCTATAAGTGCCAGGTATCATCATCATCATCATCATCAATCATCCTCCTCCTCCTCCTCCTCCTCCTCCTCCTCATGCTCAAAGAACTTCCTACTACATCTCGGTCACTGTTTAGAAAACAATTATCTGTGCAGTCAAGTGATCTAGGTACAAGAAGAGATTTCAAAATTGTATCAGTGGAAATAACATTTTTAAAAATAAAATCTGTACAATGGCTTTCATGAATGAATGAACTCTGTTCAAGAACAGCTGACTGAGCATTTCGATTCACAAGGTTACTCTGAATTTTGAATTTTCTTCCAACAACTCCCATCATTTTGATCACAGAACACATAGCTTTATGAGAGCATGAGAACATGGCTGCTGTGACATAAGTGAGTTCCTCTGTTGCAACAGAACCAAGAAGAAATAAAAGTCTGGTTCCTGATCTCTTTTCAGAGGGTCAGAATATGCTGTGCATGAAACAAATCATGTTGGCAAGGATCGGGGAACAACTAATCTCACGCTCGTTATATGAGATGATCAGTCAAGACTAGTCACAAATACATTTCCAGGAGCAAGACATTTCAACAGTGTGGAAAATGTTTCTCCATGTGAGGTCCTGCGAGCTCTGGTGGGGCGGTGGGGGTGGTGCAGGCAGGAGAAAGACGGAAGCCAACTGTCTCAAGATTTAGAATACCCCAATTCTCTGAGACCCATAACCCCGTCATTAAAATGTAGGTATGTTGAGATATGTTTTTAAGACGATTGCGGAGCTATTCCTTCCAAGTGTAGATAATCATATACCTATTCATTCATTCATACATTCATGCAATATCTATTCATTCATGAATGCCTACCAGGAGTCAAGTAATGTGTTAAACGGTGGGGATACAGTAGGCATAGGCCCTGGCTTTACGGATTTAATATTCTAGTGAAAAAGAGAGAGCAACAAAGAAAAATAAATAAATATATGAAACAATGACTTGTGACAATAATAATAATTGTGATAAAGGCTCTCAAGAAATGGGGTGATGCAGTAGAGATTACATGGAGGTGTTGGGAGCTACTTTAGATAAGTGAACAGAGAAGCCCTCTCTCAGGAGGAAACTTGAATGAGACTGAGCCAGCCAAGTGAAGATCGGGGAAAAGAGGATCCAAAGCAGAGGAAACAGGAAGTGCAAAGGCCCTGAGACAGGAAAGGGCTTGGAGCACTAAAGGCACTTCAGAAAAGAAGCCAGCTGGCTAAAGCATAGTGAGGGGTGGAGAAGAGTGCGAGATGAGGTTGGAAGAGTGGCCGAGAGCCACTCTTTTTTTGTGCACGTACACTGTGCAGGCCAGGTTCAGGAGACTTAAAGGATAGAGGTTTTAAAATCTTAATGGTTTTTAAAAGGCACAATGTGATTTACATTTAAAAGCATCACTCTATCTGCACGTGTATAACATAATCTATAAACACAGCCCTTATTCGAAAGAGGCTAGCATTTGGAGAAATCAAAAGGCATTTTGAATGCATTTCCAAATATTTAAATAAAAATGATCTTAAAGGAGTAGACATTAAAAAAACCCCAAATAGCCATCTGAAGACCAGTAAGTTAAACAATGGATTCTGGTTTAAAAAATCAAAGAACAAAATAAACCTACGTACCTCCTCGCTGCACCAACAATGTGACCTCACTTCCCTTTGGACATTCAATCAGCATATCCACAACTTGGTTGTGAGTCAGAGCCTGCACATTCTTCTTATTAACTTCCACTATCAGATCCCCTTCTTTCAGACCTCGGCACCTTGGACTGTCAACGATCTGTTTCACTCTTTGGCCGCCACCACCAGGACTGTCTGCGATAGTAAAACCAAAGCCCATCGGCCCCTTGACTATATGAACAGTTATGAGTTCCGGCTGAGTGGCTATGGAGGACGCTAAAGAGACAGTGTCATTGGGGTAACCATGGGAACCGTTCGAAGCCACATCAGCAGGGCTGCTTGGCCTGGCATCCTTCACGCCGTTGGCTTTGCCTGTTTTACTACTGTGACTAGCTGGCGAATCGTAGGTCTCTTGCCCATTCACAATAATTGGTTCTTTATCCAAAATCGCCACTGAGGTCACTAAACTTGTATTGGGGTCATCAGGGTCAAAAGGCAATGGATAACCTCGGCAGAGTTCAAGGTCCACACTGGCACCAATGGGAATGGACTGAAAGATTTTCACAACTTGTGCGTGCGTGTGTCCCAAAACACAGGTGTCGTTCACACTGACGATTACATCTCCTGTAAAAGGTAAGAGTTTGGGGGTTAAAAAAAAACAGTACTCAGAAAAGTTATATCCATATTATAATATAAAATCCTACCAATGGGAAGTCAAACTGCAACTGGATTTGGGGGTGGTACTGTAGGGCACAAAGAAACTGCTTCTATTACTTATTTTAACTGCTAATAAGGCATTCTTTTAGCATCTAGTGTCTTCTCTGCTAATGAGAATATAATGATCATTGAAAGAACATTGGGGCTTTATTTTAAAACAAATTCTCACTGCAGAAATCCAAGTTTAGAATTCACTTATTCAAACGGATCTACGTTTTTAGTAAATTACTGCTTTACTGTACTCAATAGCACCCTATCAGTTCCCCCAAGTGAAAGTGGCTTCAAAGGTTTTCACCTATACCAGGGGATGCGTTTATATAGCAGAGGAATCTTGCTCATTCTCAGTTATTCAAGGACATTCACAAACTCATGAAATCATGATATTACTTGGTCTTGTTCAGGTGCTGGGGAGAAGTCTCACCACACAGGACATGCTAGGGCCATGTCGTGTCTCTACCTGTTTCCATCTTGCCATCCAATGCGGCGGGACCATCTAGGACCAAGCTCTTGATCTGCAGAAACTCGTCAGGTTCATCCCCTCCAACGACCGTGAAGCCAAAGCCACGACTGCTTTTCCGCAGCTTCGTGTGAATGAACTTGCCTTTTAACTCAGAAGGGTTTCGTGTAAAAAAGGGTTTGCCTGGATTAAAACAAGAAAAGTATAAGGAATGTCACCATGAATGAAAAGGTGAATTAAATAAGAAATGACACAACTTATAGATAACTCCCCAAGCGCCTGTGCTGGGGCATTTGTACACACAGGCATCTTAAGAAAGTCTTCTCTTGATTTCAGGAATAAAGGTGCTCCTAAGCCCCTTCATTCAAGGAGGGTGATATGGTACATAAAGCGTGTCAGCATGAAGGTCCAAAAGCAAATGAAAGAGAAGGATGAAATTGGTGCCCATTGTCTGACACACTTTCTCAGTGTAAATTCATGTAGTTTGATATCAATTGAGCGCCACGAGGTCCTTTGCAGAAAATGGAGTGGGTCTGTGTTTTGTGTCTTTTGTTTTGTTATAGTTTATATTTTATTTTATTTTATTTTTTTAAATTTTTTTTTAATTTTATTTATTTTATTTTGTCCCCCAAAGCCCCAGTAGATAGTTGTATGTCATAGCTGCACATCCTTCTAGTTGCTGTATGTGGGACACGGCCTCAGCATGGCGGGACAAGTGGTGTGTCGATGCGCACTCGGGACCCGAACCCGGGCCACCAGCATCGGAGCGCACGCACTTAACCGCTAAGCCACAGGGCCGGCCCCATAGTTTATATTTTACAATATGGCTTCCATGTGCTGCCATGGGCTTGGCTTCTGCTTGTAAAACCAACTCAGCAAAAACTCTCTAGCTTTTAACCAAATAAAAAATTCATTGTGAAAATACACAGATATTACTAGGAAAACATATTACAGTCACAAAGAATAATTTGATAAAAAGGTAGAATCACTACTTTCAAAATTAATGGTCATAACTTTACTTTGAACTGAATTCTAAATTCAACTGATTTTTCCTGTTAATTTGCATCTTTTAACAATTTGTGAAATAGCCCAGGCATGTCCACTGCTAAAATTTATTATTTAAGGGCTGGCCCTGTGGCTTAGCGGTTAAGTTCGCGCGCTCTGCTGCTGGCGGCCCGGGGTTCAGATCCCAGGCGTACACCGACGCACCGCTTCTCCGGCCATGCTGAGGCTGCATCCCACATACAGCAACTAGAAGGATGTGCAGCTATGACATACAACTATCTACTGGGGCTTTGGGGGAAAAAAATAAATAAATAAAATTATTAAAAAAAAAATTTATTATTTAAAAGAAAAACTTAGGGGCCGGCCCTGTTGCTTGGTGGTTAAGTGCGCGCGCTGCGATGCTGGCGGCCCGGGTTCGGATCCCGGGTGCGCGTCGAGGCACCACTTCTCTGTCCATCCTGAGGCCGAGTCCCACATACAGCAACTAGAAGGGTGTGCAGCTGTGACATACAACTATCTACTGGGGCTTTGGGGGCAAAAAATAAATAAAATCTTTAAAAAAATAAAAAAAAAAAAAAAAATAAAAAAATAAAAAAAAAAAAAGAAAAGAAAAACTTAGGACATGTGACTTAGATACATAAAAAAATAAAAACTAAACTAAACGGTTACTAACAGGAGCCATGCAACACCAAATTCGGCTGCCGTATTTACAATAAACTGATAGATATATAGCTGAATAACTTCCAAACATGTTACCTATGGTTTTATTGCATTTTCCTGATAATATTCACAAATAACATTATAACATTTTGTACACAAACCAAAAATTTTACTTTGGTTTTATTAAGTGGGCATTTCTTTGTAATTGAGAAACTCACTAGAATTTCCCTGGTTATCCCAAATAGTGGACATAATTCATGCCCAGATTCTCAACTCTCCTAATTATACTTCCCAGCTCCTGCCCTTGCCACAGCTTCCCCATCTGCCCTATTTCTTTTCTATCAGAAATGTCATTTAAAAAAAAACTTAGGAGAAAAAAGTCTCCATATCCCCCTGTACTAGAGCCTGGCACCCAGGAAGCAAAGTTATTTTTGGTTAAGTACATCTCAAAGGCCTTTTTTAAAAGGTCTCTGGGCATGCATACAATTTTTAATTGCATATTTCAAAAATCTCTGGCTCTTAAAAAGGCTGTTTTAAATTGTCTAGAGTCACAGGTTTGCTCACTAATAGCCTCCTCCTCTCTAGTGCAGTCAGTCCCACGGCTGGTTGCAAGTCTGACAAACTACAGCCCAGTCACCACAGCTAAAGAAAGGCAAGACTTAGGAGGATTCACCAGGCAAAGGCAGCAGGCACCATACCAAGGCACCAGGACGGTGAAGTCAACCACGGTCAGGGTTCGTGGGGAGACAGCTGCCATGGCAATTGTCAGATGGAAAATGGAGGACAGGGGAGATAATCTCCAGATTTTACTTTGGGAGGTGTGTGAATGGCCTACATTCTTGAGGCTGAGGCTCCTAGGAAGTTCGGGGAGCTTGAGGGCAAACACAGTTCAGTTATGCAGACAGAGACTTCAAGAGCTGCCACCTTCTCAGTGAGGCTTTCCCCGACCACCTTTAAAAATTGCAACACCTCCTCCAACATTCCCAAGCCCCCTTTCCCACTTTTTGTGACCATCCAACATAGTAGACATCTGACTTATTGGATTGGGGTTTTTTCTCACACACCCCCCCCTCCCATGCTGGGGGGCACTGCACGTGCACACAACTACTAGAATGTAAGCCCCACGAGGATGTCTGCTTGTGTAGACAAGGAGTAGAATACTGTCCATCTCATTTTATATGCTCCAAAAAGTTGTGTTGAATGAATGAACGACAGCACAAAGGAATGAGATTTAACATGTCTTTGAGAAGGCTGGAAAGAGGTGGTTGGGTGTTTCAGCTTTTCACCCTTATTATAGGCAAACTTAGAAAACGTGAAAATGTGCCTGGCAGTTTATCTGACTAAATTTCTTTAAAGCCATTAGCATATTTGAGCTTAGAATGTGTTCAACTTAATAGAGACAGGAGCAGGGCTTCGAAATTACACCACTGACTTCCTTTTTTAAAGCTTAACTAGGGAGGGACGATCAGAGGGTTTCACACTTATGCACATTTTATTACTTTTTATGCATGGGTGGGTCATCAGTTAATGCAGCTTTTGAAAAGAAATGCTCTTCTCCCCAGAAGCAGTGGAATTTGGAGCTCTCTGCTGCAACCCTGTGGTACATGTAATTTTCTAAGAGATCCTAGTCTGTTGAATAGTCACCAGCTGTCAGATCCCGTTATAGGTGAGAATCACTGGGGTAGCTTTTTACACTACACAAATTTCTAGGGCCTACCCTAGACTCAATGAATCAGGATTTTTTGGGTTTTGGTCCAAAAATCTTCTCTTGAACAACCCATAGGTGCTTGTGTCCCTGACAGGCTGGCACTATTCTTGGCACCAGTGTTTGAATACCCAAGACCAGCACTGTCCAATAGCTCTTTCTGTGACCAGTGAATGCTCTATATCTGCACTGTCCAATATGGCAGCCACTAGCCACACGTAGTTCTTGAGTCCTTGAAATGTGGCTAGGACTGAAGATGGCACAGATTTAAACCATGTAATGAGATATCCCACCAAAAACAAAACAACAAAAAGATTTTAGTCAGAAGGTAAACTATTCCTAAAGACAATTAAGGTTGAAATTTGTGCTCTAGTGGCTGTGCAGCCTTGGGCAAGTTACTGAACCTCTCTTTGCCTGAGTGTCACATGTGTAAATTGAGGGAATGACAGTACCAACCTCATATGATAGCTGTAAGGAATAACTGTGACAGATCATGTAGGGAAAGTGCTTAGGGAGGTGCCTGACCCATAAGAGCTCAATAAATGTGAGTTATTATTTTGATGATGGTGGCAGCAGAGTGGGTACAAAAGAGGGTTGGCTGCAAAAAGGTCTCTCTGAGCCTAAGGTGGAAGCTGGAGAGTTTTCCTAACAGCAAATCTCTTTCATTATTATTATTATTATTATTATTATTATTATTATTTTGTGTGTGTGTGTGTGTGTGTGTGTGTGGAAGATGGGCCCTGAGCTAACATCTGCCAATCTTCCTCTTTTTTTGCTGAGAAAGACTGGCCCTGAGCTAACATCCATGCCCATCTTCCTCTACTTTATATGGGACACCACCACAGCATGGCTTGCCAAGCGGTGCGTCAGTGTGCGCCCGGGATCCGAACCGGCGACCCCTGGGCCGCCGTAGTGGAGCACGCGCACTTAACTGTTTGCGCCACTGGGGCGGCCTCAGTAAATCTCTTTTAAATCATTATTTGCTAAGATTAGAAGTACGTTCTTGATCAGAGGGAAGTTTAGTTGAGCAGTTAACTTAGCAAAATTCATACCAAACAATCTAACCAAGTGAGCTATATAGCTTCTTCCTGGTCGTATCATTAGGAGGTAGATCAAGATACTTAACCAGAGGGCAGGTAATTGGACGTGTAAGCAGTGATGATAAAGTCCAAATTAATGTTTCTTACAATCGCAGCTTGGGGTCAAAGCGTATGGATTTTAACTGGCTTCTCTGCCGTTGATTATATTCCAAAGATGATGACTGTGTTTGGAAGATGAGGATCAACATGGAGACTGCACAGGAGAAGGGATGTAAGAAAAATGCGTCGTTCCCGGGAGAGTTCAGGGAGCCTGAACTTTCCCAAACCACCAGGGGACCCAAAAGGGTTGAAGAAGCAAAGAAAAAAGAAAAAGAAAAAGGCCTAGAAAAAGAATCTCAGATGAAGCTGCTAAAGCAGATAAATACTATCTGGACTCTTCACTCAGTTGGTGCACTAAGGATTTGGCACTCAGAACCCGAACCTTTAAAGCTTTAATTTATTTCATCTCTAAGACAATCCTTTAAGGAAGCTGGGCTGGTTATCATGTCTGCACGCATGCATGTATGTACGTGTACACAGGTATACTGTTTTCACTCAATGGTAAGTTTCAGCAGAAGCTAGGTATCAAAGGGATTATGTCTAGTTTGGGTCTCTTACAGCGAAAAACACCATAGTCTCCTGTCTCCATGGGATTTAAAGTCTAAAGAGGAAACTATTGTTCAATAACTGAACACAATTATAAACTATTAAATCCTATAAATGAGAAGTATAAAACAGAAATTCTCCTGTGAATATGACAGGGAAATTTAGCAAAACTTGAGGTGAGTAGGAGTTAGCAAAGTAAAGAGTGAAAGAGAAGGAACAGAGGGAACAGCATATGCAAAGGCTCTGACGTGGTCCACAGGTTTGCTGGCTCAAGGAACTGAGAAGAAGGCTGGTGTAGCTAACTTACCGAGAGAGGGGGAAATAAGATGAGACGAGGAACTGAGAAGAAGGCTGGTGTAGCTAACTTACCGAGAGAGGGGGAAATAAGATGAGATGAGGCTGCAGAAGGAATTTTATATTTAAAAATACAGAGGCCACATCATGTTGTTATTAGTTAATATGTTATTATCTACTATGTTCTATCTTTATTAAAGCCATTAGCACCATAAAAAAGTATATCCAAGTCAGAAGAAATTATTTTTTGTTAATTGATAGTAATAAAAATCTCATAATTTATCAGCTAGCAGGGAAACAATTTCTTTCCTATGAAAATTAAAATGGAGGAATCAAAATTAGAGAAAAGAATTATTCTACTTATCTTTTTATGTCTAATACAATTATATCTCTTTAAAAATGTACAGAGGAGGAAAACAAATTTTACAGCTGTTTCTGTACCACAAACATTTCCCAACTCTATCAAATACAATACTTTTTCTGTTTTTCTTAAGAGAAAAAAACTCAACAACAATAAAAAACCCAAAAACTTGTCCTGTCATTTAAGAGTAATGTGGCCTGAAAGTAGCAAGATTCTGGAACTTCCAATTTTCAAACCTGAACCTCTCTAGAGGGCTCACACTATTTGTGAACATAAATGAGACCCAATGAAACGTTGTAAAACATGCATAAATGCCAAAACTGCAGCAAGAATAGGTGATGAGAATTTAAAACTCAATATCAAGCCATTTTACATTTAGAGGAAAATTTTGGTCAAAAGCAAATATGTTGACTAGAATCTTGAACTATCTAATGCTTATTTATTTATCTTATTTAACACAATAAATTTATCTTATTTAACACAATTTATCTTAACACAATAGTAAATATCTGTGCACAACTCTGGGATGGTTTTGCCTCCCAGGGGCATTTTTGGTTGTCAAAACAGGGGCAGGGTGTAACTTGCACCTAATGGGGAGAGGCCGGGGATGCTGCTAAACATCCTACGATGCACAGGGCAGCCTCACAACAAAGAATTACCTGGCCCAAAATGTCAATTGTGCTGAGGTTGAGAAATCCTGGTTTAATTGATTGTTGTGACAAGTAGTCATTATTTTTAGAGCATTACAAATAGCTGAAGAAATTCATACAGAAAAGTTTCTAATCTTTTTGACAAGTCTGATTAACAATATATTTAGAATTTCTATAAGTATCATTTTTACTATGAAAGGAATGAGATGGGAGTTACAAGATTCCACTTTTTTAAGTACCTTTAAAAAAATTAGATTTTGTGGGCCGGCCCCGTGGCTTAGCGGTTAAGTGCTCGCGCTCCGCTGCTGGCGGCCCGGGTTCGGATCCCGGGCGAGCACCGACGCACCGCTTCTCCGGCCATGCTGAGGCCGCATCCCACATACAGCAACTAGAATGGATGTGCAACTACGACATACAACTATCTACTGGGGCTTTGGGGGAAAAATAAATAAATAAAATCTTTAAAAAAAAAAAAAAAAAATTAGATTTTGAGCTAAAACTATGACGCAATTATAAAAACACTTTACCCTGAAGTGGAGCGTCTCTGGCTGGCTCTGGATTGCTTGAGGGGTGGTTTGGAATTATAGGAGGCACAAGCGATGAATGGTCTTCTGTCCATTCTGTAAGAAAGAGAAGAAACAGTTTACTGTTTTTCCTTCAAAGGGCTGGTCGACTTACTAGGATTCACCTTCTTAATTATAAAACTACCCAAACCAATAAAACCAGGGGCAGAGAACTTAAATAAAAAAGAAATTGGTATCTGATCCCACTCTATGTTAAGAATATCAAGATATATCTCTCTGTCTCTCTCTTCTAAGACCTCTGGGGAAAGAAATATTGTCATACAACCAATAAATCTCCAGGTCTCTCTGGCTGGAGAGTTCAAAGTGAGACCAAGTAAAAAACATCAGGAAAGACATAGAGTCAACTAAAGCTGGCCCAATAAGGGAGACACTTCTCTAATGCAATTGGGACATGGGCTGGGCTGCTGAAGCCTGTTTGTCTGAGGTAGTGAAGGTGGCTTTCTGCAGTTTGCTAAGGTGCTATTTCTCATCATCTCTGAAATCCAAATGGGACCCATTACCAACACTCCTGGGTCCTAACCATAGTCTTATTCACTTTGAGGCTCAGAAATAACTCACAGTGAGGAACCCCTGAGATTTACCCTAGAGTCCCTTTCCAGCTCAGCTAACACATTCAATTGTACACTCCCACTCCCCAAACTACACTTTCTAATACTACCAAGTTTGACGAGCTCAGGAAAAATATTGAAAGAAACATTTTCTTTAAAATAGAAAAGAGATTAAAGTAGAAAGGAGAACTTTTCAATAGGCAAATACACACACATACAACCACACATACACATATACATACATGCTCTCTCTCAAATATAGTCTATGGCAGTGGTTGGCAAACTATGGCCAACTGGCCAAAATGGCCCCAATGCCTGTTTTTATACAAGTTGTGAACTAAGAATGGCTTTTATAGGGGCCGGCCTGGTGGCATAGTGGTTAAGTTTGCATGCTGCGCTTCGGCGGCCCGGGGTTTCATGGGTTTGGATCCCAGGGGCAGACCTACACACCGCTTATCAAGCCATGCTGTGGCAGGCATCCCACATATAAAGTAGAGGAAGATGGGCACAGATGTTAGCCCAGGGCCAATCTTCCTCAGCAAAAAGAGGAGGATCAGCAACAGATGTTAGCTCAGGGCTAATCTTCCTCACTAAAAAATAAAAAAAGAAAGAAAAAAAACGAACGGCTTTTACATTTTTAAGTGGTTGAAAAAAAATAAAAAGAAGAATATTTCATGACACACGAAAACTACATGAAGTTCAAATTTCAGTGTCCATACATAAGGTTTTATTGGAACACAGCTACGCCCATTTGGTTACACATTGTCTATAGCTGTTTTCATACGACAAGGAGAAAGATGAGTAGTTGTTACAGGGACCATATGAACAGCAAGTCCTACAATATTTACTCTCTGGCCATTTATAGAAAAAGTTTGACCCAGCTCTGATGGCTTAGTGGCTAAAGCTCAGCATGTTCTGCTTTGGCAGCCTGGGTTCAGTTCCTGGGTGCAGAACCACACCACCTGTCTGTCAGTAGCCATGCCGTGGCAGCAGCCCACATAGAAGAACTAGAAGAACCTACAACTGTCATATATGCAGCCATGCACTGGGGCTTTGGGGTAAAGCAGGAGAAAGGACAGGAAGATTGGCAATAGATGTCGGCTCAGGGCGAATCTTTCAAACAAAAAAAGAAAAAGTTTGCCAGCTTCCCTTCTATGGTCTGTATTTATTACATTCAATATTATAATAAGAGAAGTGTTACATTTGATATTCATATATTTGATATTCATATTGTATTAAGGGGATACTGCATCTATTATTTAAAGGATTGCAATGAAAAACTAGAAAAAACTTAAGCATCTATCAATAAACAGATGGCTAAATGAAGTGGAGAGATTCATAAAATGGAATATTAAGTAGCCATTAAAAATCATAAGGTAAATCTATATTAACCAGCTTTGAAATATATGCAAGAAATATATTTAAGTGAGAAAAACAGGTCACAAAACTAATATCTATAAATTATTATCTGATTTTTATTAAAATATGCATATTTGCACATTCCTGGAAAATTTCTGCACAGTGTTTATCTACTGAGAATGGGATGGGAGAGAGCAGGGGAGAATTTAACACTCCTGAATTGTTCATATTTTTACAAAAAGCATGAATTAAACTTGTAATTTTTAAAAAGCATTCAAAATTACCAGCTTTTTCTAATTCTTACATGTAATGTTCTTAAAATTAAAAGTTGGTTTCATACCCAGTAACTCCTCTTAAAGTGCTAAACGTGGTTTGGATCCGGACACCAGTTGCTATGCACATGCTGCTGGGGCAAGATAATTCTTTTACCACCAGAAAGTTCTCCAATCTAACAACAGCCCCTTTCTAAATTAAAGTGGAGATTGGGGTCTCTTTGAATTGGGTCCCCCACTTTAGCTGCCTGGGTTCCGGGGCAGGGAACTCGAGCAGAAGCTCTGTATGCCTCCCCTCAGGACATCAAGGTCCCAGCACAGCAGAAGGATGTGATCATCATCAAGGCCTGTTCTGACCACACGGGGGTGTCAGCGCCCAGGCTTTGTCCCACACTCCTCGGCCCACAGATCAAGAGAAAGCCCACCTTCTGGTTGCTGTTGCTGCTGCTGCTGCTCAAGCTGCTTCTTCCGTTTGGCTTCTAAAACCGGGTTCTCATATTGTGTCTTCCTGTTGATGTGGCTGGAGCAGAAGGCAGACAGTATTCAGTTAGGAAACATTTCATCCCACAAGCAAACACCAATCAGGCCAAGTCATGATTAGAACGGAGCAAAGCAGTTGGTCTGAGATGCTGACCATCCTGTGTCAAAATGTGCAGCTGGGAAGAAGAAATAAAAATGAATGGTGGGCCGGCCCCGTGGCTTAGCAGTTAAGTGCGCGAGCTCCGCTACTGGCGGCCCGGGTTCGGATCCCGGGCGCGCACCGACGCACCGCTTCTCCGGCCATGCTGAGGCTGCGTCCCACATACAGCAACTAGAAGGATGTGCAACTATGACATACAACTATCTACTGGGGCTTTGGGGGGAAAAAAAAGGAAGAGGACTGGCAATAGATGTTAGCTCAGAGCCGGTCTTCCTCAGCAAAAAGAGGAGGATTAGCATGGATGTTAGCTCAGGGCTGATCTTCCTCACAAAAAAAAAAAAAGGAATGGTTTCCACTCCTGACTTTTTATATGTACCAAGCATTGTGCTACCAGTTCTACATACGTTTTATTCTAAAATCTTCAATAAATGCCAGGAGGTAGGGCCTATATTCATATTTTATGGGTGAGGAAAGTAAATTTCTCAGCAGTTAAGTAACAACTCACCTAACATAACACAGCTAGTAAACAGTAAAGAGGCATGCAAGCTCAGGTCTGTCTGCTTTCAAATCCCAGGATTTTAATCACTGACTCTCCCAAACGCCCAAGGAATCAACTGATAGGGGACTTTAATTCATTAAGAAGTAGATTACAGAATTATTAAAAAATGAGATTAAAGCAGAGATGTGATGTTGTCTGTAACATTTAATGCCAGAACTGCTGTGTAACTTTCTACAACAGAGCTGGCAGAAGCATAAGCATTCACCCAAATGATAAAGTTAAAACAAGGACTCCAGCAACATCTGTCAACTATTTTGATCAATAGACATGGAGGCAGGATTAAAAGTATATGCCTTAGGCAAAAAGACTCCAAATGCAGTTAACTTAAGCCAATGTGATGCGTTCAAAGTGACAAAGACCCAGATACTTCAGATGGCTCCAAAACTAAAAAGGCCATGGCAAAACAAAAATAGACTCTCTCTCTCTCACACACACACACACACACACACACAAATACACACACACATGCATACATACGCACATATAAATACATATTTTTTTTGCCATGGCCTGTATGTATATGTACATACACACACGTTATACAAACATACAGAAACAAGCATACACATATATATATTTTTTTCTTCATCAAAATCATACTTCATTACAAGTTTGGAAACATACCTATTATGTGATTATTTAGAACTTAAAATATTTTTTAAAGCCAGACTTTACTTTTTAAAAGCAGGCTTGTCAAAGAGGGTGGATTGACTGATTACCCCTAATTCCTATTATAGGACTACTTGTTTGTTTATTTCCTAATTCTTGTAGGCAATTTCATGCTAAGAATAGTCTAACATACCAGGCATGTGGATCTGAAAAGACACAGGAAGGAGAACAGTATAGGTAAGATAGGAACTCGTTCCTCAAACCAAGCCTCTTCCTCATCAAAGCTGTTGTCACAAGTCCTTTTCTCTCTTAAGGCACAAGTTATTTGAGCACTTAAAATGAGCCCCAAATAGGCAGAAACCCCACCGTACATCTGTGAGAAAGATGATCTGCAGAGCACACAAGGGAATTTTATTTAATGAGCGTCAGAGAAGCGACAGAGCTTGCCTTTCTGAAGCCCCAAATCACCAATCCTTCTTGTTAAGTAAAGAGGTGGTAATGTGAGTACTGGCCAAGGACACTTCCTATATTGGACTCATAATTTTTTATAATAAGATGCTGAGCATTTTACAGCCTGGCATGTTTGCATCAGATGTTCTTATCACCAGGATATTGTACAAGTGACTTTCAGTGCCAGCAGTGTGAGTGATAGAAAGCTTGCCAGTTATCTTCCCTGTGGCAGGTAGGATTATGATGATAGAACATTCATATGGTATTTGTTTCTTTCAAAGGATCTTTTATTAGTTATTTCTCATCTCTCTCAGAGGAAATGATATAGAGCATACTTTTTCAGTGTTTAATCTCTTGAGTTTCTTTTATTTTTTTTAGTATCATCCTGCCAATAGATGGTTCTGATGAAGGGACAAAGTGTATGCCCAATGCCAGACTAAGGTACATAGTAAAGAGGTCATGATAAGGGTTTGAGACTCTTAACAATGGAAAACAGGAGCCATGTGCATGGTCCTCAAGCAAGGGAGAGGCAAAGAGGCACACAACGTCTTGCAACTTAGGCTAGTTCTCAATTTCCTTCCTAATCTTGGCAACATTTCATACATTATTAAGATTTGTCTGACCCTTTTAGAAAGTCTGAATGAATAAATAAGTAATTACTAAGAAGTTCAGACCTAGGCAGGGCAAAAAGTAGGTAAAACAGGTCCTCCTCCTAAAGATAAACAACCCCTACTCATCCGGTCTATGGAACCTTTGTTTTTCCCATTCATTCATTCATTCATTCATTCATTCAACTAGTGCTTACTAGTACCTGCCATATGCCGGGACTATTTTGGGCCTTGGTAATACAGTGGTAAACAAAAGACAAGGATCTCGCCCTCATGAATTGTATAATTTACCATCTTCAGATTCAATGAATACTTTCTCATTCATACATATATATTTCTTTATAAAATTAATATTATATTATTATTATTATTTAGTTTGTACCTTATGCTGATGGAAAACTCTATTCAGAATGAATGTGCATAATCACAGAAAGGTGCAAACTGAAGTGTGGATTAACAGGCACTTACTCTACATAGTAGATACCATAGACAGGGTCTTCAATCTTTTCCCAACCAGCAGGCAGTTCTGAAAAATAAAAGAACATTTAGAGCAAGAAGAGTGTATTCTCCAAGAGCCTAGGGATTTTCAACAATTGAGTTGGGCGAAAACAGAAAGACTCATAAAAACGCCTTAAATCCAATTAAAACTACGTATTCTAACAAAAAAAAGTGAGCATTATTTTTATTTTATTAATGTATTTTTCTGCATGAAGAGCAATTCTTTGCTGATATTTTGCACAAATAAAACTTAATAAAATGCTGTCCTAGGTGCCTTCCTTCTAAATCAACTATTAAATTAAATTTTAGTGGAAATATAGTCAAAATTTGCTTTGAATACCTAGTTCCTATCTTAAATATTTACAGTTTTCTCATTTTCTTTCCAGACTACCTTATCACACAAGCAAACATGGATGAAAATTAATGTTTCTTTTCATTTTTAATACAATAGTGCTGTTTTTGTTCTACCTGGAATAAAATAAAATTTGCATTTTATTTTTTCTTTGTTCCTAATTAAAATGCTACCAAGTAAATAAAAATGCCCACATGGAGCTCAGTTTTTCAAATGCACATATCTATCATTCAATTACTGTATTTAGACAGACCCACCTTGACCAGCACTCTGCCTATGAAAGCAGAAATGAAACCGGCAAAAAGTTGGCCATTGATGATTAAGTAGCTAAGGACTAAAGACTAAAGTTTTTTTCCTTTTTGCAATTACTGGCTATAGCTTTTAGCTGTTCACCCGCCCATTGTTAACTGTGCTGTTTAGGCAATATGCTATCTGACTCCCACTAGATTCCTACAGATAACATCTTGACGCCTGGTCATCATGGTAATGGATGTTTGAGCTGGTTTTCAAGAATTAGAACCCCTTGTCCACTTCAGGCCAGTTGAGACCACCCACTCATCAAGTGGGCCCCAGCAGATGTCTGATAAGTGATCTTTTGACGTCAAGAGACTAAAAACTCCACCCTCGGGTCATGCCAATGCCGCCATTTTGTGAACATGTGTCCTACGAAGAGGCATGAAGTCTGACTAGGCTTGCACAGATCATCAATTATGTCACCTCTCCTCACCTCCAATCACGTATCTCCACATTTCAGACCACCTTGCCCCCTTCCAGATGAATATCCCTGAGTCCCTGTTTTCGGGGAAGCGGATTTGAGACTCATTCTCCCGTTTCCTCACGTGGCTGCCTTGTGATTAAACCCTCTCTCTCTGCAATCTGGTCATCTCAGGGATTGGCTTTCCGGGGGCAGCGGGCAAAACGAACCTGGTTCAGTAACAGAAACACAGGTCCTGTTCTCCGAGAACTCACTATCTCAAGAGGAAGATTTTATTCCTTCAAATATGGTGGAAAAATGGCATTGGGGGATTTACGTGCCTTTCTGAAAACTCAACCATGCTGTACTGGACCTTACTTTGTAAGGTTTCTTATCAAAGGTTGGAACTTTATTAACTAGGTAACAGTGAGTTCTGTTATAACAAGATTCTATTGTGAAAAAGCCCATTGCACCAGATAATTTGACTTAGTGAAAGAAGCAACTAGGTTGTGTTTCATGTCATTAAACAATTCTTTCAGGTAGAGCAGCAATTACTCAATTTCAAAGCCACTCTGGTATGTACGTAGTTAAGGCAAGCTTGCATAATACAGTACTCCAAAGAGAATCGTTATTCCTAGAAGTAGCTATTAAGACCAACTTGAATGGAATATTACAAACACTTGAAATATCACTTATTTTTAAATACTAGATTTTTTTTAATTCAAGGAAGCATGTGGTCACTATTTTCAATAGTGACGTTTCATTGGGGCATAGGGCTTACATATGCCACAAACAATCCCACACTGAAATGAAGCCACGCGTGTGCACCCAAACACATACAGGCTAATTACTCAAAGTTTATGTTTTGCTCAGATTTGGCTGCACATCAAGAGACATTAATTTCATGGTTTTTGCTCCACATGTTATTTGTTTGCAAACAAAGAGACAGGTTTTCCCCCTTTTCTTCTAAATTTTTTTTTAAACACTTAGCAGGTTTTAAAGAAGTCTTTGAATTCCAGGAGACATAAGCTACTAAAATGCAAGACAGGCCCAATCTGCAGATGCTGATACAACTTGGCATTTTTATACTCAGAGCGTTGAGGACTGATGCAAATCAAATGCCTGGGAAATGGTTTTCCTTTACAAAGCTGGAAATTACCACTTAAATGAAAATGAACCAGGAAAATATTTCCAAAGAGTTGGGAAATGGAAGATTAAGAAAATGCAAATTGGTGCACAGTCATATGTTCGTTCTGGCATGGGGCAAAAGAGTGGGTGAGTGTGAAGGGACCACGTTACATCTAATGAATCAAACCTCTTTTCCAAATCTGCAACCTTAAATATTTGGCCTGATTATTTTTAGATAAAATTAGGAAAATATTAAGAATTCAATTCATTCCATTATTAATTTGTCAAACATTTATTGAGTGCCTACTGTCTGCCTGAGGGTGTGCTAGGCACCAGAGACACAAAGATAATTACAAGTGCGCCATCTGAGCAGACAATTCAAACACTGCACAGTAAGTGCTCTGATGGAGGTCCAAGGAGGGTACAAGAAAAGAAGCCACCTCTGACTTTGTCCTGTCACTTTGTCAACAACTTATATTCTAGAGATGAGAAATGAGGCCGGTCGACTGGTATTTCTGGACTTTTGTAAATTGAAACACATCTTCTGGAACAGATTGGTAAACTCCAGAAATTTTCCAGTTTTTCAAGCTAAAACTCATTTAAAATGGAAAAGATAGATCTCTCACTTCCAATGCGGTAATTAACTTAATAATAGGAATTAGTCTCCTAATGCTTAAAATAGAAATGGGTCATCTATTTAAAAAAGGAAGATATTTGTCCTCGAATTTGCTATTTGGTTCTAAAAAACTGAAAATGGCAGAAAATATTGAAGCCCAGAAAATGATAACATTACAATTTTTTTTACTAAAAACTACAAAGATGCCTGAAGAGAAACCTCCCTAGGTTTAACAGACAACAGACCAGACTGTACAACCTGTCACAGGCATTTCAGGCAGCTAAGACCCTTTTGGGGTTGCCCAGATCTGGGATTGAACCTTAGCTCTACTATTTTGTAAGTCTCGCATTGGCCTAGTTACTTTAACACCTCAGAACCACATCTTTCTCCTGGATTTACCTCCAAGGTCAACTGAAGATTAAATGAGGATACTTGTGAAACATTTTGCACAGCACCTGGCACATAGGCTCAATAAATGGCAACTGTTCTAGGAAAGCACAAAAGGAACAGGACAGATTTATATGGCCTGCTTTCTTGCTATTCCTCCCTCTGAAAATCTCATGCTGTACTCATCATCCCCACTGAAGCAAATATGGAACAGTCAAACGTTCTAAGTTCTTTAAGCAAAAGAGATTTGTCAGCACACAGACTGAAAGTCATGTTCACAATCAGAGATAAATTTCACAACTGTGACTTAGTATGGGTTGGGAGGAGACCTCATTTCCTTGCCTCCACCCCTCCTAATTGGGTTCAGCACATGAATACCTTGTAATTCCAAAAGAAGGTTCTGCAAGTGCTTTTCGATTCTGAGGAGATGTCTGCAGAGGATGTAATACATTCTGCAAACCAAAAGGGCATAATGGAGCTAGTGACCCAGCTCAAACAACAGAGTTCAAAAATGACAACTCTATAATCAAATGATCTGTGTCCAACACCCAAGCCGACCGCCCCCGCCTCCCAAAGGCAGATTATAGAGAGGGTTTCCTTGTTACATTTGGAACCGTATTGTTCACCGAAAACCTGACAGTTGCTATTGTTTGAAATTAAGACCCTCTTATTAAGAAAATGGGCAGTCAGCTTGTCAATAGAATCTGGAGTGAATACAACAGAAAACAGTGTGTGTGAGTATGCTTGTGTGGGGTCGTGTGTGTGAATGTGTGTGTATACCACTCTTTAACACAGTAGACATGTGCAAGTAAATATCAAGAGTCCTATCTCTACTCTCCCTACATTCTTTAGTACACATATTCCTTCCTTGTCCAATATTAAAGGCAAAAAGTACCATAAGGAATCTACTGAAAAATCTAACACGAGGAAATCAGTTAATAAATAACACAACTGGTAAAAACAACAATATGTGCTGACCACAGGGACAAATATTAAGACATAGTTTCATTAAGTCTCCTCACAAGTACCATGGGAGCTCCTCTTTCAGCCTCTCTTTATAGATAAGGAAAGGGAAGCCAAGAGCAGGTGAACGACTTGCCCAGGGTCACACGGCCGGGAAGTGGGGGAGCCAAGATATGAGCCAGGCAGCCTGATCTGACCCCAGAGACAGCTCGACCACTTCATCAAACCATCTCCCAGAATTATGGCTATGACCATGAGAAGGGATACTATGCAGCCATTAAAACTTATTTTTTTGAGTCTTTAACAGTATAGCAAAGTTCCCACAATGTTATAGTTACATGGAAAAAAACAATACAGAAACTTTTCTCTTAAAAATTTCAACATTCAAACTTCCGTAGAAGCAGATAAGGTTGTGCCCTAAGCACAGCTGTATTATCTCCACCAACCGCCCACAGATGGCAGTGGTCACTCACTTATATTTAGTGAGGTAGCAAGAGTGGTTTAAATTGGTTCAACAAATGATTAAGGCACTCATTTTGTGTCTGGAAAACCTAATTCTGTCTTTTTCAATTACTTCATCTAATATCACCAGCTTGATAAATTTTTTTTGATAAAATTAGTTCCAAATTGTTCTATTACACAGGTTGAATCTGAAGTCATTCCTACCACAATCACCACAAGGGCAACTTATTAAACACCTTTAAAAATAGATCTGGGGCCAGCCCCGTGGCGTAAGCGGTTAAGTGCACGTGCTCCGCTGTGGCAGCCCGGGGTTCGCCAGTTTGGATCCCAGGCACACACCGATGCACTGCTTGTCGAGCCATGCTGTGGTAGTGTCCCATATAAAGTAGAGGAAGATGGGCATGGATGTTAGCTCAGGGCCAGTCTTCCTCAGCAAAAAAGAGGAGGATTGGCATCAGATGTTAGCTCAGGGCTGATCTTCCTCACAAAAAATAAACAAATAAAAACATAAAAATAGATCTATCAATAGTTATCAAACACTGCTGGCATATTCATCAATTACAACAGGATATGCCCCAAAGATTAAGAAAAACAGAGATAAATTCTATTATAATCCTAGTCAACCATGACTGATTATCTATATAACAAAAACAAAATCGAATGAAAACAATAATCTGTATAAATATTTATATTTTCAGTTCTTAAGGCAAGCTCAAATATTCTATGCTGATTCAATAAACTCAGCACAGTTCCATCCACATTGATGTTAAACAGTCTTCTATTTTAAAAATACACTATGGTCAACTTTCAATCAGCCAAGGCTTTCACGTGTAGTTTAGTCGAAATTTGTGTTTTCCCATCTATCTTTCCGTAGATGCATCAGATGAAATGCATACTAATTTTAATACTGTTAAAAGCTGAACATAAAACATTTAACTTAGTGGGGAACATAATTCAATATATTCCAACAGCAAAGATAAAAGAGTTTGGCATTATCTGCTCGTGTAAATTACCTCTAAACTGTAATAGCTAGAGTAGTCAAAACCTGATTTACATTGATACACACCCTTTAAGGAAAATGGCACATATAAACCTTGTATCTGGTTTTCAAACAATTCACTACAATTACAAGTCAACATGTGGCCTGTGACTTAATAGCAACACAATACTAAGACTTAACTATTCAATTAATCACTGAAACTGCTGTACTGCTGTTAGTCCCACAAAGATCTTTAAATTGGTCTGGTGCGTTTCGCTTGTTTTGCATTTTTGTATTCCCCATGAAGATAACCTTCCACACCAAACAAATAAAGAAATGAGGCCAAGATAGGCTATATGCGAGTCCAAGAAACACAGCAAGTATCTATCTCCTTGATTTTTTCTTAATCCTCAATTTCTAAGACAACCTAGCACCAATTTGCTAACTCTCATTCTAGTCTCAATTCACTCAGACTTTTTTGTAGACACAACTTATTACAACTCTGCGTGATGCCTGCAGTCAGACACAGGGGTTGTAAGATTGACCTTTCACAGATAAGCGGGAATGAAAATCATAATTGGAGAAGTGCAAACTAAAGAAACTGAGAGATTAAGCAATTCACCGGAGACAAAACCATTCAGGCAAGTCATGCAGCAGCAGCCGGCTGGGAGGGTTTACCTAGTTCACCGTCCAGCTCCTCGGTGTGGACCCCTTCTTCTCCAAAGGAATAGCAGGAATGAGACAGAAAAGAGAGAAAGAAAAATTCAGACACCAGCACCAAGGAAGAAACTCCCCTCAGAAAAACAGCAGCAAACACATCACTTTGTTTTGTCCTTACCTGCATTGGGGCTTATCTCATTGGCTTGGCTAGTAAACTCAAGACCTCAGTGTAAATCACAAAACGGTTAAGAGCTGATATTGGTAACATAATTATATGGCTCATTTCCCTGCATGTCAAAAGAGGGTTTGATTGGTTGTAAAAGATGACAAATACCTTTGCGGTTTCAACGTTCTTAAGTGGGAACACTTAATACAGACCTTATTTCGACCAAACAAATGACCTTTCAATATTAGTCCTTTTAACCCTTCAATAATCCTCTGATCGGTGAAGCAATTATACTCACAATTAAAGCATTACTTAACTTATAAGTAATCCTGCTGCCTGAAAAATGGAAGGTAACGCAAAATTGAGAATGCAGATTGTAAAATGAGCTACACTTCAATGTCTTTCAGTAGGAGTTAGAAAGATGAGTTATGTCATGATGATGTACATTAGGGAAGCAAGGCTTGAAGGCTGCCCTGAAAGGAGTATCAGGGGCCAGAGTTTACTTTATATAAGATTTCTAAGTCAAACAGCTCAGAAATATTGGAATGAAAATGTTCTCAATAATTTCAGTGAGCAAAACAAGTCAAGATCCTTTCCAGTCTTGATCTCCTTTTGCTGCCATTTTATCATTACTAAGAGAACGTGGGACAGCACACAAAAAATCATTTCATACATCAAGTCTCTCTAGCTACAGAGTGGGTGGCTGTCCTCTCCACTGTAAGCTCTACAAACACAGACATCAAGCCTGTTTTCACTACCGCAATATGCCCGATGCCTAGTGTAGTTTTTGGTACATGGTAGGTACTAAATATTTCTCAAATGAATGCATGAATGAATGAATCAAGTATTGACTTTAGTAACCAACATAGCCCTATCCACATTTTAAACTCTTCATTTAAAAACTATCCAACTGCCAACAGTGAGTTTTGACACCGGCATTGTTTCTTAAAAATGGAATCTGCTTTACATAAAATGTTTCACATTTTAAAATGCCCATTTGGATATTATCAAACAATATCTTTGGAGGCCTTCACTCATTTCTTTAATAATTATTTAATGAGACCTACCATGTGCCAGTCACTATGTTAGGTGACAGAGATATCAAAATGAGCACAATCAGACACATCTCTATCCTTTTGGAGGAGGAGACAAGTCCAAAGCTCACATAAATGAAAATAAAACTAAAACCATGATCAGTTCGCTAGAGTAAGACACATAACAGAATGAACTAATCATAGCTGGGGGCAAGGTCACAGAAAAGTCCCTGAGCTGTAATCTGAAGGATATACAAAACTTAACGAAAAGACTTAAGAGTGAAAAATGACTAGAATTTAAGTTCTCCAAGAGCAGAGCTCTTTGTTTGCTGTGTTTATTGACACATCTGAAGTCCCCAGAACGCACCTGACATAGAGAAGGCACTCAAGAACTATCTGTGCAATGCAAGAGTATTCTGAGAGAGAACTGCATACCTAACTGTCATGGCGCAGGAACCCGATGAGGACTAGTGGGGATGAAGGGCAGAGAATGGGGAGGAGCGAGAGTGAGATAAGCTGGAGAGGTTGAACCACACAGGGCTCAGAGAGGCAAGATAAGGATCTGGCATTCACTGAGCAGACTGGGAGAGCCACTGAACAGAGCTTGAAGTGGTAGTCAGTGATAACACAATCACATTTACATTTTAAAACACTGTTCTGAGTACAGTGTAAGAAGGAGAGGGGCAAGAGCCTGGGTGTGAGGCGAGCATGACCTGGACTAGGATGGTAGACGTGGTGAGGAAAATGGTGAATGGATTCCAGAGATATCTGGGAGGCAAAGTGAACTCAGCTGGACATGGGTTAGAAATGGGTGTGAAGAAAATTAACAGGTCAAGGGAGATTCTTACGAATGCATGGATTTACCCTCAACTGAGGTAGGGAACATTTACAGAGGACCAGATTTGGGGGGACGGAGATCATTAGTTGGGTTTTAATCATATTGAGTTTGAAGTCTCTTTGAGACCAACAGTTGGTGTGATCAACCAGGCAGATCAACTCTGGCCTGGAGCTCAAAGGCAAGGTGGAAGGCTTCTAATTGAACTAGATACACAGAAATGACAAAAGGAGTTATACACTGAAGATCAAAATCAAAAACTAGCTTCTCACTTTTTTGAGATAGGAAATATAAAATATAAAATTTTTACAATAAGTACGATGCTATACTGTTACATTCCATGTGCATGTGACCTACAGAGAGTAGAAAGAAATACAGGAACAACACTGTGACCAACAATGTTATTCTTCTTTGTGTCATGATATAAACAACACAAGGCAGCTTTGTGTTAACTGGCAATTGAAAATACAGGTATAGGAACTGATACTTGTCATAGTGGTATAGTCTGGTTATCTATTTATACTGTTTGTGTATACAGGCACACAGACATACATATAACTTCTACTAAAAATAGAATATATGAATTCTAATGTTGAAGGGATAATTATTAAACTAACTGCATTTGGTATGAATACATACTTGTGCCAAAGGAAACAACACCAATAATAAGAATTCTAAGAATTAAAAAATTACTAGATTAGGTAACAAAGCCATTCAGTAATTCTACTCAATACTTTTACTACATTCACAGTTTTTCTTAGTAAAAGCTCTTGGAGTCTTCTATCATCCATAAAATTACATTAACAGGCATTTTCATACATTCCCAGTATAACTATAATGGATACTGACATTGAAGATCTTATGGTAATAAGAGTGCCTAAAGTATCTTCAAAATCATCAGGTATCAAATAAAGATTGAATTTTGTTCTGTGAAGTTTTATGGTTAAATGTATTTTACGTTCTGATCTTTGAAAATTGGCCACTTATGTATTATATATTAAACAGAATATATGAATTATCAGGACAGTCCATTACCCCATAAGCTGCAAAATAATGCAGCTGACCACGCCTGTTCCATTCCTTCTTTAGGAACAGGACTAAGCAACCAAAATAAAATGAGCATCTCAGTCACGCCTTTTTAGTCAGAAGGATTTGCGTTTCCACTTGAAGTCACTCAGATAAATATGAACATGCAATTTTATGTTCATTTCATGTGATCTGCAATCCATGTATAACAGAAGGGTCTTGGAGTACAAAGTTTTGACAGTATTATACTTTACGGGCTTACATTTTCAAACAAATCTCAAGTTTATATATACAACAATTCTGCCCCATAGGATAAATTAATAAAGTTTCACTAGCTTACAATAAAATATGTATTCAATAATTAAACTACTAATTCAAATGCCAGAAATGAATAATGAGTAGCAAAGCAAACCATTTCCCTTTTAATTCATCCACGTCAAAAAGTAATTTTGGTAGAACTTGGGATAGACTTCAGTGTACTGAGAAGGAACACATTTGTTCTGTCTTAATACTTTTCTCATTTTAGAAAAGTAATTAGAAATCCCAAAGCCTTGAAATAAACTTCTTTTAATAGTAACTCTTACAGCCAGTTGATTCTTTTCTGAGATTAATGGGGAGAGTACGGCTAGGGGTAACACCTCAGTCTTTCTCGGAAGAATACATTTCTTATATATTTAGGATGTAGTCTAAGATACACAGAGACTCCCAAACAAGTCAAGATCTGCTTTCCCCATTCCAAGACTGGGGAAGTAACAGAGTTATGAAACATGTACAGTTCAAGAAAAGCTCCTAATTTTTTCCTCTAAGACTCTCATAATACAAGGTTAGGATCCAATTGGGAAGTGACTAGGGCATCGTCGGTTTCTACATTCCTAGAGACTTTCTAAAGTTTTCTCCAAGTTCTGGAAGGCAAAAGTTGGATCTTCATTTGAATAGTTTCTGATTGTGCTAAAGTTCAGTTTCTAATGGAGATATTAGTATGATCTGCCTTTATATGCGAACAAATCATTCTTTTAAAACAATTCTACTGATTTCCTTCCCGCTTTTGGAAACCACAATACATTTACTAGAAACTGGATTACCTTTTAAAAACTCACTGTTAAAATCTGGTTGACCTGGCTACAACTCTTTAAAATTTGCATGTGTGAACAAGCCCCCAATTCACTTAAACCAACATCTTCCTAGCACCTTACCATCATCTTCACACTCTTCCAGAGGCTTCTGCTGCTTGTTCAGGCACCGAGGGTCTAACCAAGATGTTGTTTTTGTGTTATGGCTGCAATCCAAAAACAAAAACAAGCAATTTGTTTGAAAAGAAAACAAGCAAGAAGCCTAATGACAGAGGAATTATATACTCTGGAACATTTGCTCTTTGACCAAAGCAAAGATATTTTTCAACAGCAAACCCAGACCAGAAGACAGCCCGAGTTTGGAATTATAAAATGGATTGCAAAGGATCTTAGGTAGGCTTTTTACATAAGATATAATCATTCCATTATGGAAAGCTTAAAATGTAATACCAGTTTTATTTTTGAAAAATGAGTTCCAAATGACACCCCTTATCTATACCGTCTACCCTCGTCTAGACCGACTTTAGTCTTTATATTTGCCAAAGAGCAAACTCCAATTCATTTTAAATTTGTTTATGACTTAAATCTTGGATGCTGGAATTCACAAAGAAGGCTGCTATTTTACTCATTATATTACATAAGAATTCTCGTCACAGTGTGAAACTACCTCAATTCATGCTACTGGCTCAAAGCTGCTAATACATATCATTAATCACAGAGTCCTTCCTAAATTATACTTTAGACATAGTGAAGGCAATTCAAAATTACCATCATAAATAGAACCTGGGCCAAGAAAAAGCCTGGAGAAGCTAAACATGTCACCTGACTTCCTTCTGGAGGGCACAGCCTAACTCTAGATGAAGTGTTTCAATAGACACTGACTGGGGCCTTGACAGTCTGAAAGTATACGGGCACATTCCCAAGAATATATACTGCCCTTCAATCATGTTAGAAATGTCACAAGAATGACTGGAAGAATGGACCCAAGCAGGTCGATACACGGGGACACCGTTCTGCTTGAGCTCCCAGTCCACTGCATGCAAGCTAAACAGGAGAGGCAAAGAACTACTAATCTAGTAGCTCTAGCTGCAAACCGGAAACGGAAACAAGAAATTAAAATTTTTTTGAAGGTTAGATAGTAACCTAAATTTTTTTGGAAGTCTGAAGTTTAGGTTGTAAACATGTTGAAAAAACTGCCACAGTTCTTTATTTTAGAGTCTTGTTAACTGTTGAAAATCTTATTAATTGTTGAAAGATTATGGCTTAAGTGAAAAACAGAATGTGCAAATGTATAGACACATCATCTCAACTCTGTTAAAAGAAAAAAACCAAATAAATGAAAGGTAATATAGTAACAACTATCACCACCAATATACTTATTTGTCCACTTACAACTACCAGAATTTGTTCTTTTACATATATGTTACAATTTATTTAACCTTTACAATAACCCCATGAAGAGTGTTAGTAGTACTCAAATTTTTACTCCCCACTTTACAGACGAGAAAACAGGACAGAGAGGTGACGAAATTTGCCCAAGGACACTCAATTGACACATGGCAGAACTGGGAACCAAACTCAGGGAGTCTAACACTAGAACCCATGGTAGGCACTATTCCTACACAGTAAGACAGTAAAAATGGTGAGTGCTGGGAGGGAAGATTATGCCTGACTTTTTTTAAAGTACTTTTTTATTTTGAGATAATTGTAGATACATACTCGGTTATAAGAAAGAACACAGAGAGATCCCACATGCCCTTTATTCAGATCCCACCAATAGTAACATCTTGCAAAACTATAGTACAATGTCACAACTAGGATATTGATATCAATAGTAATACAAAACAATTTCATCATCACAAGGATCCTTCACGTTGCCCTTTTATAGCCACACTTGGTTCCCTTCCAACCTTTCTCTAAAAGCCATTTTTAACCCCTGCCAACCACTAACATGTTCTCCATTTGTATAATTTTGTCATTTCAAAAGTGTTACATAAATGAAATCATACAATACGTAACCTTTTGGGATTGACATTTTTCATTCAGCATAATTCTCATGGAGGTTGTTGCCTGTACCAATAATTAATTTTTTATTACTGAGTAGTATTCTACGGCACGGATGTACCACAGTTTAACCAACGAAGGACATCTGGGTTATTTCCAGTTTTTGGCTATTTGAAATAAATCCATAAACATTCACATACAGGTTTTTGTGTGAACATAGGTGTTCACTTCTCTGGCCAAATGTGCAATTACTGGGTTATACGGAAATTGCTTGTTTAGTTTTTTAAGAAACTGCCAAACTGTTTTCTAGAACACCATACAATTTTACATACCTACCAGCAATGTATGAGTGATCCAGTTTCTCTGCATCTTTGCCATCATTTAGTGTTGTTACTATTTTTTATTTTAGCCATCCTCATAGGCATGTAATGATATACCATCACGGTTTTAACTGCATTTGCCTAATGGCTAATGATGGTGAACCTTTTTTCACACGCTTATATGTCATGTGCATATCCTCTTCAGTGAAATGTCTGTTCATGTCCTCAGCTCATTTTCCAATTGAATGGTGTGGTATTTTTACTGTTGAGTTTTAAGACTTCTTTATATATTCTAGATACCAGCACTTTTTCAGATATGGAGTTTGCAAATATTTTCTGCCAGTCTGTAGTTTCTATTTTCATCCTCTTACCAGGGTCTTTTGTGAAGCAGGAGTTTTTCATTTTAATAAAGTTGAAGCTATCAATTACTCCTTTTAGGGATCATGTTTTTAATATCAAGTCTAAGAACTCCCTGCCTATTCCTAGATCTCAAAGACTTTTCTGTTTTTTCTCTAAAAGTTTGATTGCTTTATGTTTTTACATGTAAGTCTGTGATGATCTATTTTGAGTTAATTTTTTTTGTATAGGTGTGATGTTTAGTCTGAGGTTAAGTTACTTGCCTCTGGCTACACACTTGCTCCAGCATCATTCTATTGAAAAGGCTATCTTCCCTGCATTGAACTGCTTTCTCATTTTTGTTGAAAATCAGCCAGACACATTTGTGGGTCTGTTTCTGGGTTCCATTGACCTATATATCTATTTCTTCATCAATACCATAAGTCTTTATTACTGTGGCTATATAATACGTTTTGATATTGGGTAGACTGATTACTCTGCCTTTATTCTTCTTTTCAAAATGGTTTTAGCTATTCTAGTTCCTTTAGCTTTCCATATAAATTTTAGAATAAATTTGTCTGTATCCACAAGAAAACCTCACTGAGATTTTGACAGGAATTGCATTAAACCTGTATATCCATTTAGGGAGAGTGACATCTTTACTATATCAATTCTGAGTCTTTCAATCCATGAATAGAGTCTGTCTCTCCACTTATATAGACTTTCTTTGATTTCATTCATCAGCGTTTTGTAGTTTATGGCACACAAAATCCTGTACATGTTTTGTTAGATTTATACCTAAGTGGTATTTCTTTTTTGAAGTAAATGTGAATTATATTGTATTTTGAATTTTGTTGTCCACGTATTCATTGCTAATATACAGATATACAATTGATATTTGTACGCTTATCTTTTATCTTGCAATCTTGTTGACCCCACCTCTTCTACAATTTATTTGTACATTTCTTTTGATTTCCTATATAGATAATCATGTAATCTGCAAAGAGGGGTAGTTTTATTCCTTCCTTTTCACTCTGTATGTCTTTTATTTCCTTTTCCTGCTTTATTATCCTGGTTAGAACTTCCAGCACGATGCTGAATAAGAGTGGTGACAGCTAATATCCTTGGCTTGTTCTAAATCTTGTAAGGAAAGTATTTTGTCTCGCACCATTAAGTATAATGTTAGCTGAAGGTTTTTTGTAGATGTTCTTCATCAAGTCAAGAAAATTCCCCTCAGTTCTTATTTTCCTGACTATTTTTAGCATAAATGAGTGCTGAATTTTGTCAAATGCTTTTAGTGTATTGATGAATATGATCATGTGGTTTTTTCCTTCAGTTTCTTAATATAGTGGATTACATGGATTAATTTTTTTTTTTTAAAGATTTTATTTATTTATTTTTCCCCCAAAGCCCCAGTACATAGTTGTCTGTCATAGCTGCACATCCTTCTAGTTGCTGTATGTGGGACGCGGCCTCAGCATGGCTGGAGGAGTGGTGCCTCGGTGCGCACCCGGGATCCGAACCCGGGCCGCCGGCAGCGGAGCACACGCACTTAACCGCTAAGCCACGGGGCCGGCCCAACATGGATTAATTTTTCAAATATTAAACCAGTCTTGCAACCCTGGAATAATTCTCACTTGGTCATGCTGTATAATTCTTTTACTATATTGCTTAACGCTATTTGCTAAAATTTTGTTACAGATTATTGATCTATATTCATGAGGCTATTGCTCTGCAGTTTTCTTTTTTCTTGTTATTGTCCTTGCTTGTTTTTTGTAACAGGATAACACTAACCCCATAAAAATAATTGGGCAGTGTTCCTCCTCTTCTACTTTCAGGAAGAGATTACATAGAAACAGTGTTAATTCTTCTTTGAACAGTCCTCCAGCGAAAGCATCTGGTTCTGGAGATTTCTTTTCCAGGAGTTTTTAAACGACAAATTTGTTTTCCTAAATAGTCATAGGGCTATTTAAATTGTCTACTCCATACTGGATGAGGAATTGGTCCATTTCATCTAAGTTGTCAAATTTATGTGTGCAGACCTGTTGGCAGCACTCTCATTATCTTTTTGATGTCTTCAGGGTCTGCAAGGATTCCCTGTTTAATTCCTAATATTGTAACCTGTGTCTTCTCTCAATTTTTCTCTGTCAGTCTTACCAGAGGTTCTTCAATTTTATTAATCTTTTTGAAAAATCAGGTGCTTGTTTCATCGCTTTTATCCATTGTTTTTGTTTTCCATTTCACTGATTTCTGTTCTTTATTTCTTTCCATCTGCTTATTTCAAATTTAATTTGCTCTTCTTTTCCTAGGTTCTTGAGTTGGGAGCTTAGTATGCTGATTTGAAACTTTTCCTCTTTTCTAATATATGTGTTTAGTGCTATAAATTTACCTCTCAGCACTGCTCTGGCTGCATCCCACCTATTTGAATATACTATATTTTCATTTTCATTCAGTTTAATTTTTTTTTTTTAATTTCCCTTGAGACTTCTGCTTGACCCATGGATTATTTAGAAGTGTGTTGTTTAGTTTCTAAGTGTTTGGAAATTTTCCTACTTTACTTGATATTAATATGCAATTCTTGCTTTCTTCTGATTAATGTTTCAAGATATGTTTTTTCCAGACTATTACTTTCAATTTACCAATATCGTTTTATTTGAAATAAGTTTTTGTAGAAAGCATATAGTTTGGTCATGTTTTTCAGTCTCTTTGCCATTCTCTCTCTCTCAACGGCTGTATTTAGTTAAATTCATTTAAAGTAACTGTTGATATGCTAGGGCTTCAGTTTTCCATTTTGTACTCTATTTTCTATTTGTTCTGTTTTTTTCCACCATTTGAAGACACAGTGAGAAGATGGCTGTCTATAAACCAGGAAGCAGGTCCTCATCAGACACGAATCTGCTGGTGCCTTGATCTTGGGCTTTCCGGCATCCAGAACTGTGAGAAATAAATGTTTACTATTTAAGCCACCCAGTTTATGCTATTTTTGTTACAGTAGCACAGACAGACTAAGACTATACAGTATGCATGTATATTTATGTATGTATGTATGTGTGTGTGTATATATATATACACACACACATCTCCACCCATATCGCTTTACCTTCCATCATTTATAATAAAATTGTCTTAAATGCTTTCTCTACACGCATTTAGAAGCATATTATAGTGTTATAACTTTTGCTTCAACTCACAAACTTAATTTGAAAAGCTCAAGGAGAAAAGAAAATGTATTTTATTTACCTGTGTTTTTACTCTTTCCATTGTTCTTTCTTCCTGATATTCCAAGATTATTTTTTTTACAATTTTGTTTAGAGGATGTCCTTCAGCCATTCACTTAAGACAGGCCTGCTGGTGACAAATTCTCTTAGTTTTCCTTCATCTAAGAATATCTTGATTTCTCCTTCATTTTCACTGGATATAGAACTCAAGGTTGATTCTTTTTTTCCTTCAGCACCTGAAAAATGCTGTGCTGCTTCCTTCTGGTCTCTGTGGCTTCTAATGAGAAATATATTGTTATTTGAATCATCTCATCCACATAAGAAATGTGTCATTTCTCTCACTGCTTTCAAGATTTTCCTTTGTCTTCCGTTTTCAGAAGCTCGACTACAGTGTGTCTTGGTACAGTTTTCTTTGGGTTTATCCTGATTGGGTTCACTCAGCTTCTCTGTAGTTTATTTCTTTGGCCAAATTTGGGGAATTTTTTCTTCAAGTACTTTTACAGCTCTACCTACTTTCTCTTCTCCTGGGACTCCAATAACATAAACATTAGATCTTTTGTTATTGTTCCAAAAGCCCCTGAAGCTGTGTTCTTTTTTTTAAGTCGATTTTCTCTCTGTTCAGATTGGGCAATTTCCATCTTCAAGTTTACTGATTCTTTCCTCTCTCCCCTCCATCCTGCTGTTGAATCCATCTACTGAGCTTTTTATTTTGATTATTGTATTTTTCAGTTCTAAACTTTCCTTTTTTATTTTTTTTTTGATGAGGAAGATTCGCCATGAGCTAACATCTGTTGCCAATCCTCCTCTTTTTCTTCTTTGTTTTTTCCTTGAGGAAGATTAGCCCTGAGCTAACATCTCTGCCAATCTTCCTCTACCGTATATGTGGGGCACTGCCACAGCATGGCTGGTGAATGCAGTAGGTCCGTGTCTAGGATCCAAACCCACAAACACGGGCTGACGAAGCAGAGTGCGCAGAACTTTAACCACTTGGCCACGGGGCCAGGCCCTAAACTTTCCATTTTTTATATCGTCTATTGTTTTGCTGAGACTTTTTTTTTTTTGCTGGAACTTTCTGTTTTTCTATTTGTTTCAAGCATGTTTATAATCGTTCATTGAAGTACTTTTATAATGGCTGCTTTAAAATCTTTGTCAGATCATTCTAACATCTCTGTCATCTTGGTGTTGGCATCTACTGATTATCTTTCTTCCCTCAATTTAAGATTTTCCTGGTTCTTGGTATAACAGGTGATTTTGTTCTTAAAATCTGGACATTTTGGTTATCATGTTATAGCACTTTGGATCTTATGTGAACCTTCTATTTTAGCTGGCTTTCCCTTACGCTGCTGCAGCAGGGGAAGGGGGCGGTACCACCTGTTATTTCTCAGTGGAGGCAGAAGTTCAGGGTCCCTACTTGGCCTTCGTTGTCACCCAAAGGAGTGAGGAGCTTCTTGGTACTGCTGGGTGGGATGGGAGTTCCAGTTGCCCCTAGACCTCCACTGATACCACAATGGGATTTGGGGGTCAGGGGAAAGAGGAGCCTCATTACTGCTCCCAACTTGGCTTCTACCGACTCCATGCGGAGGGAGGGAGGCTCTTTATTACTGGATGGTGGTGAAAATCCTGACTCTGACACTACCCCAGCAGGAGGAGGGAGGCCACCTCATTACTGCCAGGTCAGGGTGGAAGTCCAGGCTCCCCACTTGGTGGTCTCCATTGAATCCCCACTTGTTACTGCCTGGGTACAAGCAAAGTCCCAGCTCTCTACTGAGCCTTTTTGACACTACCCTGGCAAAGAGGTTTGGGCTTCTAGTTACAGCCTATGGAGGGTGGAGGACTAGGCTTCTCATCTGACCTTTGCTGGCAGGGGTGGGACCACAGGTTTTTCTGTGTTGTTGGCTGGAGCACAGCGGTCATTCAATAAAAGTGTTCTGTCCCGTAGGATGCCCCTTTCCTGGTCCTCTGGCTAGAGAGGGTTTCTTTTTGTCTCCACCTATTGGTTTTCTGGGTTACTGGCTTCTTCAGCTCCAAGTCTGGGATGTACAGGGTGAAAGGAAAACTCAGGGAACTTGTCACCTGTCATTCCTTTGATCCCAAGCTCCCCAGCCAATCTGCCTTAATTATTCCTCCTTCCAAGTCTTCTTATGTTTATTTTCTATATAATGTCCAGAGTTTATAAGCGTGTGCTTAATTTTTTAATGTTCTTTTAAAATTTCAGTATTTCTTAGATTTCGCATAAACTGTAAAACTAAAATACACACACATACATAAAACAAGGTAGATCTGATTCTATAGAAATTTAACTTGCTATTCAATATAAGATACTCTAAGATGAAGTTCTTCAGAATGAAGGACACCTGAAAACTCATTAACCATGACATATAATTTAGGCTAAAATATAAATGGTATGTATCTAATCACTTAATATCTATGGAATTTGATAGCTGCAGACGAAATCCCATAGTTGTCATAATAAGCCATACTCTTGTATAATTTTTCTATTAAACATTAGGCCAACGAAACATTGGCTTAGGGCCGGCCCCGTGGCTTAGCGGTTAAGTGTAAGCGCTCCGCTGCTGGCAGCCCAGGTTTGGATCCCGGGCGTGCACCAACGCACCGCTTCTCCAGCCAAGCTGAGGCCGCGTCCCACATACAGCAACTAGAAGGATGTGCAGCTATGACATACAACCATCTACTGGGGCTTTGGGGGAAAAAATAAATAAATAAATAAAATTAAGAAACATTGGCTTAGCATCGGTTAAAAGCTAAATTAGATTATGAAAAGTAAGCAAATCTCTGTACTCATAGTTCCATAAGTCAGCCAGAGTTTTGGGGGCTAGTATTTCACTAACCACGCAAATGACCAACTTTCTTCTCTCAAATTATCAAGTCAGTCTTGAGCAAAATTATTGGTACATTCTTTTCCAAGAATTTGAGTTTCACATGTTTCTCTGTATCAGGAATGCCTGTTATATTTTGCTTTTCTCAACATAATTCTTCCTTACTAATAGACATAATTTCAGAAGTAATTTATTGCAAAAGATAAGTACAAAATCCTGAGCTTACAGTTGGCATCCACTTTTATAACAAGGTTTAAACTTCTCTGTGATAACCAAAGATGATGATGAGGAAAATGGTAACAGCAATAATAATGCCCACTAACTGATACTAGTTCAAGTACTTTACATCCATTATCTCATTGAATTCTCATGACAATCTGACAGGGTATGTATGATTCATAATATTCATGTCCTTTACAGATATGGAAAATTGAGATGCAAAGCGGTAAACCTAAGTTCCCCAGGTCACACAACTACTAAGTGGTGGAAGCAACGTGACTTTTTAGGTGAGCTCTTAATCACCATAATTCCCTGATTCGAAAAAAAGGACTACATCTTCTAACCCTGTCTTTAATAAGCATTTGTTGTTAACGTGAAGACAGAAACGTGGATTGTCCCCCTCTTCTGGTTGGAAAAGAACACACAAGCTCTAGTTCACTTATCTCAGATTTCTTAGGTGGATCTGAAAGAGTATGTTCTAAGACCCAAGTCTTTTCCCTCACTCCCATGTCTTGAGGAGAATTACACGTTCTTAACGTTCTTATCTTCATTGACTTTTCTAATCACAAAGTATATGTGCAAATCTATATTTAAATGGAATTATATACTCAAACCACACAGAAATGTATAATGTGTTAGAAAATAAATTCCTTACTTAACTCAAACTCAAGTGTTAATAGATACTTCCAGAATTTTTCTATACATAGAGCTCTATCTACATATTCACAGAAACAAGTGTACGCATATAGTCACATAGCACATGTTTGTAAATATCCATATATTTTACAACAGTGAGATACTTCTTATATTGTTCTGCAATGCCCCCCTTTGTTATCGTTCACTGAAGAGCAGTACTTCAATCTGTTTGAGTATAACAGATTTATCTATGTTTTTGTTTATTTTATAGTTTAACCATTTTCTTTTTTAGTGATACATAAAACTGTGGTGAATCTTAATAGAGAATCCTAGAGTCAAAGTATAGCATTTTAAAAATTGACTACTATTGGTTAAGAAATCATATTATCTTAGTTTTTCTAGAATGGTTTCAATTGTATTTTTTTTTCCTTTTTTAGTAAAGGTTATTTATTAAATGTTTAACTATATAGAATTTAAGTTTTATACTTTTGAAAGACTTTTCACATCTATATATTCTCAAACTTCAATCCATACACTTTGCACCATGTAAAAAAAATAACCTAAAATGGATCACAGACATAAATTAAAATTTAAAACTATAAAACTTCTAAAAGAAACATAACAGAAAATGACTGCTTTATAACTTTTGGTTAGGTAAAGATTTCTTAGCTACTACACTAAAAGCATAATACACAAAAGAAAAAAATTAATAAGTTAGACTGTCAAAATTATGAACTTCTGGCTCTGTGAAAGACATAGTTAACACAGTAAAAACAAAACTCAGACTTAGAGAAAATGTTTGCACATCACAAATGTGATAAAGGAATTGTATCCAGAATAAATGAAGAACTCTCAAAACTCAACAAAAAGAAAATGGCAACCCAATTAAGAAAAAAAGAGGATTTACCTATTCTTAATGGCTAAATGTATTCTTTATATATCATATTACAGTTTACATATACACCATAATCTAACTAACCCTTTAGGGAAATTAATAACCTTATGCTTCCTCAAGCTTTCCAGACTCAATTATTAGGATGCTATGCTAATTGCTTTCTTTTGTACAAAGCTTGTTAAATTGTATAAGAGAATCAGTGTGTGATCAATCCTTTTATGTTTAATTTACATCTGTAGCTGCTAGAGAGAGTGAAGGAAGGGGAAGAAAGAAAGAGAGAGGTTGAGGTAGAAATAATGGTATACTTTACTCTATAAAATAGACTTCTCCATTTTCGGTATAGGCCATCTCCCAGTTCTCAGGTAGAGGACCTAAATTATCCTCTGCAGAAAGAGGTAGGTATTGAGGGAACTTCTGAGAAGGGTCCGTGATGGGAGCAGCGATGACCCTACTATTCACAGGCGGTAGCGTTTCTTGGAGAGTGTGCTCTTCTTGGTCACCAGAATCGGCTGTTTAATCATGGGGAGAGAGAAAGAGGAAAAAAAAAATCATCAGCAGTACCCCAAGCCAGGGAGTTCACAACTGTTTGCATCTATATTCTTAAAAACCCTCATCCTTTCCTAATTGCTGATCATTGACTATATTTTGTTTTATTGAGATGAAAGGTCTTTTAATAGAAAGCATCAAAATGATGGACCAAATTTATTTTACCTAAAAAGAAAGAAGAGAAAAATATGCTTGAACATTGCATTGCTCACGATCTTAGAAATGTCAAAGAAGAAACAAATTCATGACTCAAACCCTCAAGTCTCCTAAATTAAGAAGGCCATCAAAACACAGACTGAGTCGCACTCTCATTCCAGAGTATCATTTGATTTCAGAACTCAGAAGACTTTTGGGGGCAAGAAAAAAGTCCACGATGAAAACACAGATATAAAAGCATTATTGTCCATTTTGTATAAGTTATTGAAAACATTTTTGGTAGACAATGGTAAAGATCAAAGACTGACAAATCAAGCTGCAAAGTAGACAAAAGTTTAGAATATAGTGACAGCTATACCAGTGAGTCAGATTTGAGCCTCTTTTGGAAAAGTGAGGAGAATGTTTCTATGCAAATCAAGATAGTTCCCCCTAGAACAGTATTATGTGGGTAGACTGATTTGACTTAGGTCTTAAAAGAAGGCTCTAAGTACATAAGTCTCCTTGCCTTCTTATTAACTAGAAACATCAAGAGGTGATGTCATCAAAGTATGCACAAACGGCATTGTTGACATTCTGGTTGAATTTTTATTGAAGGCAATGATATTAAATGTCAATCTCCATGGGGCTTTAAAACATAATAATCAGGGGATGTAGTTATTTTCTATCTCCCACAGTAATTCTCCTGTAGACACTTCTGATTTACTGAAAGCAGACTGAGGAATAATAAAAGGCTGTTTTCAAATCTTTCTCTAATGAGTAGCTCCCAATGACACACATGAGAATGAAGGTAATCCAAAAGCTGGATGGAGGACATGTTGAGACTATTAAACAACCACCTCCACCAAAATTCTACCACCGCTGAGAAGGCTGCCTGTGCTCTCCTTGCCCTGCATCTATCCCCTCTTCTTCTGGTACCAGCACTCAGATCTCCCTTTGGAAATCACCCCCTCCATTCCAGGTCCAGGTGGTCGAGATGGGGACTGGACCACGCCTAACTCACGCAGTGGGCCTAAGTTGCATTCCTATCGCTCTTGCCTTTGTGAATGGGTCAGGCACACGATATAATCCAAGGCAAACCAATGAATGTCAGGCATGGAAGTGTTTGCTGGAATCCTGAAGCAAGAGGTGGCCTCTTGATACTGAAGTTATTAAACTGACAGGTTCTCATGCTGCAGGTGCTGATGGCCTTCTTGACACAGCTTGGCAAGACCTGCCTGGGAATTAAGCCCACAAAGAGGAAAGCAAAGATAAAAGATAAAGTTGCCTAATACCACTGACTGAGCCTCTGATTACATCTCTCAAGACAAGTTCTCTCTCTGTTCATCTTATTGGCTTTCTTGGTGTTAAGAAAGGAATCTGAAGAAGACAATCAGGTGCCACTTGGCTTTCTGTTTTGTGCAGAAACTAACGATCAGACTGACTTCAGCAATGACGTCCTGGGCCGGGAAGTTTTTCTTTGATGCCAGGATTTCAACTGGGGATTTTATGGGGTCAGATTTTTTGAGGCATGGCTTCAAGAGACAGAGATGTATAGTAGTTAGAAATAGGAAAAGCATCAAGACCTACAGTCAACTACCCCTACTTTGTTCTTGCTTTCTACCAAGAAATCTACTTAATAAAAGGAAGACAAATAAAGGCACACATGCTTCTTGGGGACCATGCAGTCAGCATGGCAGAACTATTTCATGGCACGTTACCCCCAAGGTCTTCTGTTTCCATGACTACATCTATGTTCTAGGTTATATCGAGATTTGCTATCCTTATTTGTTGAAAGATCAGGACATTAAAGTGTTAGCTACTTTTTAAAAGAAATATTGACATTTTTCATAATCTGCTTTCATATCAGTCGGGACTACTATAAATGGATAAAATACGTCTAAGTACATGAAATTAACTGATTTCAAAAAAATGCATATTTAAAAAGATGGCAAATTTCTCCTCGATATTGCAACTATAGGTCAGCCATTCCATTCTAATTGAGAAAATGGAAATTTTCATCGAATCAAATTCTTAGAGCTGGAAGGGAGAACTCAGAAATGATTTAATCCTATCCAGTCAGTTTACAGAGGAGAAAAGTTAGCTACTATGTTCATAATAAGACACCTATCAAGAACCAAGCTAGGATAACAAATCAGGTCTCCTCCTTCTTGATCCACTGCTTCTTGCAGAAGGATTGGGCTACTGTTATGACAATAAAGCAATCAAAATTGTTTTAAATGTCATCTTGACGGTTTCGTTGGGCCGGCCCCGTGGCTTAGCGGTTAAGTGCGCACGCTCTGCTGTTGGGGGCCCGGGTTCGTATCCCGGGCGTGCACCGACGCACCGCTTCTCCAGCCATGCTGAGGCCGTGTCCCACATACAGCAACTAGAAGGATGTGCAGTTATGACATACAACTATCTACTGGGGCTTGGGGGAAAAATAAATAAATAAAATTATAAAAAAATAAATGTCATCTTGAAGAATTTTAGGCTTTTGAGCTTAATGAAAGAGAAAACCTCAGAGAGGTCCATACAGGCTGGAGAAAGCATTCAACTAATACAAACTTTTCCCTAAATATCCTGTTAGACTTAGTAGTATAAGGGTGAAAATAGAGTTCACTAATTTCTTCTTTACTGGGGCTGAGTCAAATCAAGTAATGTCCGAAGTGTGGTGATGTCAGAAAAGGCCACTATGAGAGGGGAAGATCTCATATGCTGCAGATATGTATAGCAATAACTCTAAAATATTAAAGAAGATATTTAAGAACAGGAAACATAAAAGAAAAAAGACGTTCTTCAAAGTCACAACATTGTAGATTGGAGTTACTCATGTCTCGTACAGTTGTCACATTTTGAGTTGCTAGGTAAGGTCAAACCCTCACACTGAAAAACATTCTTGAACAGTTCTAGGTCATTGCACTAACCCAAGGAACATACATCACAGCCTCTGTGAATGGGGTTCCCTGGAATTGTGCAATACTCAACCTATATGGAAGTAGATAGCCCTGGATGTATATATAAAGATATAATGCAATCAGTAACACATGCTATTTAACATAGAATGCATATGCAAGATATAATCTTACAGCATTTACTATTTTTCCATCTTTCTCCCTTCTAGGGCATACAGTAAAATATGCATAAGTTAAATGAACACATGATCTATTTCCACTGTATCTCTACTTCCAAAGGTATGAGATAAAAAGATGCTGCCAGCCTTCCACACAGCATCAACTGATATTAAACTGTTAAGCAAATTCTCATATTCCTCTTTATAAGCAATCAGCTGTAATTATGGAGCAGTGTCAAGACCAAGAAAGAAACAAACAAAATGCAAATATTCTTATAGATATCATTTTGAAGACAAACAAACAATGCTGATTATTCTTGATTCCCTTCTACAGATATTTCCCTCCAGCCCCTTTAAGATATTTGGGTGAGGTTTTTGCAATTTTTGCAATAGTTTTGCAAAGAAGCATGAAAAATAGACCAGTGAAAAGACCACCTCTGCCCCAAGCATTGTGTGGTTGGAGTTTGAATTCTGGCCACACTTTACAATTCCTCTTGCGAAGAGAAACCACGTAACTCTTTGCAAGCCCATGGAGGGGGAACATGGTCTGGTCTTTACCTGTAAAGCTACTGCTCATTTCAGGAATGTCATCATCCTCCTCATTCTCTGCAGGGACTATGCCAGCATTTTGCATATCATTGTAGGACTTGGTTCGCTTTGGGGTGGACTGCTTGGAGCCAGACTGAAGGCTTTGCAAGGCATCCGTCGTGATCACTTTCCCACTGACTGGCTGGCTAGGAGGTTTGGGTGTCCCATAATAGTTTCCTAGGTGATGGAGAGACACATTTGCATGTTTCAGAAAGAATACTTTGTTTTTTTCAAGACTTCACATCCAAATCACTCAGCACATTAAAAAAAAATTTAAACTGGAAAACCATAACAAACTGTATTTCACTTCTGGAATGGGTTAGAAAGGATGTCATTCCTACACAGCTAGACACACGGTGATTTCAAAAGCAAGGAGGAAAGCTGCATTGTTTTGGGGCAAAGAACCTACTAGAGCCAAAAACAAAGGCTGCTGTGCTGAATAGCAAAACTTCATCCTCATTACATTTGAATTTCAATTGGTCACCTTTTCATATATATGCACCAGCATAACGGTGAATTCAATTTAAAGTGAGCCTCACAGAAAATAAAAAATTCATTAGTGCCAGCACCCTTACAGGCCCACAAAGTTGAGGTCACCTTCCCTTAATAAGCGGACTCCTCAAGAGACTACCAGGGCATTATTTAAAAAGCATGTCAGTGAACACCACGTGGCACCTCTTTAACTGAATGGCAAACTTGACTCTCAGGGTCATGCGGGGTGGAAACAAATCCTTGCCAAGTTTTAACAGAAAACTCTGTGTCAACGGTGGCATGGTACCCCTTATGGGTAACTCTTTTAGTAATTGCCCATGTTCACTTTCAGGCACTTTCTCCCAAAGTTTGGCTCAGGTCTGACTATAGTGTGTTAAGTGATTCTGAGCGGTACCTGGATGGATTTTTACATTTTAATTTTTTATTTTAATAAGTGTGTATATTTTTAAAATGCACTAGAAAAATCTAACTAGTAAGTTATGGTAGTAATATAAAGTTAACTTTTAAAAATCAAGTGAGGGCCGGCCTGGTGGCATAGTAGTTGAGTTCACACGCTCCACTTCATCAGCCTGGAGTTCACAAGTTCGGATCCCAGGGGCAGACCTACACAACCCTCATCAAGCCCTTCTATGGCAGCATCCCATATACAAAATAGAGGAAGACTGGCACAGATGTCAGCTCAGTGACAATCTTCCTGAAGCAAAAAGAGGAGGATTGGTAACAGATTTTAGCTCAGGGCCAATCCTCCTCACTAGAAAAAAAAAAAAAAACTTAAGTGAAAAAGCAATATTTTTTAAAATTGACTTTTATTTTTTAATCTTAAAGTTTTGTTAAAAAAGAAACAACAGGCCCAAAATGGAATCATTTGGGCTAAGCCCCAGGACAGAAAACCAAGACTTAATATCTCACCTAATTGCAGTCTCAGCCTCTCCCAGGAATGCGACATTTAACCAGTCAATCTGGAATTACCTGATCAGCACTAGTGAGATCATCTGCATGACAGACCCCGGCCTTTCCCCTAAAGGAAGGTGACCCTGCCCTAGAGAATCCTTTCTTTTTTTATGACTTCCTTGTCCTATCCTCTTTTTGCCTTTAAAAATCTTCTGTTTTGTACAGCTCCTCTATTTGATAGATGGGATGCTGCCCAATTCACGAATCACTGAATATAGCCAGTTAGATCTTCAAATTTACTCAATTGAATTTTGTTTTATAATAGATTAAAAAGGCAGCTATATATAATAAGAAATTAACCAATTGAATAAATCACAGCAATTGTAGTGATGAGTTTCCTTTTGAAAACTTAAGTTAAAAAGTAAGTTATTTTAAAGAAAATTTCAAGTAAATAATGGACTTTATGTTGGGATATGGACAAAATCATGAAGGTGATTCATGAATGACCAAAATTTGAAAAAAATACTGCTTATAATCAATAATATTCCGTGGCTACATGATAAAAAAATCAGCATTAGAATGCTACTGATCCATTTCACCATCTCACATCTTTTAGAATAAGCCCAGAAAGATAAATTATATTGAGCCCTTCAAGAAATCCTAAGCAATGTCTGTAATTTGATGCTTAGTACAGTAGAATTTGTAAATAATAAGTCCTGTACACACTGTTTCTTCCAAGAATCTCATCCCATTGTCTAACCTCAGTACATAATTATATAAAATACACATTATACAAACACAAAAGTAAAAAGGAAACAGTTGATACGTTACTCTGCATGAGACACAGAGGTGATGAAGATTTTGCTTTTGTTAACCTTTATAATTAAAATTTCTTTTTTATTAATACTATTTATTTTTTTGAGTCACCAAAATTATGAATGTACACACTCACTTTCTTTGAGAGTGGTGTAACAGTGTGTGTCATCAGGGAACTCTGAACACACAAATTAAGAAGGGCAGCAGGCTAAACGGCACCGTGTTTGAATGTGAAGGACGCTAGAGAGAAAACCAGAGAAGCACATTCTGGTGGCCGGTACTCAATTCCATCATTATAATTCTTTCACAGAAGGTGATGTACCAATCTCTTCAAAAAACTTCTTTCAGGTTTCCAACTTAAAGGTACAAGAATTGAGCAGAACCAGCTAGAAAAAACCATACCGTGTGTGTTTATAGTGGCTAATTTATGTGCAAAGTAGAATTAGTACACATATGAACCAAGACTCATCTAGCCTTTCCACAAAGGTTACATTCAAGAATGTCCATGCCTTCACTGAAGTTGAGGCCACACTACCTACTGACTTTTTCACTAACTGAAGACTATTAGCGAGGTTTAGGACTGTAAAACAGCTAACTATTTAAAAAATAATCTTCACACTGAACAAAAAATAGAAACAAAGCTCTACTGAATTTAATTTTAATTCCTTCTGATCACTATTAATTCAAAACATCATGTATATTTTTGAGTTAGAGGTTAAACTAAGACCAATGTCTACAAATAAGAATCTTTCACCAAAAGATGTGACTAAAGGATGGGATCCTTTACTCATAATTTTATAATTATAATTTGACAATCACATCACTCATTTTCAGTGAAGTAACATTCATAAAACCATTGTCATTTAAAAATCAATTAAAACTTAGACATCCTCAATTTACGAAAGAAATAAATGTCTGAAAAATAAAAGTTATATCTAAATTTGACAAATACGTGTGGATTTTCCTGAGTTTTCAAGGTCTCAGTCTTTCTTAAGTTAATAAATGATGAGCAGATTTCTCAATGCAACTACAAATTCCCCTAAAAGACAATCTACTTATTCATAGCTGTTTCCTGGTTCTGGAAATTAGTTTAAGACTGATTAGAGACAGATAAAGTACATATTACCAGGTTGAAGCACATGTAATTGCTATTGTAGAAGACAAGCCGTCGAATATCAGCAACTTCACTTGGGTTAATCTAATATAGAGGCATTAGCAGTACTCAGCACACCGCAGTGGTAGACAGCCCAGGTTCAAATCCTAGCTTCACCACTAACTGGCTATGTGACCCTGGGCAAGTCATTTAGCCATTTTTTAAAAAATCTTTGTCCTTTTCTGTGAAATTGGGATTCCATGAGTACCTAGTTTCTACTCAGAGTTATCTGTCATGAGGATAAAATGAAATGGTCCATTTAAAGTCTTTAGCCCGCGCTAAAGTCTGCCACCAGAGCGAGGGTTGATAAATGCTACTTAACATTGATAGTGTTTCTAATCTTTAAAATGAGGCTCATTACACCTTGTTGGGAGGATTAATGAGACAATGTGTCTGAAGTGCTTGCCAAGTGGTAACCCAGTGCTATTCCTTTAAAGGAACAGCCAGCAAACCTGCCAAAGACCAAATAACCTTGGGCAAGTTTTTTCCACCCAGTCTAATACTTTCTCTGTGAAATGGGAATGGTAGCACCAGCCCTAGCGACCTCACACGATTATAGTGAAGATCAAATTATGTAACTGTCTTGAAAGTACCCTGTAAACTATAAAGTGCTATAAACTACGAGATGGTGTTATTATTCAAATCTCTCCAGCATTTCTTATTTCCCATACTGCCTACACAACCTTCACAGGGAAGCTTCTACCTAGTGGTTTTCTAACTGCAGAGGGTTCAACTTTCCTTTGTAGATATGAGGGTTTTTTTTCACATTTTAAAAAATAATCTGAATGAGTGATCAACATTTAAAAACTGAATGTTTCCAATTAAAATCTGGATATACTGGTGGGGCCGGCCCGGTGGCGCAAGCAGTTAAGTGCGCGCGCTTCACTGCGGTGGCCCGGGGTTCACCGGTTCGGATCCCGGGCGCGCACCAACGCACCGCTTGTCAAGCGATGCTGTGGCAGCGTCCCATATAAAGTGGAGGAAGATGGGCATGGATGTTAGCCCAGGGCCAGTCTTCCTCAGCAAAAAAGAGGAGGATTGGCATCGGATGTTAGCTCAGGGCTGGTCTTCCTCACAAATAAATAAAAAATAAAATCTGGATATAGTGGGAAGGGCTGCTTGACAAACTGTAAGGTCTGGTTCCATGGATTCCGTCCCTTCGAGGCAATGTTGATGACAAGTATGTGACCAAAGCCCATTCACTTGGAACACACTCAATGAATTAAGGTTTTCTGCAGAGAAGTTTTTGCTCCTACCCTTGGTCTGCCCCAGCCTTTGTGAGACGAACACCTAGAAGACTGCCCTAAGGTTGTTGCAATGCAAAGTCACGGGCAGATAAAGGGGCATAGACACAGGAGGGATGTAAGAAAACCTAAAACTTCAAAAAATCCTCAATAATTCACAGATTGGTCTTCGTGTGAATTGATTTGGGGTGAATCTGGTTTTGGTCCCTGGGCTTTTGGCTGATGGGCTTATGCAGTGATCCCACCTTGTCTTTCCCATGCAACAGTGGGCAAGATGGGTCCTGCACTCCCTCGTGTGCCAGTTACCACGGATCTCCACTGCCTCTACCCACTCTATTCACTCCCTCACTCTATCTGCCTGGCGCCCCAGGCATCTGAGTGCACGACACTTCTCTTCTGGGAAACTCTCCACCTTATCAACAGTTTCCACTCCGGGTCATAATCAGGCCAAGCCTAGCCATGGCAGAAACAACAAACCTTACAGAGAGTACGCAAGAGAGACTCCCTGTGAAGAATATATGGATCACTTAATGCTATTAAATAAAAATCATTTGAAGAATTATAAATGATTAAAAAATTACTTTGCATTATCACTTGGCAGGCTGCATAGTTTCTAGGAGTCATGAACCTGACTGTCCCACGGTCCCCATGTTAGGCAACACACACTTCCTGTGGGGGCCGGGCTCCCTCCCAAGCGGGAACGTGTGTGTCTCTGCTGCTATTTTCAGAACTGGTTCTTTGATGAAACTCAACAGGGAGGGCAGCTGGGGAGGGAGCGGGGGACAGGGGAAGACGTCAGAGAAAACCACTGCTGGCCTTAATTAACAGGCACAATCTTTGGCCACAACGAAGCCAAAGAAAATATTTTCTGACACGGATTTAAAAATTAAAGGGACTGCAAATCAATTTTTAGAGCTTGATAAAATATTTAGGGAGGACAATAACTCTGAGTTTTAAGCCAGAATGAATCTAATCTCTACAGCCTCTCATTTTGTACAAATTTAGCATTCATTCATTCATTTCCTTTCAGAGAGACTTTTTTATGCCAGGCACTATGCTAGACACTAGAAGTAAAATGCAAAAATGAGACTAAAACATGATCTTCACAAATGCTGTGTATGGTATACATCTGTTTTCTTAAACTGTGCAAACAATCAAGTTACATTAAATGGAGATTCTGATTCAGTAGGTCAGGGTGGGGCCTGAGATTCTGAATTTCTAACAGGTACTCACGTGACACTGATGTTGGTCCAGGGACCACGCTTTGTGTAGCAAAAGTAAACTAATTAGAGAAAATCATTCCTCTTTTGTAGATGAGGAACACCAAGGCCTTGAACAACAGAAATGCCTTCCTTAGGGTCACTTGGCTAGTCCAGGGTAAGCAGCACTCAGGCTCTTTGTCCCCCATCCCATGTTTCTTTCACAATTTTATACGGAGGGCAGGGGCAGGGGAGACTCATCTGTCCTCTTCCCACAGGACAAGCTTTTGAAAATAAGCAGAAGAGGAAGGTAGTGACCACCAATGGCTGGGGATCCAGAGCATACATTTTCAATGGGCCAATATCACTCCCAAAGGGATAAAAATAGTTGTTTTTTTGTGTTTTTTTTGGGGGGTAAGCAAAAAACGTTACTCTTTTTATGTGAAGCACAGACGTACATATAGTACCTAAGTACACAGACATCCAGCGTGTCTGTTTTTGCCTTGGCCTCAAGGTTGTGCATGACTGACCCTTGACTATAAGCTCCATGTGGGCAAGGACCACATCTGTTTTTGTGCACCACTGCACCCCCAGGCCTAACATGGCGCCAGGCACATACTGTCACTCAGTAATTCTTTGCAGAATCAGTCAATGAACAAGTAGAGACAGTACACATGAATTCCAGCCTGGGGTCCTCCTCAATACCTATAATGTAGATCCAGTTTTTAATAGCATGACTCACGGCAGTTTCTTTCCAGTCCGCCAATTATATTTGAATATATCAGATCCGCATCACTTCCCTTTGCCACTGGCTTGCTCAACCCATGATGGTATCATTCATAAAACTCCCACCACTTTCTTTTTACTATTCTTTTTCCTACCTGCTCCACCCTACAGAACTATGATTTGCATACACAGGACAATAAGCCGATGTCCTGTAATTAGATGTTTGCTTTTGCCAGTGCCATTTCGCTTTGAATGTAAGACCAGAGAGGGCAGCATAAGTCAACAGCTTTGTGACCCTGAGCAAGGTAAGGGACTTTTCTTTCGAGCCTCAGTTCCCATGGTATAAAGATAAGAAGAGTATCCACCTAGTGGGGTTTTGTGAAGATTAAATCAGATAACGTATATAAAGTACTCAGCACTGTGCTTGGCACAATGTTCACGTGTAATAAACCCTAGTAGTCTTAAATTGTGCCTGATGTTGTGGGCAGATAAAAGCTCTAAAATGTAGAAGAGGATATTATCAAAATATATATTCAAAGAATAACACTAATAAAAAGTTACCTATATTGTACACCAACCATACATCATATACATTCACTTACTCTCATCTTTATTAACAACTCTACAGAAAAAAAGGCATCAATATTCCCATTTTCAGATGAAGAAACTGAGATTCACACAATGCATAAGTGATGACTGGCATTTAAACACAGATTCATCTGTCCCCAACATCTATGTTCTCAACTCCAGGAAATTCTGGGGATCTCTGAGCAGGGAATTAAGCAAAATTTCCCTGGCCCCAGCCTCCTCATCTTCATATGCAGAGGAACAGCCAATTGCAGCACCGATTCCCTTTGGTTACTTTCATTATCAACAGAGAACATTCCATAGCTGCGTTTGCCAACAGAGCTTATCACAACAGACGGCCTCCAAGGCCTGCCAAAGACAAGGACTCCAGACGGTCTCATTTTCCTCAATGACAAACAAGAACTCTCTTCACCCCTGCTTTATCTCTGTGTCCCCAAAAAGTATACCCTTGGCAGCTGCTTTTTTTGCAGACCTTCTAGGAAGCAAAACAAGAACATTATTGAATGCTGACATCCCCCTTCCTAATTAACATGCAGAAATATGCAACCCATAACTCCAATTTGAAATGTCACCCTGGCACGGCACTTCCACGCTTAGGGAAAACCTTTGCAATGCTCCAAGTATATAATCAGTCTGTTCTATCCAGAGGCATTTGTAAAACAGGCATGTTTGGAACCACCCCCACTGAATAGTTCATCCCTTGTAAACTCTCTCCTAGAGAAGGCCCAAGGGCTGGCTGAGGCAGCAACCTATCTTGCTAAGTGAAAATGTCAATAGAAAAAAGAAAAAAGGAAGGCAAGGCAAAAGAGATGGTGCAGCTGATTTATTTCAAACACGCCATCAAATGCTACAATCAGCTCAGTACCACAATTAGGAAGTTGGGCCAAGGAGGAAAGACACGTTTATTCTTGTCTTCTTTGCCTTACCTGGCCTTGATGTTGATTCTGTCTAGTCACAGAATAAGGAATTTGTTCAAGTCGCAAAGCGGAGATCAATTACGAGCTCCACTAATAACTTCTACACCTTGTGAGGGACAATAGGTTCTTTAGATAGCCAGGAAGGGCCTCTACTCTGTTGGAGTATATGCAACTCTCAGGAATACAGCTGGTGGGTGGTGGAAAGTTTCGTCATGGAGCCCCTGCCCCCTCCACCAAACCTGGCCTTCTCCAGTGTTTCTTATCTCAGCAAATGTAGCAGCTCCTATGCAGTTATGTAAGATGGAAACTAGGAGTCATCCTAGGAGGATTATCGTCAGCTGCGTCTGTGCCAGCTCCTCCTTACAATAAATGATTACCAAGTCCAGCTTTTTAATCACATAACCATCTCTAGATTCAGTAGACTCAGCACCACCACCACCAATGTAGTCCAAAGCTAACTCCAACTAGGGTTGCCAGATAAAATGCAAGACTGAGTGTTCTGTATTTTTATTTGCTAAATTGAGCAACCTAACTCCAGCTCAACCATCAGAGCTCACCTAAACTATTACTTCTACAGGGGAAGATTTTCCCACCTCTACAGAGATAAAATCTCCCCGTCCTATGGTCTCTTTTACACATCCTAACATGCGTACTATCGAATATTTATTTCTGTGATTATTTGAATAATGTGTCTTGTGCACTAGACTGTAAGATTCATAAGGATAGCAATCATATCTGGTTTGCTCAGTATTTTATCTTTAATGAATTAACAAATGAATGAACAAACTAGGAACAGAGTCTACAAAAAAAAGTGCCCATTTCCAGGCAGCAGACACGGGAAATACTGGCATCCCAGTCCTGCATGTGACAAAACCTGGGTGATGGGCATTTGGCCATGTTTTGTCTCCAATTCCTTTTAGTGTCTTAGACCAGTCTCTCTCTGGATCTCAGTTCTGTCTTCTAAATAGATGAACTCCACTACATTTCCACCTTTAAAATCCTACCTGGGATTCTAAACTCCAAACAAATATTGGACCTGAAGGAATGGTCTGAAGGTTATCAGGCCTTGAGGTTTTATTGGTTCGCTCTAGTTGTCTGTCATATCACATGTCACTGAATGTATCCTCAAAAGAAGATCATCACTCCTCTGCAATAACGTCCTCTTTGGAAGGATTCAAAATTATACTTTTTAAAAGAAGCTTCTCTCTTAAAGATGTGCTTAGCTCTCTGAAGTCGGCTAGGTGAGAAGGGAAGAAATATTCTTCTTGAATATTTCCTCATTCTTCCTTGCAGAAGCTTTCATTCTAGAACTGCCCTGTAAAATATGGCAGCCACAAGACACATGTGACTATTTAAATTAGCTTAAATTAAATTAAATTTAAAATTCAGTTTCTCAGTCACAATAACCACATGTGGCTAGTGGCTGCCATGATGGACAGTTCAGAACACTGAACATTTCCATCATGAAGAAAGTTCTGTTGGATAGCACTGGTTCTAAAGGAAGCAGGGCATGGTTCCTTGCCCCTCCTTCTCTAGGACCAACGTTCTGACCTTCTCTTGGTTCATCACACTCGCTTCTCTCTGGATTCAGGCCTTGTGGCCGGTGCTGACTTTTAAACTCAAACGCTGTCCCTCAGCCTCTCACTTGAAATTCTCTGAGAAGCTTCAGTTCAAATGTTGCTTCCTTAAGGAGACCTCCTCTGATGTGAGATGAGATGTTGTGTCCTTGCTACATGCTTCTGGAGCACCCTGTAGCTCCCTTCTCAGAACACTCTTTACTTCTCTTGAAATTGTTTAAATTTAATCTGCCTCCCAAGACTGACAGACTGGTAGAGTGTAGATCCTGGAGCCAGACAGCCTGGGTTGGAATCCCAGCTCTATCTCTGGCTCATCCTGTGAACTTAGAAAAGATAACTGGCATCTCTGGGTCTCCTACTCCTCTTCTGTAAAATGGGGTTAAATTGTACCCACCTCATGGATTGTTGGGTAATTAAGTGAGTTGGTGCATGTAACGCACTTTGAAGAGTACTCAGCACATAGGATACACTAGACAAGTGTTGGCAAAAATAAATCACTAAAGCAGAGCTGCTTTGGTCTTCTGCCCTGGACATCATACCCCACGCCTGCCTCGGGACAACGTCTGACCCAAAGTAAATGCTCAATAAACACTTGTTGAAACACCGTATTTGCATAGAAGGGCTTGCTTTAAAACTGTACTGCCAGGGGCCGGCACGGTGGCGCAAGCGGTTAAGTGCACGCGCTCTGCTGCGGCGGCCCGGAGTTCACAGGTTCGGATCCCGGGCGCGCACTGACGCACGGCTTGGCAAGCTGTGCTGTGGCGGCATCCCATATAAAGTGGAGGAAGATGGGCACGATGTTAGCCCAGGGCCAGTCTTCCTCAGCAAAAAGAGGAGGATTGGCAGATGTTACCTCAGGGCCGATCTTGCTCACAAAAAAAAAAAACAAAACAAAACTGCACCGCCAGAAAAGTTGTCTATAAATATATTCAAAACAGTGTAGCAAGACATTAGTACAGGAATGCTCACTGCAGCACTGTTTACAAAACACCAGAAAAAGGGGGGACAGAGTAGACCCTAAATGTCCACCTGCAGGGGACTGATTAAATAACTTACATACATTCATATAGTGGGACACGGTGCAGCATTCATAATGAGGTGGAACTGTATGGGATAATATGGAAAGATCTCCAAGATATATTAAGTGCAAAGAGCAAGAATAGAGTGCAATAAACAAGAATACATATGGATGTGCTGTTTATGTGTAAGTTTTCTGAATCTTTGCACTTGACTCTTTTAACAGCAGTTACCTATGGGGAAGCGGGGAAGCAATTTGGATTTAAATAGGTTTAAGTTATTTACTGTAGGAAATATTCCATCATGTACATTTATTATACACCTTTATTTTAAAATGTTTAAACTGTCTTGCTTTAAAGAGTATTTTGCGTGTTGTGGCACACTTTTCCTCTCTGGAACCAGGATAGGCCGAGAGAAAAAAATTTGAGCAGGGAAAAAAGATGGTGAGTACCTGGGAAGTAAATAAAGATATTTTACTGGCAAATCCACTGGTTTACTGATGAATAGAAGGGGGAGGAAATCCACTAGGGTGGCCATTTCAGACCAGTCGTGTGTGTAAATATAAGAGCTAATGCTGATTGAGAGCTTACATGTGTCAGACGCTGTGCTCAGCCCTTTCCAATTATTGTCTCATTTAATCCTACCTATGAAGGAAGCACTATTATTATCCTCATTTTACCGAAGGGAAAATGGAGACACAGCGCATTAAGCAACTTGCCAGAGGGCACAGAGCTCAACAGCAGAGGCGCTGAGACTCAAACTCAGGTGGTGCCACAGCCTGCATGCTGGTTAGTGTCCAGCGCCATCGAGGGGCTGCTCCAGGGGAGGCAAAGACGGAGGAAGCTCTAAAGATCTACCCGACTCTACTCCTGTGACAGTATCTGGCATTTAATAAAAATTCTATTTTGCTTTCAGCTTACAGGAGTCAACATAATATACTCCAGTCGGTTCCAAACAATTATGAGCTGTCTCATATGGTAGGGAAATTGTGCAGCTAAAAGGTCAAAGGCTGAAGACCACTTCAGTCAAATGGCCAAACAATGGAATGGATTAAGGCCGGGCCCAAGAAAGTTTCAACTCCAAAATAACAGAGCGACATTCACAGACAGGCAGTTTTATAGACGACCATCAGAAATTTTCAGAAAAACTTTTCCCTGTTGCTACCCACCAGGAAGTTAGGTGAAAATACTAATGGGTTATTGCTACAACTTTTTAGTTACATCTAGGATATTCTTCTTGGGGTTTTCAGGAAAGGGTATGAGATCTGAAAGTCAAACTGAGCTGGGTTTTGTTCCTGGCTCTAGCATTCTAGAACCAGCTGTACAAGCTAGATGCTACTTGGCTTCAGCATTCTCATCTAAAAATTGGGTGATAATAGCTACCTCTGTCAGAGCAATAAAATTAAATGTGCAAACAAAACGACTCCACCTATATATCACTTGGAACACAGATCTCAATAAAATGAGTTAATTTTCCTTTTTCCCCAGACAAATTGTTGTCTAAGTCATATGCTTTTCCTTTTCAACCCAATAATCTTTCGCTTTGCACAACCACTCCCACCCTTAACCTTTCCCAAAATGCCAAGGGAGGTTTTTTATATTCTGGGATTCAAGCTCCCCAGATGGGCAGAGTAAGTGATTTCAGACAAGGACAATTCACTTTCTGCTAACCAAAGAGGATTCACCCTTGCTCTATTCTCAGCCACTTTACATTTTAACTAGATTCACATCTACATGTCAACATGTTGAAGAAGCTCCTGGCACATCACTTAGACCCCTCCCTTCCACCACCTAACTCCTAGGCCTTAAGGAATCATTCTTGCTTTGAGCATTCTCAGATCGCCTTCCAGCCCACCAACTACCAGTCACATCCCAACACCTCAAGGAAACTAAGACAACTGATAATTAGCAATACTCAATGGAAATATTCTTGAGTTCACAATCAGGAATTTGATTAACATCCAAAACATCTAACCACTGTCTAATATATATTCACAATTTGGAAATGAGCAGTAGGTACAAAAATAATGCTCTTCCCCTTCCCCTTCCAAAGAATATCAAACTAGAGTCAGATACCTAAGATTCCCAACCTTTACTACACTGTTGGCCTCTGCCTGGAACAAGGGCTATTATCACATCAAAGCTATAAAGTCCCTAATAAAATAATAGCCTACTTTGTATTTACCCTTTGTTTTTAAGTCTAATCTTGAAAATGCCCCCGTGATCATACAATAAATCCAAATTTTGAGCTTATAAAGAGATACATATAACATAATAACTTGACCAAGTCAATAATTTGACCTAGTTAATATTATATCACTTCTTTCTCAAATAATAACACTCCAAAGAGCAATCAAGTTATGATACTGTTTTCAGAATATGTAATTTTAATTTTTTCCCTACATTTGGCTTTGACCTTGCAGTCCCATTTGTGAGATCTCATCCTATAGATACATTTTCACCTGTGTGAAATGTCCATGTTACTCAATCCAGTAGTGTTTTGAAACATTAAAAATTGAAAATGACTCGAATGTTTATCCATAGGGAATCAGTTAAATAAATTATGGTATGCCCAGACAAAGAGATTACACAGTCACTTAAACAAGAAAACAAGAAGAGCTCTATTACTGAATTGCAAAGACTTGTAAGACATACTGTTAAATAAAAGAGCAGGGTACCAAACAACATGTATTGTGTATGACCTTTTGTGTAAAACAAGGAAGAAATAAGAAAACACACATGTATATAGACATGCATCTGTTTGTACTTACACAAAGAAATTTCAGAGGAGTGAAAATACATTGAAAAACAATTCATGATAATAATAACATTCCAATCCTTCAAGATTAAAACAACACTACCTATAAGATCATATTTTGTGACTGACCATGATTCTTCTTCCTCTTCTAATATCATACACGCCCATTTGAAAAAGCAAAACACATACACATATTTAAATTAATAAATTAAAGGATAAAACCTGTGGAGAAAAAAAAAAAAAACCCCAAAAACTATTTAAGAGCTCCACAAAGCCTTTTTCTATATATTTCATTATTATTAATCACGTTAGGGTAAACTGCAATCTTCTATAGTTGTTTAGACCTCACCAGTCCACAAAATGATTTTGCCTAGATGGCCCTAGATCCTCCGAAGGGCCCAGAAGAAAGGCATCCTCATTGCTGAGATAAGCTCACCTTCATAGGTGCCGACTTCCAGAAGAGTCCCGCTTTGCTCGAGGTCCAAGAACTCCTTCACAGTCAGAAAGTTATAGTCCACGCCAGGCACTTCTCCTTCTCTCGGAGATCGGGTTGTGCCTGCAGCAGACAAGACACAGGCACAAGAAGCCATCAGTCAACTACAAAAGGAAGCGCCACATCCAGGTGTAATTAAAATAACCTGTTCAGTAAGCTGGAGGACCTTAGGCTGCAGACCTGTCTGCCCAGACATGGACCTGGAACAGGCAACTTATTTCTAAGAGAATAGCCTCCTCACTTCCACCCTCTAGTGCCTGGGACCCTCAAAGAGGAGAAAGAGAAAATCGAGCACAGCTGGGTAACTCGAAGAGAGTTTTAGAATTTTTACAAATGCACTGAATGAAAAAGGTGAACTGGATTTTATACAGACAACATTCACAATCAGCAGCTTTTAGGACTCCAGTAAATACTAAAAAGATATCCTCCTTAAGCTCAGAGCCTAAGGGGTTTATATTTTTATCACAGGCTTTGAAATTCTTGTGTTCCGCAGTACATCCGGCAAGTTCCAATGTAATAAGCCCTTTGAAGAAAATGACATTGACTGCATAAACACATCACTAGAGCAATGCGATTGCCCAAGATCTGTGGTTGGATATCTCCCAGGTATTAAAATGCTGCTGTTCTCCAGGTAATTAATATGTTTGGTAAAAAGAGGCCACCCATAGTTCTGGCTGGAGAGAAAGGACACTGCATTTGCTAGAAAATTATCCCCCTAAATTAATCTGGTCATTCTTTCAATGACTAATAAATAAAACAACTCTTCTTATGAAATAATATCGGGCCTCTAGAGTATTTAAGTAAGCCAGCTCAGGTGCTGGGCTGTAGACCTATCATTTTAGCCCAGTCTCAACCAAAAGCACAGAAGAAATGCGGAAGGAATGTGGTTTACACATAATGCAAGAAAAGAAAATAAACCAAGAAGCATTTATGTAACGCTAGGAATCTATGTTAAATATTATGGAAGAACCAAAAAGAGCAAAACATATGATTTCTGCTCCTGTCAAGTTAGGAGATATGATCAACTTGGCTTATTTTGCAAGGCACCGTTACCCATGGTGCCTTAAGATTAATGTTTTCCCATATAATAAGCAGGGATTTTTCTGTATTCCTAAGAACTTAATAAGCAGGGATTTCCCCCTATTCCTAGGAACTTTAAAGCTATTAAATAACCAGTTGTATGAACCTAGTGGCTCTAATGTTCCCAGCTCAGTGTAGTCTCTCTGATCACTTGCTTATGTGAACGATTATGGCCACACACCAACAGTGAAGATCCAGAATTCACTTAAGTCAAAAAAGTCAACACTTGTTGCATGTTTTACTCAGGGTAAATGCATTTTAAATGAGCCCAATTTTTCTAATATCTGAAATCTGAGGGTTTTAAATAGCTGCAAATTGTCCATAGTACAGTTGTACTACAAATGCTGCTTATCATGCCCAGCATACTGGGGCTTTCTGGTAAAGAAGCCTGCTGTGTAGCATCCAGAAGTCTATGCTTGTACTGTTTCCTAATTTGTTTCCATTTCTGGCTCCCTTGGCAGATGAGGACAAGCCTTTGAGGTAGTTTACAACTTTTAAATTTGTATCTCCAATGTCAGGCACACAGTAGGTACTCCAAAAACATAAAGAGTACCATACACTGCTGACGAGCAGGTGTCTGGAATGGGAATGATGGGTTCATGGTTTGGCTCCCCAACTTGTGGTCTTAGGCATGTTCCTCAGCTTCTGTTATTTCTTAGTTTCCTCTTCTATGAAATAGGGATAATTACAGTACCTACACTATAGGTTTGTTGTGTGTATTGAATGAGATAAACCTTTAGAAGGCTTAGCTCAACAATCATAAGCACATATTACAGTTTATGTTATTGGTAGAATGATATAAGTTGATATAATGATCCATGTATAATATTCTATGTTTCACTTTTTCAATAAATATTTACTGAGGCCCCAATACATGCCGTATGACAATTTAGGCACTGGGGAAACACTGGTGAGCAAAACAAGGCCACTTACCCTAATGGAATTTATATTTTATATGAAAGACAGAAAATAAATATGTATGTAAATAGAACACATAATTTCAGATGGAAATAATTCTTCCATAGGAAGCCTGGGTTAAAGGATTAGAAAGTGTCTCAGAGCAACACAGGCTAAAGGGCTTGAAAGTGTCTTAGAGGAAGGAAGTGAGGTGGGGAGTAGGGAAGCTATTCTAGACAGGTGATTAGGAAAAGCCTGGCTAAGGAGGTGTTGTCTAAATTGAGAGCCATGCAAAGGTGAAGGGGAAAAGTATCCCAGGCAGGGAAAAGGTCAAGGGCTTTGATGTAGGAATAGGCTTGGCCTGTTGGGGGAAGAGAGAAAAGGCCAGAGCTGTTGTAGCAGGGCAAGGGACAAGAGGTTAGAAATTAAAGCAAGGGGCCAGATGATGTAGGCCGCAGAAAACACTTCATATTTTGTTCTAAGGATGATGGGAAGCCAGTAGAGGGTTTTGCCATGGGTGGTGCCATGATTCATTTTTAAAAGATCATTGAGTTTTACAGAGACCAGGCTATGGGCAGAGTGCAGGGGGTGGTGGGCAAGATACAAGCAAGGAGATTAGTCAGGTGCTATTATAGTGTACAGGTGAGAGAAAATCAGGCCCAGACAAGAATAGCTGGACGGAGGCAGTAAGAAGCAGTCAGTTTTCTATCACAAATTATGAATATCTTAAATAGCTGTAATATAGTCCACAGGAGAGACATACTAAAAGTACGTCAACTCCTCAGGCCATGCTACGTCTATATTTTGAAGACAGAACTTGCTGATGGAGTGGATCTAAGTGTGTAAGAAAAACAGAAGAATAAAGACTGACATCTTATTCTTTGACCTGCACCAATGGGTTGTGCCATTTACAGAGATCAAGAAGACGGGAGAAATGGTTCTTAGGGGGAAAAAAAATTAAGAGTTCACTTTCGGACATGTAAAGTTTGAGATGCCTATTAGACACCTAGGTCTAAAGAGCCCTAGACAGTCGACTAAGATCACAGTGGAGGTTGGCACATAAACTTGGGAGTGAGTGATCAGTAATCCATTGGCCTTTGAAGGCAAGAGACAGAAAGAGATAATCTAGGGAGAGAGAGTGTAGAAAAAGAAGCCATGAAGTTTGGGTTGAACACTAAAACCTTGTAATTTTTAGATTCTGAGAAAAGAAGGAAGATCCTCAAAGGAGACTAAGAGGCAGCAGTCAGGAAGGCAGGACCAAAGGAGGCGGGTGTGATGTCTTGGAGCCAAGTGAAAAAGCTGTTCAGCTGGCTACTTGGAAAACACAAACAGTCGACATCATATTGGGAAATTCCAGTGCAGGCAAGAATAGAATCTCTTTGAAACTTGCTGTCCTAAACATGCCCTAGATGGCAACTCTCATATTCGGCCTCTGCACCAAAATTCCGTTAACTTAATCCACTTCCACCCCCAAAAAAGATGAAGATAAATAAAACCAAACAAAAGATTTGCTGGGTTTTTAAAGTCTTCTAAAACCAGACAATGTTGGGTTTTTTCCTCCTTCTGTAGGCATCTTATCTTTGCCGTTTCTTTCAACTATGTTTCTAGAACCAATTTGTCAGATTAACTTTAAAGACAACAATAACCCCTGGGTCTTAATTTCCTGAAAGCATTCAAAATAATCAAGAACTTCAAAAATACTACATTTTAGAGGAAAAGTGAAACTAGCAGATACCATTTCCCCATGTAAATAAATATGCTTACAATGGCCTTTGAGCTGCAGGGGAAGGGGTGGGGGCGGGTAAGTCTCTACCCACAAAACCTTCAGGGTTTATTACCCAGACAAAACCTTTCCACTCTGCAGGCTAGCAGGAGGTTCAGCCCCAGTTATCCTCTGAGCAACCCGCCCTGGGTCTGGGCCAACATGACCAGGCTCCATTCAGTGACGCTAGGGAGAAAAGGGCCTGGGAGGGGACCCCGCCTCCTCTTTTCTTCTAGCAGAATGACAGGCTGCCGGCTGGACACACGCCTGGCAGATGGCATTTCAAAAGGTTTTCAGGAGCCATCTGGGGTGGGTACAATTATTACAAACCACGCTTCTAACAAAGCCAGAAGGGTTACTTCCTGGCAGAAGAGAAGTAAAACAAATTCTATCATGTTTCTCAGGGACAGCATATTAAAAAAAAAAAAAATCAGCAGGCTGACAAACTGGGGTTTCTACAGCTTCCAACACTGCCTTCTGTTTGTATAGCTAGAAATCAGGCCAACAGTATCTGCAGTTATTAGCTTTAAACAAATAAACACAGTACCCACCTCCTCACCTTCAAAAAGAAAAAAAGAAAGAGTATCAAACACTAGGAAAAGAATAATAGCTTCCATTTATCGGATGCTTACTTATGTCCCAGGCAAGGTGTAAAGCACTTAATCAATACTATTGTGTTTAATCTTCATAAGAAACATAGAAGTAAGGATCATTATTATACTCATTTTAGTGATGAGGAAGCTGATATTCAAGAAGTAAAGTAACCTGCCCAAGGTCACATAACAAGTAAGTGGGGCAGAGCTATAATTTGAATGCAGACAGTCTGTCTTTAGCATCCCTCATTCTAAATCATCTCTGTCCAATAGAGCTTTCTGCCATGATGCAAATGTTCCATATCTGTGTTGTCTAACATGGTAGCCACTAGCCACACGCAGTTTATTGATAAATGGCTAGTGTGACTGAGGAACTGAATTTAAAATTTTATCTTATTTTAATTATATTAAATTTAAATAGCCACACGTGGCTAGTGGTAACCGGATTGCCAGCGCAGCTCTAAACCATGAGGGATTTGAGTCGCCTGCACTGCGCCATGTCCAGTACAATGCCCCCAAAGCACTTCTTGCTCTCAAAATAATAACAAGAAACATACTTCAACAGCAGACATCTTGTACTCAACACAGAAAAACCTTCTTTTTAAGAACTCTTATATGTTTTGAAAAATGATCTAGTCAAACTCTGTTTTGTACTAAAAATTCTGATTGGTTCCTAACTGGATATGGTCTCTTAGAAAAAAAAAAATCTCCTTAAATATTTGTGGCAGCATGGTTTTAGCAAAAACAAAAACAAAAGACCAAACCAAAAGCAGTCCTCCAAAACAAAAAATTGAGTGCCCACGAATATGGGAATGATTGAATGAAATATGGTAGATTCACGCTCAGGAAAATTTTTTCACTATGTAAAAAATAGTTAGATCTATATGTAGTTATCAGAAGGAATGTCTATGGTGTACAGTTGAGTGATGCAATCAAGTTACAGAATGATAACGTAAACTGTCACTGCATTTTATTGAAAAATAGAAAAGGAAGCCCTATGGGTGCTGCATGTTTTATGAGTTAATAAATAGTTAAATGGGTGGACTACTACTAAACCCTTAACAGAGGTAACCTCAGGAGAGCGGGTTCAGAAATGGGAAGAGATAAAATGATTATTTCTTTAAATACTTTTCACACTCTGAATTGTCCCTATGGGTATGTAGTTGTTTTGGCATTTTACAAATTGAATGAAATAATTATTTAAGGAATCTTGAAAGATCTGATTCTTGAGCATCCTACTCAAATATCTTCAATATTAACTTAGTTCTCGCAAAAATACATAAAAGAATATAGGCTCCAACTGAATCAAACAAATAATATGTTCCAAGGTTTCTCATCTCATAGAAAGCCAGCATCAACATGAGCAACACTTGCCTTTAGCTTAAATAGGAATATACTACAAATAAAGTTGAGGAGAAGGTGGTACTATTTTTCTGCCCCATCTTGTTTTTTAAACTTCACACCATTCATCATTTAAACAGAGTCCTTTTTTGTGTGTGTGAGGAAGATCAGCCCTGAGCTAACATCCGTTGCCAATCTTCCTCTTTTTGCTGAGGAAGACTGGCCCTAGGCTACACGTCCATGCCCATCCTCCTCTACTTGATATGGGACGCCGCCACAGCATGGCTTGACAAGCGGTGCATCAGTTCGTGCCCAGGATGTGAACCTGGGAACCCCAGGCCACCAAAGCAGAGCATACGAACTTAACCGCTATGCCACCAGGCTGGCCCCCTAAACAGAGTCCTTTTTTTTTTTTTTTTGTGAGGAGATCAGCCCTGTGCTAACATCCACCAATCCTCCTCGTTTTTTGCTGAGGAAGACGGCCCTGGGCTAACATCCGTGCCCATCCTCCTCCACTTTATATGGGACGCCGCCACAGCATGGCTTGCCAAGCAGTGCGTCGGTGCGCGCCCAGGATCGGAACCAGCGAACCCCGGGCCGCCAGAAGCGGAGCGCGCGCACTTAACCGCTTGCGCCACCAGGCCGGCCCCTAAACAGAGTCCTTTTTAAGTGTTAACATGCCCACAAGATTTGCACCAGAGAAGTGAATACTATCAACTCTTTTCACCACCAGATCATGACTTAACAAATTAATCTGAGCTATGTCCTACTGAATGTCTCAGTATGAATTAGCAATGGCCCCAAAAGTTCGTCCCTTAAAGCTTGAGTGGCCGCATGCTTCTTATGCACATTTTATGGTTCATAAACTTTTAGTGTACCTGGTTTGAGTGATGCTTGCTGAGGAAATCAGAAAATGACCTTCCTTATCAAACTCCACAAGCCATGGCTGCAGAAAAGAAACCGGATTTGGAGCTCATTTGTTCTCTCTTCTTATTCTAAAGATTTTATTTATTTATTTTTCCCCCAAAGCCCCAGTAGATAGTTGTCTGTCACAGCTGCACATCCTTCTAGTTGCTGTATGTGGGAGGCGGCCTCAGCATGGCCGGAGAAGCGGTGCGTCGGTGCGCGCCCGGGATCCGAACCGGGGCCACCAGCAGCGGAGCGCGCGTACTTAACCGCTAAGCCACGGGGCTGGCCCTCTCTTCTTATTCTAGAAATTCTCTTGAAATATCCAGTTGAAGCAGCAAAAAAATCCTAGTGATGAGACACTGATATGCCATTTCCTCCTGCTACGAGTTCCCAACACCATCAGGACTACTCGAGGCATGCTGTCACTCAGCACCTGTCCGGAGTCCCAAGGCCAGATTGCTAATAGAAGAATCATTACCCTACTAAGATTAAATTGTTATTACTCAATTATATCACCTGCCACTTTTCAAAATCAAACAACGAGACTTCAAAAAATTACAGTCACCTCAACTGCCTCCATGTTAAGGAAAGATCATCATTTTCTATACTAAAACAATTGTTTACATTGCTTGAAATTGGTTATATATCCAGGACAGCCTCATGTTGTTCATTCAGTTAGTTGATGGAGATGGAGCATAGCTGAACGTGTTGTTCCCACAAATTCACTAAATTACCTACCACTCACAACTTTTGCCATATTTCAGGACCAGTAGTACTATTTGCTCATTATTTTCCCTTCAAATCAAACTGCTATTTAAAAAACTTAAATATACTCATGTAAAAAGGAAATGCTTAACTGCTACACCTCTATTAGAACAGTTTTTAAAAGATCTTACAATATCAAATGCTTGCAAAAATATGGAGCAACTGGAACTCTCATACATTGTTGGTAAGGACGCAAAATGGTACAGTCACTGGGAAAGAGTTTTGGCAGTTTGTTAAAATATTAAATATAAATTTACCGTTATGATCCAACAATCACACTCCTAAATATTTATCCTAGAGAAATCAAAACATGTGTTCACACAAAAACCTATATACAAATATTTATAGCAGCTTTATGCATAACCACCCAAAACTGGAAAACAACCCAAACGTTCTTCAACTGGTGAATGGATAAACTGTGATACATCCCTACAATGAACACCACTCAACAAAATTACAGACATACACAAAACATGAATGAATCTCAAATACACTGCGCCAAGTGAAAGAAAAGCCAGGGTCAAAAGGCTACATACTGTATGATTCCATTTACATGATATTCTATAAAAGGCAAAACTACAATAGGAACAGAATAAACCAGTGGTTGCCAGATGTGGGACTGAAGTTGACTACAAAGGGACAGCACAAGGGAACAGGGAGGTGGGGAGAGGAGAGAACTGTTCTGTATCCTGATTGTGGTGGTGGCTGAACAACTGTGCATTTCTCAAAACCTACAGATCTGGATACCACAAAAGGTGAATTTTACCGCTTATAATTTTTTTTTTTAAAAAGGAAATATTTAGCATTACCTCAAATGAAGAATCAGTTTCATCCTGCCAGAAATAATAAGTAACTAAAAATAAATGCAATAAAAGTAAAGCCATTTCATTTCATCTAGAGCCTAAGGCTCCAAGCCTGAGGTCTGCATTCTCTTACCACAAAGGAGAGATTAACAAACATTAGAAAGAGATCTATTAGCACCAGAATGAGACTTTCTCCTTAACGTAATTATAAGAATATTTTTAAAATCATAAAGAAAATCATCTCACATCATCTTAAAATTGTTTTAAGAACCACTAGAAGTAGGCCTCTAACACCTGGGAAATCATCAGGACAGAGGTGAGAGGCTCGAGTTGCGAAGCTGGAAAAACCTAGTTTCAAAGTCCAACTCCACCATCTTACTCTCTAAAGAATTTAGATTGCTGAATCTCTCTAGGTCTCAGTTTCCTCACCTACAGGTGAAGATGGAAGTAATAAAAATAAATAAAAATTTAAAATAAAAATTTTTAAATGGAAATAATAAAAATATCTATACTCAGGCTTCTGTGTGAGCACCAAATGAGGTAAGACCTATGCAGATCTTATCACAGTGTCTAGTATGTAGTGATAAGCATCCGAAACAAATGAGTAGTTGATATTCAGCTGACTTGGATTTGGTTGGCTTAAAAACTGGGATGTGAATTTCACCAACACTCTTGAAAATATGCTCATGGAGAAAAATGTCTATGCTTATGATCTAGATACATTATTATGTTGTATTCATGCAAAATACCCTCAAAAATCAAACCTGCATCATTCTTTGGATTCTGGCCTTCAGTTAATGCAATCACTCTGGCTAGGAGTTTACCTGCCTATTTACTATTTCAATCCTCCCTGTTCCAAAAAAAAAAAGAAAAAATAGAAGGAATGTATGTCCTACAGCTAAGTAATCTTGATGTTTTCACCCTGTAGGAAAAAGTCCTAACTCCTTGGCTCTAATTCATGAATGATCTTGTCCTCTTTTCACCATCCAAGAAATACCAATTTCGTAGCATGCACCATTGCAAACATTCTTCTATGAGTAGATGCCTTTTCCTTAGGGAGCCAGACCAATCACAAGAAGGACGTGATTCTCTCCTTACTCCTAGAGCAGAGATTTGGAAACAACATATCCACAAATACTGACCACAGCCTTAATGTTTTATAGACTCAAAACACTGGTAACTTTTCCATGGTGCCTTAAACACGGCAGCAGGCACCCAAATGTAGAGCCACTATAACGTGTACTGCATGTTATCTTCTGGGAATTTTTAATAAAAAGCACTCACTTTAAGCTAAGCTTTTGTATCACCAATAGAGTTAACATGAAGTATACACAAGGATCTGAGGACAGAAGATCAACAGACCTTTTCTCTTAAGAGAACACACATATACTTAAAACAAGTCCACCCAGCTTCTTGCTTGTGTCCTTTCAAACCTACATTCCTTGGGAAAGGGGATTTAAGCAGATTTTCTATAACCGTGGGGCAGAAACAAATAGATGCATTAAAGGAAAGGTAAAGAAGAGCTAGAGGCAGAGGAAGCACAGGCTAGGCCCTAATATACGACTGTTGAAGGTATCTCCTGATTAAGGAATACAGAGTAATAAAATTATTAACAACTATTATTTATTCAGCATTTACTATGTGCCAGGGAACTGTTAAGTACTTCACAGATGACAGTATCCTGAGGCTTGGCTGAGAGTAAAGTGACTTGACTTTACTGGGCTCCTGGTTCGCGGGCTTTCAGACTCAGACTAGGACATATACCATCTGCTCCCCTGGTTCTCAGACCCTCAGGCTCAGAGTGAATTACACCACCAGCTTTCCAGGTTCTCCAGTAGGCAGGTGGCAGACTGTAGCATTTCTAGGCCTCCATAATTGCATGAACCAATTCCTATAATAAATCTCTCTCTCTTTACATACACACACACACACATATATCCTATTGGTTCTGGTTTTCTGGAGAACTCTGACTAATACACGGGGCAACTAATACACAGGGTAAATTGATCCTTTCGAGAAGCACCATTTTGACTTATTGGCCATTCCCTCTCTCCAAACCTCCCAACCGTCATAACAAAGGTCAGAAACAGTACCTTCATCTTTATATCCTGGATGGTAACACAGAATACTCAGTAATTATGTCTTCAATGGAATACTGCCAACCTGCTCAATAGTGAGTGTGTAAAGATAATTATTTCATGCCAGCTACAACTCGCATGGTTGGGATCAGAAGACCCTTTCGGGCTCCATCTTCCACGTAGGAACATGTGTGATGGAGACACAGGAATCTCATTAATGGATCACACCTAAATCACTTGAAATTAATAAGGACTTGGCATTTATTCCAATGTGCTGATGATTTGGAAAAAGGGCCTAGAAATCAGAGATGGGAACTGTCTGATCTGGTTTTCATGATCCTACTTCTAGCTCTTCTCTCTACAATTGTAACTTGGGATGAAGAGAAAGAATGAGTTTTGCGTGCCAGATCCAAGTTGAAGGTAGTTCAAGAAGAACTCTTCAAATTGCCCAGACATCCTTTTCTCGGAGGCCAGTTGTCCTTTGTTATTAGAAGAAGTTTGAACATGTTACCTTTCAAGGAGAGCCACACAATGCTGAGGGTAAATGTGGACCTGCAGCCTGCTGAGTGAATCACATTATGATTCAAAAAGAGGGTCTATATTTGCCTACGGAAGCCTTTGGCAAGCAACTGGTTCCCAATAATAAACAAAGGAAGCAACTCTAAAGGAAGGAACAGGTATAAGAAGAATCAGGTTCTAGTTCCAGCTCCGCCATTAAATTAATTATGTCACTGACCTTGGACGATTCCTTTTCTATGCACCCATTGTCCTAATCTGTAAAACAGGAAGGGTAACCATTGCCCTGATTATATCACAGAATGATTATGAGATAACAAATCAATTCCTCCACAAGGATACAAAGTCACTGGCAAACTGAAGGCATTTACAAATTTTGTTCATAATAAAAATCTGTATTTAGGCCAGCATTTATCCTCTGTATGCATTATCTCATTTAATCCTTAAAACAACCCTATAAAATAGGTACTATTATTATCCCCACATCACAGATGAGAAAACATGCACAGAGAGATTAGATGACTTGCCAAAAATTACACAGCTGATACGGGGCAACGCCAGGATTTGAATCCAGGATTTTAATGCCACAGAGCACTGAAAGCTCCTGAACACAAAGAAGACACTGGGTGGGGAGAGGCGGACAGCTGAGTCTCCACAGCTCTTCGCCCGAGGGTGAAAAAATTACCTGTCCTCACCAAAGAAAGATGCCAGACACTGAGGGAGTCAAGTATGGGGGAGAATGCCCCTCCCCGACGACTTCCCTGATCCCCAACCCAAGCTCCCAGGAACTGTCTTACTAGCTCTTAATCACAAGAATGAGGTAAATTAGGCAAGAATCCATTGACTAGGAAAGTCAAGTAACAACTTGAACCTGAATATTAACCATTCTTCCTCTTTTATGCGGGGGAGGGAACTTTGGCACATATAATAAACCCATGGAAACCCTGCATTCATTAAAAACAGGAAAGTGAAAATTTTCAAACTGTCATTGATTCATTTCAAACATTCAGTATTCAGGAAATAAAGGATAAGAATCTCCAACACTAGATGCACGCTTATCAAAAATCAACTTCTGAGGATTATCTTGAGGCATTTTTGTTCGGAAAGGAATTTGGGAATTCAGTAATGCCACATCCTAGTACTAAAGGCTGTCTATGATAAAAGGGGATTAGATCAGATAGACTTCCTCCACTATGACAGGTAATACTTTTACTTTCTTTGAATTAATGACAGTAACTCTTGGTATAAAACGGAACGAACTAATTCCAACAATTTCAACCAGAAAATTTCAAAAGCATTTGAAAGAAAATGACTATTTTGGTGAAAAGCTGTAATTAATTAAGAATATCAAGTTTCCACAAATTAGATGATTTTGCAAGCCCAATGCTGAATGTTTCTAATATTTGGCAGCTTTCTTTCTTTAGTTAAAAAAAAATCAAGGGTGACTGCTAAAGGGTACATGGTTTCTTTTGAGGGTAATGAAAATGTTCTAAAATTAGATAGTTGCAATGGTTGCACAGTTCTAGGACTATAATAAAAACTACTACAGAGATGCAGAGATAAATAGAAAGTAGTCTCTGTCTTCAAGGATATTACAATTTTTTGTGTGTGAGGAAGATTAGCCCTGAGCTAACATCTGTTGCCAATCCTCCTCTTTTTGCTGAGGAAGACTGGCGCTGGGCTAACATCCATGCCCATCTTCCTCTATACGGGACGCTGCCACAGCATGGCTTGACAAGCAGTGCATCGGTGCGCGCCCGGGATCCGAAGTCGAGAACCCTGGGTGGCCAAAGCGGAGCGTGCGCACTTAACCGCTATGCCACCAAGCCGGCCCCAAAGATATTACAATTTAGTAGAGTTTTTACATTTCCACAAATAACATGTGAAGTATAATCATTCTTCAACAATTTAATAATTGCTTCCATTAGTCCTCCCAATATACAAACCAAGAGCAAGTGTGAGATCAGAAATCACTGACCATGTTATGTCATCTTCCTAATAATTATAGGGGTCTGGAGTTCTCTCATAATGGCAATATAGAGAAATTGTTATAAAATCTAAAATTAGACTTGGTCAATTCAAATTCCAGCTCTGCTATTTACAAACTATGCAACTACAACCAAGTTGGCCACAACAACATTACATTGGCCATAATAACAAAAGCATCATCACCATCAGCACCACCACACTCTGCGTTCAAAGGGAAATGGTTGTGAAAGAAAGAAAAGAACCTAGCTATTGATCATTTATTATACTGCTATCATGGAATACCAGTTTTCTATACATAATGCCTAATTCAATTCTCACGAGAGGGGCATTTTTTTCCTACCTTCCCAAAATTTTCTATCCTTAATCACCATTTTTCAAAGCCTCTCACACAAATGTACACAATTCACAACCACAACTCTGGATTATCTTTTGATAAGAAGTCACAAAGTCAACATATTCTTGTGTTATTTTAGTTAATTATTTGCCATTAAGTGCTAGCATCTATCTATATGAAAATGCCTCTTTATTGGAATACAATGTCTGAATTTCAGAACCTCAAGTCCCCTCATTCCATGTTATCATGTTATTCTTCATATGATTAACTCATTCTAATTGAAAGGATATAATATTTGCTTCTTGAACAGATACTATATGACTGGATAGAAAGAGAGAAATCAATTTATATCTAGTACCAACACAGAGCAATTATGAGAGCAATTCAAGATGGACATAAGAAAAAAGGAGTTTGCATTCATTTAATAAATACATTGGTTCGCAGCTGACGGAGGCGTGATAGTTCTTGAAGCGTTCTCAAGTGTAAAGCCAAATATTTATCATTATGTACATTTTATTTTGGCTCCCATCAAGTATATGTATCGCTGTGTCAAAGTAAACAAAAGGGAATATTGTGTAACATGGGATATAACATGCTGAAAGAATAAAGAGGAGTTGGGTACAACAGTAAGACTATACCAAAGATTATTACTGTACTACTTACCTGTTTCCTTACTGAAACACTTAGGAGTATGGCCTTTATAGTATAAGAGAAAACATAGTGGGAACAGTAAAATTTATAGGATTGTACTTCAGCACAGTGTTGAAGAGTTACTGAGTGAAGATCATAAAAATGATTATTTTTGCCCATTTTTAACATATACTCTTTTCCTCCTTTTTTTTAATAACAGTATTCACCTTCAAAAGGCTTTATTGGCACCAAAAACTGTAACATTCAAAAAGTGTCTTATGAGCCAAGACTGAGAAATATGAGCATTTGAACATCACTCAAGTGTGGGTTCTCAGGCACATGAATTCACTCTTGAGACTCTGGTATTGTTCATAAGCATTTGATGCTTTTCCCTCATAAATGATGACATCAGCAGATTCCTAGAAAACTGAATTACTGCCTTGACTCCCCCCCCACTCTGGGACCATCCATTACCTTATCTAATACTTGCCAATTATCTCTGTAACTGTAAGTCACAATCCAAAAAAATATGGACTTGGAGCAACTGCAAAATGATCTAGACCCAGCTGATTAACTATTATTACCCTCATTTCAATTAGTTCATTTCTCAATGAACAATTATGTTCTCACATTATGTAGTACTTCTCTTGCCACAACTCTGGTTCATTTTATGTTACACACTTCACTCTCTAGATAGATGAATCCTATAAATTATGATTTTTTCACTCTGTTAAGCCAAATTAGGTAGCTTTTAAAGGTGAAATTAAAAAAAAACAATTACTAATGCTTCTAAACATTTGCTTGGAAAATGTAGAGAATGATGAATAGAAGCCTGTGTTGATGTGATAAGGTGAAAATCCAGTCTTCACCCACACTGACTTTTAAAAGAATTATTTCATTAGAATACCATATAAAGTATTAAAGGTATTATTAGAAAATGAGTGGCCAGTTTTTAAAAAGCAAAATCAACTATAAATCTTTATTATAATTACTTGGAATAACTATTACATAAAAACAATAAATGACTCTACACCTTCTAATAGAAATTGGCCCTCTTCAAACAAGCCTTATTTGTCAGGTGAGTGAGTGCATTGCCTTCTAAGACGACCACATCATTTTAAGCCTACAGGATTCTCATTAACCCAAACATGCAAATCACACCCTTGTCATCTATATGAAATTCACCTAATGTGAGTCCAGACAAAATCAAATCAAGGGTCAAATCAATGACACCTTATTGGAGACCGAAATTTTAAAATCGACTCATTAAAAGGTAATGACATCTCAATTGTGACACATGAACAATCTATTCTTAGAAAAAATGGAGTGGTTTGGTTTTGTTTTTTACACATATCAATTAAATGTCGTATCACACAATGCTTACTGGTTCTCACTCTTGGGTTTCATCTAATTTGTCATCCTTGTCAACAGCACCTGCTGGTCAAGGGCAAAGAGAGGGTAGAGGCAATCTTTATTTCTCGATTTGGCAGCAGGGTATAACTGCCATTAGCTTCCTGTCAGCAGGTGAAGCCCTGGTGATGTGATAGATGGTCCTGGAGCTCTGGAGTTCTCACTAGATACCTGCCTCTTAACCTATTTACCCAGCAGTTACACGCTCATCTGGGAAACCCACATTTTTGCCCAGAGGGGAACAAAGAGTCCAAGTCCTTACTAAATCCAGAAGCTACCGCCATGGGCTTCCACAGGCCTGGCTTCTCAAAACAAAACCAAACACAGGGTACAGAAATGAGCCAGCTGAGAAATCCAGAAAGCTTCTTCTAATCTCCATATGTCACACGTTACAACTGAAAAGAGTCGTAAGAGATCAAAGCCATTCATTTTAACAGTTAGCAACTTAACAAAATTTTGAGCAAGAAATTTTTTGTTTTACCCACATAAAACAGGAGATGAGACATTTAAGAGAAAAGAAGTGGTTTTCTAACCCTTAAACGAGTACCAACTAATGTCAATTAATGGCATGTACACCAAAATAAATGGAAATGGTAAATACAAAATTCACAAAATAGGGCCTAATTAAATTTGGGTAGAAGTGGCTACCTTTAAAATCAATAACCTTTAATCTCTATTTCTCTCTTCAGCTATAGAAAGCACACGCTGTAGTGTGTCCCCAGCAGAGGCACTTCACACCTAGAAGTGACGAACGGTTGGCTCCAGGCCACAAAGCTGCCCAGAACCAGCCTCATCCTGTCTGAGAGGTAACAGCACCCATGGGACGGCGCAGCCTCCTCAGAAATCTGAGAGCTCTCAGCCACCAGGGCTGCTCCCCTGAGCCTGCAGAGGTGAACAACTCCACCCTCCTCATCTGGATCCTCCCACCGGAGGAGTACAAGCTGCTTCATGACATTATTTTCTTTGTGCTGAGAACTCAGAGCTCCCCTTCAGCTTTTCAGACCTCCACACCAATTCCCTATGATACTGTGGCTTCTCTCTGTTGAAATACCTAGTATTGTTTTTGCTTTCCTGACTGGACCCTGACTCCATATTTTAATTTTAGATTACAAACAACATTTAGAATATATCTTCTTACACTAGAACGTCAGCTCCATGAAAACAGGGAGTTTTGTCTGTCTTGTTACTGCCGAATCCCTAGCACCTGGAATAGTATCTGGCGCGTGGTAGGTGCTGAATAAACAGTAGCTAAATGAATCCCTCTAGTTAGTAGCTTAAAACTAACCAGAAGACACTGTCTAGACATCAGCCTAAAGGCCATCTTGTACGCAAAGCCTCCCCTGACTCTACCTAAAGCAGATCTTCCCTAATTCTTCTTCAGACCAGTGAATACTTCCTTCATAGCAATTTTCACAATCTGTAACAACTTTATGTATCTGTACACTTGTTATTTTTCTTTCACCATAATATTAATACCATAAGGACTAGGGTTATAGTCTGTCCCACTACATCGTCAGTGATTAGCACAGTCCAGGTAAGCTGTAGTTGCACAATTATTTGTTAAAAGAAAGGTACACTGGGGCTTAGATAACTTCACAAAACAATAAACCCTTCGAATGTTTCCAAAAAGAACAGACAAGAGGAAACGAGAATTAGTAGTGATCTCAGCGGGATCCTGCACCCTGGAACTCCTGAGTGTGATGTGGAATCCGAAATGGCTGTTTGTTAAGCCAGATTTAATCCCATAGTGTTATGAGACATCAAGTTATATTCATAAATTAAAATACTTCATAAACATTAATACCATGAGAAATCAAACCTGTGTTGAAATCAAGTTCCTCCACGCATTCAGCAAATATTCACTAGACACCTACTAGGTGCCAGGTATTGTTCAAGGGACTGAGATACAGCAAAAAAATAAATCAAAGTCTCCGTCCTCACAGAGCTTATATTCTAATGGGTGGAGATGCACAATAAATAAGCTAATAAGTATGTAATGTGTCACTCAGTGTAAGGGAGAAAAAGTAGAATAAGAATGATAGGAAGTTCTAGGTAGTGGAAGTGGAATTAGAATTTTCTATAGTCAAGGAATGCCTTGCTGAGAAGGTAAAATATGCACAGAGGTCTAAAGAAAGTGAGCACAGGAGCGATAGAGAAAACCCAGAAGAGTGTTCTAGGCACACAGCACTTAACACCAAATGCAAATACCCTGAGACAGAAACGTGCTTGGTGTTTGAATTACAGCATGGAGCAGAGACAGTAAAACGTTAGATCAGAGAGATGATGAAGACAACACAGGGAGATGTAGGTCACCATAAGGACTTCAGTTCTTACTCCAAATAAGACTAGAAGCCATTGGAGGGCTTTCACCAGAGGACTGTCATGAGATCTTACAGATTTTGATTTTAAAGAGATCACTCCGTCTACTGGGTTGAGAATAAACTCCATGATGGACTAGAATAGGAAAAGGAACAATAGTTAAAAGGATACTGTAGTAATTGACGTAATAGATTGTGACAGGGTAAAAGAGCCACTAATCCCTCCCATTAAAACATGGAGTCCAATTCTCCTCTCCTTGAATCTGAATCTGCTTAGCTTGACCAAGAGAATAGAGGAAGTGGGGCTGTGTTATTCCCAATGCTAGCCAGAAGAATTCTTGCAGCTTATGATTTGGTCTCTTAGAACATTTGCTCTTAGAGCATAACAGCCATGCTAGGAAGAAGCCAATGAGACCCCTGGGGAGAGGAACTAAGTTCAAACCAACAATCCCAGCTGAGCTCCCAGTCAAGAGCCAACACAACTCTGCAGCCACATAAGTCGACCACCTTAGAAGTAAAACCTCTAGCTCCGTTTGAATCACCCCAGCCTATTCTTAGTGGAGCAAACACAAGCCACCCCACTGAACCTTAGCCTAACTGCAGACTCATGAACAAAATAAATGCTTGTTACTGTTTTTCAGCCACTAAGTTTGGAGCAGTTTGTGACACAGCAATAGATAACCAAAACAGAATTCATGAGGGCTTGGACCAGCCATAAGGGAAAAGGTAAGTTCCTTAGCGCTTATTTGGGAGACCATTATATTAATCTGGTTAAGAACCTGGGCTTTGGAGTCAGAAAGATTTGTATTTGAACCCAGCTATGCCACCTAACAGGTGACCTCGGGAAATTAACTGATTTTTCTGAACTTCAGTTCTCTCGTCTGTAAATGGGATTAATAAAAGGGCCTAGTTCCTCGAGATATTGTGACATTACATTGAGATAATGTATGTAAAATACTTTGCCAGTGCGTGTCACATAATGAGTACTCTTTTAAAAAAAAAAGTAAGCTAGGGGGCTGGGTTGCGCAAGCGGTTGGGTGTGCGCGCTCCGCTGCGGCGGCGCAGGGTTTGCCGGTTCGGATCCCGGGCATGCACTTACGCACTTGACCGCTTGTCAAGCCATGCTGTGGCAGCGTCCCATATAAAGTGGAGGAAGATGGGCATGGATGTTAGCCCAGGGCCAGTCTTCCTCAGCAAAAAGAGGAGGATTGGCAGATGTTAGCTCAGCACTGATCTTCCTCACACACACACACAAAAAAAAGTAAGCTAGCAAAAGGATTGATTTTTCACCTTTTTAAAAATGGCATTATACCACTGAACATTTTCAAAATGGAAACTTCTGTGGCATGACTCCCTGATTTCCATTACATTACGAGCCCAGATGCAAAAAGAATTAGTCCCAGGCGAATCACCGACCACAGCTGACTACCCATCTTCTAAGCATGAACCGTGTTTATTAAGATGTCATATGATTATCTGCCCAACTGCCTTTCAGAAGCCCCTCATGACTGGGGAAGCACGGTGGTAAGGGAAGGAGCTAAGTAAATAGTACAAACTCTCAGCATAATACCTTCCCTAAATTTTAAAACTGTCACATCTATTTTGGCAAAGATGTTAATCAACTCAGTGGAGAGCAAACTATTATGAAACCAATTTATGAGACTCCATAAATTCATAAAAGAAAGAGGATGATTTTATCATTCCATCCAAAATCTTGCTGCTGGTAACTAGCACAAACTCCATTATAAAACTCTAGACATGAGATGTAACATCTACCACAGACAGAGGAAGAGACTTCAAACCTAAGGATCACTTTACCACTTTATTAACCCGGGCTTGATAACAGATCACTGTTTGAGATACTCACATCCCATTTCCACTTTATTACAGAGATTACACTGAATAGAGAGCTGATTTTAACAGTAAAAGTCTTTCTGTGGCATTTAGCCAGAAGCAATAAAATTCTGACCTAACAGCAATAGGAAAATAGAGAAATCTGCTGCCATATATCTCTATATTAAATAACCAGGCTTAAAGATACATTGTTGGAAGGATGCTGGAAGGAATGTTGCTTAAAAAATACCAATAGCCCACGATTTAGGACAAGTACAACAGATGCTCAGAATTGGTTTAATAAATATTTAAATACGTACGCCGACATGCCATTAGTTTGTGAAATATAGATTTCAGAAAATATTGACTTGAGGCTTGTATTACTTACTGAGTAAACACAAAGTACAATGAATATTCATGAACAATGAAAATTCACTGTTTTAACGTAAATATGCATACCTGAGTTCCTGAGTGATTTAGCTTCTTATCTGGTGGTTGTTAGATTATGATAAATGTTATACTTCTTACCATATGTTAATGACTAATTTAAGGCACAAGAGCTTTATGAAGAGTCAAGTTCTCATTTTAAACTGCAAAATGCTGAAATGCATTAGAAAGTCATTACAGACTAACAGTCATAAAACTTCTCATTTTACAAAGAAGCCACCATTTATCTGCTGAAGCATAAACCAAAATTTTGTTATTTTTAAAAACTTGTAATGGCTGTTAAACTTACTGCTTATTTCAATAGGATTTAATGTATCTGGGATGTGTTCCTCTATCATTTCCATTATTCTTCTTTATAGCTACATAAGCTTAAGGTAGCAATGCGTTCCCAAACCCCTCTTTCTTGCTACAGAGCAGTAGCAATAAAGAGAACATACTGTCACAGAGGAAGAAAAAACCCAAACAGAATTTCATCCCTCCTTCACTCTCACAATGGTCTTTGCCAAGAACTATGCTTTCTCCCACAGCATGGTCTGCAAATGTTAACATATTTTCAGCAATAAAGAAATCTGAATCAAGTAATTTTGGAAAGCGCTAGGTTTAATCCAATTAAACAAAATTCTTTACTGCAAGACTTCTTCAAAATCTTTAATATGCTGATACTCATTGAGAGTTTCCATAAGGATAAACTATGCTGTGTTTACTCAACTCTTTCCTCATTGGGCATTTCACAGGACTAGTGTTCCTTGGCACATACTTTGGGAAACACCAACACAGGCTGGTGAAGTTTGAGTACCATTTTCCCTAATCCCATAGGAAGCTTACTCATGTTTTCAAAAGGACTCAGTATCAAGAAAAGATTCCTGCTATTTTCTCCCCCACATAAGGTCAAGTGTAGGATGAAATCTCACAACGATTTATGGATAGGGCATACCTTCTTGACCCAGGAGACAACAGCAAATGCAAACCTAATTACATCATTCACCTGTTAGAAGTCCTCCAATGGCTTCTCAAAGTCTACAAGATAAACCCCAAATTCTGTAGAGTTCTTGAAAGTTTTTCCATGACCCGCTCCTGCTTTCTTCCCCAGTATTATCTGTTAGGACTCAGAACCCCAGTTCTGGCACTCCTGGCTGCCTGCAACCCCCTCGAAGGTAAATGATCCAAAGGCAGAGAAGTCTTGGCTAATTTAGCTGAACATGGGATGTACCATGATTGCCTACACTTGGAGACCTTACACCTGTTATTCCTCTATTAGAAAACACTTACTCCACCAATTCCTGCTGGACTCCCATATGTTCTTTTGGCTTTAGGCTCAGCTTAGACATCACTTCTTCCAGGAAACCTTGCCTGGCACACAAAGGTTGGACTGGGTATCATTATGGGTTCTCATAGCACCCACTCCTACTCCACATCAAGACTTACCACTCTCCATTGAAATGACCTGTTTATTTGTTTCCTCAACCAACATGTCTATTCCCTGGGTGCTAACTACAGGGTCTGGGCACACATACAATGTCTAGTAAAGTCTTTTATACCACAATCAATCAATAAGTATACGCAGTCACTCTGCATGTATGATAGTCCACAATAGTCACTAAACAAATTGTTGTTGAACCAATGCATGCCCACCATTTTATCTTAACAGTAGAAAATTCTACTTCAGATGCTAGGGATGTTTAATGAGACAATGCTCTAGTCTACACCACTGTGAAGGTCCAAGCGAGGTTTAGAGTGAAATCATTACAAATGCCATTTCTTGTAGGCAACTTCATAAGTGAAATCAGAAGAAAAGGGACAGAGGGAAAAGAAAAGAAAGAACACGAGAGAAAAAAGCAAGGTAAAGAGTGCTATTGTTTCTCAGTGTATTTTTTTGCATGTGTGTGAGGAAGATCAGCCCTGAGCTAACATCTATTGCCAATCCTCCTCCTTTCATTTCTTTTTTTTTTTTTCCCCTTTTTCTCCCCAAAGCCCCAGTAGATAGATGTATGTCACAGCTGCACATCCTGCTAGTTGCTGTATGTGGGACATGGCCTCAGCATGGCCGGAGAAGCGGTGCGTCGGTGCCCACCCGGGATCCGAACCCAGGCCGCCAGTAGCGGAGCGAGCGCACTTAACCGCTAAGCCACGGGGCCGGCCCCTATTGTTTCTCCATTTAAATGAACTTCTGTCCTCAATGACCAAGACATGGGAAGCTGCTCTCCCACTGGTCTCTGCTCCACGTGCATCTCAAAGTCAGCATCCTGCCCCATAGAGTGTTAGACACTGTACAAATTAAGAGTATTTCAAGGGAAACCTTGACCTGAAGCAATTTTGTTTCTCTTATGTGCTTGAAAATGGACCCGTTTGTAAGTTAGGACTCAACTGCACAAGAAAGAATTCTTTCAGTGTTGGCAAGAACTGGAAAGAGTGGCTAGAACTAAAATGCAAACACAAATTAGCCACAGAGGCTAAAACAGCCCTTCCATAATTCTGTGTCATTTAAGATAAGCATAAATATTTCCAGAGTGCACGTCCTGGGAGATCTCACTACACAAGAGTCAATGATATATACCCTCTTACTCCTGATGCCAACAGAAATTCAAATTTAAAGATCACATAAAATATAGCCCTCAAGTTACTACTGTGGCTGTTACAAAGCAAATGCTCAATGAAACATTGAGAAAGGAAGGAAGGAAATGAGAAAGGGAGAGAAGGCAAGGAGGGGAGAAGGAAAAAGAGAGGCAGGGAAAGAGGAAGAACAGGAAAGAGGGAGGGAAAGAAGAAAGGAAGGTTAGCTTTGGTCTTGGGCATAGTTTTGTTATTCCATAGCAACCTTTTACAACTAAAACTGTAATCTATACTCTCAAACCACAGAGCTTGGTATACACTGGAAATAGATAACACTGCCCAAGGGAAAATATCTGACATGTTCTATCTAGAAACAATGGAGTCTCTTATAGATTCCATAAGAAGAAAAATAAAGTGCCACAGGTAAGGCAGAAGTGCTCATTTCTAATCAGCAGCTCATAAAATTGTTGGGGAATTCTAAGAGAAACAGAAAGTTTCTTTTGCACAGAGCTTGGCACTTCACAGGACTTAATAAATGTTAGTCTCTGGCTCTACTACTCTGTTTTGCTTACAGAAAAGTGAGAGGGATGTAGGATGGCTTGTCTTTTGCCAAATTTCCACAGTTGGCCATGCTAGGATGGAATGGGATCAGGTCAACCAGGGACATAGAAAAGTTGAACAAATGCTGCCCGCTCCACAGAGTGTCAACACATCCTGCTCTCCTGGGCTGCTGTGAGTGTGGAAACAGGTAAGCAGTAACGAAGTGTGCAGTCCTTACTGTAGAACCAAGCTGAGCCAAACAACAGATCGTGACAGGTGGACATTTGATAAATTAGGCCATGCAGAATTCCTGTGGTCACTCACATTCTAACTCTCTCAGATCCATGGGGCTCTCTCTGGAGGTCAGAGCTTGTCCACAAGGTTTTGGCTGTGATCCAGAAAAGTTTAATAGGAAAACTGGCAAAGCTCCCAGCCCAACCCATTAATAATCTGCAAACTGTGCCCTTCAGATCAAGCTCTCAAGACCACAGGTCCTGGAGGTGCAGCCTCACATATGTCTTCCAGAAACAATTACTTTAAAATAGAGGTTCATTTGTGCTGTTTGCTCGAAATGGTTCTCTTCTCCCCTCAGCCTCCCCTGCCTCAGCCATAATTTTAAACACCTACTTGGAGCTGCATCTCTAGATTCAAATTGAAACATTCTCATCTCCCTATGATGAATCCATGGTCCCCTTCCAGCTCACTGCCATCAATCAGCAAGTTACCCAGAGGCAGCCATCCCTCTGCCCCGACGTCAAAGCTGCCTCATTTGTGGATAACCTTCCCGGGAAAATTTCAACGTACTGAACAGAATACCTTCCTCCAATCAGTAGTCCAATCGATATCCTCATAAACCCCATCAATCCTCAGCAGGTTTTTTTCCCCTCTCTTCTCCCTTGGAGTATTTACAACCGAGCATATTATCTGCTGTACTGAGGTAATCTACAGAGAAATAATTGGCTCATCTTTGGAATGCTTTTAAAATCTGTAGAACTAAGATAGACTCATGATACCCAAAGATTTCATTTTCACTAAAGGATCAACAATAATCTGAGAAATGTAAATACTAAGTTTAGACTATTGAGTTTTCAAGTACACCAAAGTAGCTTCTAGAAAGGTAAAATAAAATGACATCGTAACTTAAAACATGTACTACTGTCTGGAATAAGCTTATGTGCTCCACGGTATTATCTTTTGAGATTATTATGAGGGAGTATTCCAATCACATATATAAAGAACCTCTGATGTATAAAAATTTATGAAAAAGCAAAAGGAGAACAAAAAAATTATCTTGTCAACTAATAAGAGTAGAATGTGCCTAATTCTTAATATTCTGATGTTCAATGAGAATCCAACTCTTCCTCATACAAATACTTATGGAGCACCTATATATTCAATCACCCCGCCCAATGTAAGAGACGCAAACACACATGGTCTCCTGTCCTTACCATGTCCGCTTCCCTGCAGACCTCAGTGACTTCACTGAATCCCAGCCAAGGGGAGATGAGTTTTTAGAAAACGTGTTTAGAAAAAGGCTTCCTAATCTTTGCAAAAGCAAAAAGAATCTTTTGTTCCATATAATTAGTTTTTAAAAGAATTCATCTTACATTCCCCATTTTCATCATAATTTATATTGCTCTCCTTAATTAGACCTTCAAGTTAGTAGTATCTACTGTGCTTTTCACTCCAATGACAGGATGGGATAGTTGATTCTTTTTCTTTTTTTTTCATGCCCTCCTTGATGTTCAGTTCACCGTGAAGGTGTGGTTGACATCGCTGCCATATTTTGCCAAAATGGCTGCTCAAATTAAGGTAACTTGGGAAGTTATTGCCTGCAAAATAAATGAGGCGTCACTGAAATGGCTACTTCATGCTTGTATATCATTTGAAACTTAACAGAGTCAGGGAGATGAGTCCCAGGAGTGTACCTCTAGTAAAAGACCCAGCTCTTACTAGCAACGTAGGTTATGCAGTAATTATGCTACCAAGCTGTCCAGAATTCCTTATCTGCATGCAAATTAGTTCATATGTGCTACAGCTGCTATTACGACAGTATTAAAACAAGAATTTGATAATGCAACTGTCCTCTTTATGGAAACACAGTTCAATTACTCTAATAACACACTACATATACCTGCAATTGCTCACCAGCTGAAGAGCCTAATTCCCTCCTCACATGCCCAGACCCTGCATCTGACCCATCTCCGCATGGCTTTAAATAAATACAAGAACAGCCAAGAGGGGAATTTCTGGACTATCTTTTACAGACCCGACTCTTTCAATGCTGTGATGGGAGTGCTCCCTCAACTGACAATATGGGTAATCGGTGATTAAATATTCCCACAATCCTCTAAAGGTTAAAAAATTAAACAGCCATCAAACCCACAGCTGTTGGCTCCAGGCTTTGCCATCAATCATTACCATTAAGTCCTGGGACTTTCAAAGGCCACCAGCAGGCAGGAGTGAGAAAGAAAACAAAAAATATCAAGTCCTTAATTCCAGGCCTAAGATACATCCATAAAGTTAAGAATGCAGGCTTTAAACCATTTAGAACAGTCATTCTATTTCAGGAAGGCTAATATTCACACATACTTCTTGCTTCCTCTGGTGATTTTCTAGATTTCTCAAACAGCCATCCTAAATCATTGCTTTCAGGCTTAAACTGCAGAGGAAAGGTAACCACTCTTTGGTCACACCAGCAGCCCCTCCCACGGAAGCCAAGCCCCACCCAGTCAGCAGTCCCGGCTTTCCCACCACTTGCTGAGCTTGGGATGCTCCCACAAAGAAACAGTCTCCATCTAGATATTCACAATACTGTTCTCAAAGTTAATTACACTTCAGAGAGATTATAAGTACCAACTGGCAATTTTACAAAAAGTGGAGAGTATTGATCTTTATGTAAATTAAAGTTATTTTTATAGACTGCCTCTTTTGGTTGACTGAAAGAATACAAAGACTTTAAGAGGACCATAAATTAATCCAAAACTGCTTATTAATTCCTTACCCCACTTTTAGCATTTGCATCAAGGAAGAACTGAAACACCTTGAAAAAGGTGGCTTGAAACTCTGCCTTTTTAAAACTAACATAAATACCATATTCTCAGTTCACATTTCTTTTTACTCCATGTCAATCAATACAGATTCATCTAATAGCACAAAATTTGTTTCCTCAGAACTGATTTTTTCAAAGTGGCCACATTTTTTCAAAGTGGCAATGGCCATCAAACACTGGGCTACTTTACAAAGCTGAAGTCCTTTGTCCATTCATTGACCAGATTCAATACATACACCATGGCGGGGCCAAGGGCCGGGGCCTGAGGTCACCACGGATGAACAAGGAGAAGGAGTGCCAGTCCCCATGGAGCTGAACATTCAAGGAACCTGGCACTCACAGAGACTGCATCTCTCTGTGGGAGATACCGGACAGGTTATAGAACGACCTGCAACTCACTTTCTGAATCTGTAACAGGGAGAAAATGCCCCCTACCCAAAAGGCTGTTGCTATTATTTAAATTTGATACACTTTGCACAGGGCCTGGGAGAGAGCAAATGCACAGCAAACGTCAACTCACATTTCTTTTCCCTCTTTCCAAGGTAAAACTTCGCCACTGTGCCAATATATTACCTTTAGCTATTTAAAATATTGCCACTGATTAATGTCTAACTAGAATGCATTCTTTCCTAAAAATAAAAAAGAAATCCTGGAATTTCTGCTTCCACTTTAAAAGTAAAAGGTTTAGAATACATATTTTTATAGTGGCAAAATATACAAAAAATAAAATTCACCATTTGAACCATTTTAAACTGTATAATTTGGTGGCATTTAGTACATTCACAATGTTGTGCAACCATCACCACTACCTAGTTCCAAAACATTTTCATCACCCCAAATGGAAATTCCATACCCATTAAGCATTCACTCCTATCCTCCTCTCCTCCCAGCTCTTGGCAAGTACTATGGATTCACCTACTCTGGATATTTCAAATAAATGGAACGATACAATACATGGCCTTTTGTATCTGGCTTCTTTCATTCGGCGTAATGTTTTCAAGGTTCGTTCATGTTGTAGCATGTACGGGACTTCACTCCTTTTCATGACTGAATAATACTGTTATGTGGATATACCATATTTTGTTGATCCACTCATCAGCTCATGGACATCTGGGTTGTTTCCACCTTTTGGATATTGTAAACAGTGTGCAGCCATGAACATTCATGTACAAGTTTTTGTTTGAACATCTGTTTGCAATTATTTTGAGTATATACCTGGAAGTGGAATAAATTTTGAATATTTTAAACATATATACACATATTATAATATACAGATACATAAAACAAACACATGCATGTAACATATACACATATAATATATACATAGATAGAATTACTAGGTATTTATACTAAACACTCACACACTCATAGCAGGTAACTTCTGCAGTAAGCCTGTGCTATACTTGTTTCCACTCCTTTCTCCATCAATAGCTGATCTCGACCCCCTCCCACCTTTACATTTGTAATCTCTTAAATGAGTTTATGACTCTCCATACCCCACCTGTTTATGTATTATTCACACATCCAGGAGAATGCCTGGCTCATATTAGGTGTTTAGTAAATGTTTGCTGACTAAACGAATGAATGAAGCAGTACCTTGCATGTAGCAAAGATCCAGTGAGCACCTGAGGGAAAATCAGCTCCATAATCATATCCACAGTTAAAATAGAGAAGGGCATCCTTTAGTGTTCAGAGTGCTTGCTTACTGAATACCTGTCATCAAAGTCACCCATGTTGTTGAATTAGGCAAGTGCTAGGATTGACCTTGATTTCTCTTTTCATCACAAAACTCCTGTATAGCACAGTGGTTAAAAATATGGGTTTGGAGACAAACAGCCTAGTGCTGGAATCTCCATTGGCCACGTTATTGTTTGCAGTTCCCGTAAACATCTATTTGCCCCCCTAAAAAATAAAGATAATAATCCCCATGCTTTCACGTTGCTGCAAGAATTGAATGAAATAATCCATGTGAAGTACTTAATAAAGTACCTGGCATATAGGTAGAGCAATCAAGGGTATCTCTCACCATTAATTAAGTAGGTTCCAAGCATGCACCAAATCTCTCTTCTTACACTACACTCTCTTATAGCATGCCAAAATATCTGGAAAAATCAACTCCAACTGCTCCAATTCAGACCCATGGCTCTACATCTATCTACTGTTGAATCTCAAATTTATAGCTAGAGTTTCAGTCTGAGTTACCAACTTGCCTATTGTCCAACTGCCTACATGAAATCTCCACTTAGACCTCTACGAGACAGCTTAGAATTAACATAGTGCAAGCGCAAGACATTACTATTGGGGGATGCTGGGGGAAGGGTACACAGGAACTGTCTGTACTATGTTTGCAACTTCATATGAGTCTTAAACTATTTCAAAATTAAAAGTTATTAATAATAATACTAAAATTAACATGGCCCAAACTAAACTACTAGAGATTTGCTCTCCAGCCCGTTTCTCCATCCATCTCAGTAAATGAACAATGCACCCAAGGGCTCAGGAGAAGCACTCAGGTGGCACCCTCCAGTGGTAGAGAGCAGCATAAAGAGCATATGCCCTGGGGCCAGATGGCAGGGTTTCTATCATGGCTCCTCCAGCCTTCCATCAAGTGACCTTGGGCAAGTTACTTGACCTTCCCATCCTTCAGTTTCCTCATCTGTAAAATGAGAATAATAGTACCAATGGCGTAGTTATTATGTACAGTCAGTGAGCAAATCAATTTAAATTAACTCATTAAATGAGTAAATCAATACACTCAAGTGCTTCAAGTGGTGCACAGTGTATTGTGAGTTTTCAATAAATAGTTAGCTATAATTATTTTCCCTTTGCCTTATACTCACACCCAACACATATTCTAAACCTGACCTCTTCTCACTCTCAACAGCTTTACTATAACCCACGACCATCAATTCCCATAAATCTGCACATCCTCCAATCACTGTTCCCACTCTTGCACTCCTACAGTTCATTTTCCATAACTATGAGTAAACTTTCTAAAACCTAAATCAAATCACCTTATCTTCTACTCCAATTGTTCCCCACTGAGAGCAAAATTTAAAAAAAAAAAAATCTTAACAATGGTCTAAAAAGTCCTGTATGATCTCATTCCTGCTTTCCTCTCTGACCTCAACTGCCTCCACTCTTTTCACTAATCATCAGCCGCAATGGCTCTGAACATGTCGAAGCTTTCACACTTGCTGCTTCTGGCAAAGACTGCTTCCTGACCGCCAACATCCATTCTCTTACTATTTCCCAGTAATAGAACTCACAATTTCTCATGACCACATGGTGTCCAAAACAGAGGCTACATTTCCAGCCTGCTCTGTAGAATACGAGCAGAAATATTATGTGCAACTTTCAGGAAAATACCTGAAATCAAGAAGTCACATGTCTCTTTTTGCACTTCCTTGGTCAGACTGGCTGCAATGGAAATATGGCGCCCAGGCTTGGACAGCCGTTTTGGAGCATGGGGTTGCAAAAATGCAAAGCAACAAGATAGAAGGAGCCAAAAGCTGTGGAAGGGAAAGCATGAGCACAGAAGGAATCGGGGTCCAGGTGATAATCATACAGCATTATCAGCTCTAGGTTACTGATCTCTGTATTGTTAATGTCAGGGAGAAACAGACAATGTACTCCTATCTGATTTAAGACACTTTAAATTTCTCCCCATTTCATTGCAGAAAGATTTTCCCCACAGATCCCTGCATGGCTATCTCTTTCTCATTGGTGAAGTCTCCCCTCAACTGGCCATCTTAGGGAAGCTTCCCTGACCACCTAGGTTCAGTCCTATCTCTCTCCCAGTGTCTCCACCACGTGGCTCTATGCTTTCTTCTTTGTAGCACCTTACAGCACAAGAAATTCTTTCTTTCTTTCTTTAATGTCTGTCTCCTTCCACCAAAGGTAAGCTTTTTGAGGGTCCTCCATACGCCCCTCCCCAGCATTTAGAACAGCTCCTGGCTCACAAAAGGAATGAAATACATATCTTTGGACTGGTTGACTTAGGATATATGTGAGTGACCTAGTTTTGTGTTTCCCCCAAATACCGGGTTACTTTCTTTCTCATCTCAAATTAGTGGATTTAATTCAGTTGAACATTTATTGAGCACCTACTGGGTGGCGACATTGTTGTAGACACTGGAGAAACAAAGATAAATGATGCACGGTCACTACCCCCAGGGACTTCAGAGTGTGACAATAATGTATTCCAGATTTCTTAGCACACCTTTAAATATTCAAGGAGTAAATAGTAAGTTGATGGTAACTTCTGCTCTGTGTATACTCAGAAAGAAGCTTAGACTTTACCCATTACTTTCATTTTCGGATCTAGTTTTGAAACACACCACAATCATTACTTCAGTGTTTTGACTATCACAAAATGTGGACATCTTCCAAAATACAGTTTCAAAATGTCACTAAATACCCAGTTATTGAAAAATCCTATCATTGCACCATCATCCCTTCAAAATGACTTTCCAGAATTCAAAGACTTTGACTACCCCCTGAGAATAGTAACAAGTAGGATTCTACCAAGTCCTTTTAACAAGACCAAATATTCCCACGAGACAATTCCTAATAGATCTCCTCCATAAAAACATTTTCTGTGCATTTGAATAAGGAATTATTCACGTGGTTAAGACAGTTACTTGGTCTAATTCTACTTAAGGTGGTAGCCTTGAAAATTAAACCTGCAGGGCCGGCTCCGTGGCTTTGCGGTTAAGTGCGCGCGCTCTGATGCTGGCGGCCCGGGTTCGGATCCCGGGAGCGCCCTGAGGCACCACTTCTTCGTCCAACGTGAGGCCGAGTCCCACGTACAGCAACTAGAAGGATGTGAACCTATGACATACAACTATCTACTGGGGCTTTGGGGGGAAAAAACTGAATAAATAAAATCTTTAAAAAAAAAGAAAATTAAACCTGCAAATTTTTGTCAAACCATCCCACATACTACATCCATCCAATCCAAAATTCTCCACTACTAAGATCACGTGTGAAAACATGTATCACTTTAAATTCTAGACTTGGGACGTTTTATAAAAAGCATGATCACTAATGGTCCTATTTCCAGGTTATGTTATAATATGGAATATAGCATAAGAGCACAATTTAATATTAGATAATATTTTAGAGATAAAAGGTACTGTTGGTTAAGAGTATGAGATTTGGAAAGAGAAAGACCAGAGTCTGAAACTGACCCAAGCCATGTGACTTGGGCAAGTGTCTTAACCATTCTAAGCCTCAGTTCCACGAGAGCTGATGTGACAAATGAGATCACAGTGCCTGGCATAAATGCTCACTGTGATATCAGTGAGAACAATGATGATGATGGCAAGAATGAGTCAGGATTTGAACCCAGGTCTGGCTGCCTCCAAAACACAATCTCAATTCACTATTTCTCATTCAGTTTTTTCATTCCTGGTTGCCAATCTAGAGCACCTAGAGGAAGCTTTAGCTCTGATTTTTTTTTTTTTTTTAAAGATTTTATTTATTTATTTTTCCCCCCAAAGCCCCAGTAGATAGTTGTATGTCATAGCTGCACATCCTTCTAGTTGCTGTATGTGGGACGCGGCCTCAGCATGGCCAGAGAAGCAGCACATCGGTGTGAGCCCGGGATCCGAACCCGGGTCGCCAGCAGTGGAGCCCCCTCGCTTAACCACTAAGCCACGGGGCCGGCCCTTTAGCTCTGATTTTTAAGGCACAAAAGCTGCAAAGCCTGGGGGTTGGGGGAGTTTGTTCAACCCCATCACCACGGCAGGTAATTTGTGCAGCAGAAAGGACAGAGACTGAATGGGTGGGAAGTGCCAACTCTCCATGTGCGGGACAAGGCACCATATGGCCCTGCAATTAGGAAGGAAGAAGTTTGCCAAGGGCAAAAATAACCCTGGCAAAATCCAGTGCGGCTGGTAGGAGATGTCAGCCCAGGTCAGCTTCTTCTCAGTGTTGTTCTTGTTCCCCAAGAGATTTACTGTCACTCCTTACCATAAACTTGAAAAGGATTTGAAAGATGAAAAGGAAGTCTGATGATGGTGGATATTTCTAAGGCTAGGTCATTAAAACAATTTTCCTCTTTCCTAAAAGCCTGGTGCATGAACAACTCTTCAAAGGGAAGATCTGCTTCAAGAGAAGATCATTGGTAACTTTGAGGAAGCTGAACAACCTCACTCCCCTCTCCTGTAAAAATAGGCAGGTGAAATAGATGAGATGGCTTGCCTCTTACAGCTCTGAAATAAGCTTCTGAGCGCCAAGAGCAAGAGATAGCAAAGGGGAGAAGAGGAAGGAAGCTGTGTAGGTTCATCCTACCAGTCCCGGTGAGTGAAGTTTATGTTCAAAGGCAAAGAGAGGGATCACTGAAACTGCATCCTTAAGGATGTGCTAAGACCTCAACTGTATTTCTGTCAGTATAGAGGTAGGTTTCACAGGAGGAAAACAGTGAACACAGTAATCTTTTGGGTTCCAGAAAGGAACCCAAATGTTCAGTTTCTTTCTCTTTTAATGGAATGAAACTATCAAATTTCATCAAATTCAAATACTATCATTCATTGAGCTGAAAGCTATGTTACGCATTTGACTACAAGGGATGATTCAAACAAAAACAGCTAAGGCCTGTACTTGGCAAAGTGAAAATTAATATTTCTCAAACTAGAGAGCAGTTAGGTAATCTCGATCTTAATTATGACATCTCAATATTTTTTCCTTGACAGTTTATAGTCAAAAGCACCCTTGATTGCTGCTTCTCTGGTTAAATAGCAGCTGAGGAAGCTGGCTTGGATTCAAGGACCATGTTGAATTAAAAAAAATACATAATAAGCACTAGAATCACACCCACTTGGTGTGATGTTCACACCATGAGGGGCACATGGAAACTGAAAACAAATGAAAAATGTTGACAAGCCCTAACTCCTCCTCACTCTGAGGCCTCTAGTCACTGTGTCAGACTGCATTATTTAAATGTTTTTCCTCATATATTGTTGATTTTGTGTGTGATATATACTCATGTTTCACTATATATTATTATTTTTGTTCTAATCTGATCTCCCCTAACCAGCTGTAAGTTCTGTGAAGGCAGGATTCATCTCTATATAGTAATTCCTACCACACTATAGATTCCTAGCTTCTAGGGCCTCCCACATAGGAGGTTCTCAAGAACCCTGTATTAAAGTGATCGGCTAGTGAAATATATACATATTTTTAAAGCCATGAGAAAATATTGTGTCAGCTTACCCTTGCTAGGGATTTCTACAAAAAAGATAATGAGTTTGCTGGCTGGCCCCCTACAACAGTTATGAAGGTAAAATGAAGCAGAAAGAATTCCACGGTCTTTTCATAGGAGCCAATCCTTTTAACTGTGTGGAGAATTTATATTGGAAATACACTGTTTCGGTCTATCTAGTCTCCATTCCTCATTTTATTGCAACCAGCTCCCAGCTCCAGAGATCAGCACGTGATCCTGACCTAGCTAATCGGAGTGGTCTTTTCTCTAGCCAAAGTGCTCAGAGTGGTCACATGACCCAAGTTAATCCAATTGGACTCAATCTCAGGACTTCGGTTGTAACGGTTAAGAAAAAGAAATTCACTTTTCATGAAGGTTGCTAAGCTGCAAGGATGGGAGTCTCAAGTTGCTAGAAACAATTCCATTCCCACCAGAGATGAGCCTGTGAATAAAACCAACACAGTAGAGGGTAGAAGTGCGATATAAGGACAGATTCATGACAACAACCTTTGGGTATCTGGATTCAGCTATGTCTCAAGGCAGATAAATCTTGGGCCTTTTCCATTAGATAAGCTAATAAATTATCTTTTCTGTTTGAGTCAGTTTGAATTCAGATTCTGACTATGAAAAAGGATCTAAGCGAAACATGGGATTATGCTAATGAGGACTAGCATAGGTTTCCAAGATTCAGATCCTTCATAACATATCACAACCTACTTTCTCTAACTTCATCTGCCATCATCCACCATTCATTCCATGCATTTAAATAACAGATGCACTCCACTGTATATTGCCCATGAATAGACCACATACATTTATGCCAGTGTGCCTTTACTTATTGCATTACCTCTCCCTAAGAGATCCTTCCTCCTGTCTCTGCCTGGCAAACTCCTATTGATACTACAAAGCCCATTTTCCTGTGGTAGCCATCCCCAACACTCATAAGCAGAAACAACCACTCCCTTCTCCATGCTCTCTTTGCATTTTTCCCACAATTTATGACATCTTATGGCATTTGCCACATTGGATTACTGTTGTTTGTGCATTTGTCTCTCGCCCTGCTCAACAGCCCATACTTAAGAACTGTAACTTATTCACTTGTGTCTCCTCATAGTTTAATGTTCAATAAACAATTGTGGGAAAGAGAAAGGAAGAAAGGAGGGGCAAAGAAAAAAATGTTTTCTGAACAAGAGTCTCTAGGTCCTGTACACATTGTAATAAAAGCAAAAATCACAAAATCAGTATTGGATTCAACTAGTTGCAAAACAACTTTCCAATCTTTCGACTTACATGAAGAATCACTAGATTATTACATGAATACAAAGGAAACAATCACTGTTAAACCAAAAGTCAAATTAGGATTCCATGTTCTCCCAAACCCCTTGAAAAGTATACACTTAAAGAGACAGAGAATGAAGTTACTGATCTGTTAAATGTAACCACAATTGTTTCTCTCTCTCTGCCATTTTCCCTAACCTACAGATTGGAGCATAAGGATGAAACCAGAGGACAGAATTATGGGAATTGGGAAGGCAACGGCCTCAAGACCTCCAAATTCTCAATACAGTCAACAAAACGCCTCAGCTAAGAGTAATGTTTTAACTGGAATAGACTCAATGTGGAATTCCTTGGCCAGACCAAAAGGTACACACCACACTTTCAGTGTAGTGAAGAAAGACCTCTCTCTCTCTCTCATCCAAAAATATTTGTCTTGTGTGTTAAACATTTTCTGAAAAAAATACACATACACAGAAATCTCCTACCGGTAGAAGCATACCAGGTTACAGTGGGTTTAACCACAATATTTTACCAAAGCTCTTGGAAATCTGGAAAATAAAATAGTAAGGCGATCAAAACAAGCATGCAATTGAGCTGAAAATTAATTACAACCTCAATGTAATTCTCTTCAGTTGCTAAGATCTGCTAGACACCGTGCTATCACACAACTCTCGTAGAGCAAGCTTCGTGTCAGAACCAGATGGATGAGAAGGGCAGCAGTCAGACCCAGAGCAGCCACTTTCTCTCCATTTGGTCCTCAATATTTTTCTTTTATGAAACAAGACACACATACCAACTACTGTCACAAACAGAAAACTCTTCTCCACCATACTGCCAAGGGGCCATCTGAAATGGATATCCCCATTCTCCAGGGAACAAGAACAACAACAAAAAACGACGCCTGTGTCCTTTTAACCTGTATCCACATTTGTGATCGTGTGCCAAAGCATATGTGCTCAATAACAGGAGTGTAAGGAAACATATGTTAAATAACTCACTACAGCACAACTCGGATCAAAAGCAGTACAAGTCTTTCCATGCTATTCCTAGACACAAAGGGAGCCGGCTTCCTTTGCACTTTAGCATACTGTGTACAACTAGTTAGCATATGAAGAGAGGCTCGTGCCTGTACCCACTTTCTGGAAACAAAAGCAGCCTGTCATCAACATAAATATAGTTTACATACCAATGGTTTCTAATTAACTTTTCACCAGTAGTTTTGACCACAAGTGCCTTTTCCTTCTTAACCTCAGAAACCTAGGGAAGCACCAACTCTAGACTTCCTAGTCTTGGCCAATGAAGGGATTCAAGGGGCTTTAAACACAGTCTGGATTTGAGTACCAGCTCTGCTCCCTAGGGGCTACGTGAACTTAGGCCAATAACTTAACCTGTCTCCTTCCCCATACACTTACTTCCATAGAAAAACCCTAATAGCTATCTCCTAAGAGCAGTGGGAATATTGGATTAAATAACATATGGAAAGTGCTTGTCACTGAGAGGGGCTCAAAGGGAGAGTCATAACCACACACAGTGACAACCGGTCATTAGATGTTCAGTAACGTCTAAGCTATAATGAATATTCTGGATCAATGATCACAGCCAATAAACAGGAGAAGACTTCTTAATCTACATTTGTCTTCCTGGACCACTCTATCCAAAATAACCACAGACCCCTTTACTCTCTGTCTCCTCACCCCGCTTTATTATTTGATATCACAGAATGTCTCACTCCCTGGCATTTTATATTTATTTGGGGTTTATTTTATGTATCCCCACTCCATAATGTAACCTTGGCTAAGCTCACTGCTATACCCCCAGTGTCCCTAATAGTGCCTTGGCAAAGAGGAGGCCCTCAATAAATATTTGCAGAATTGACAGAATGAATATAAGTCAAAAAATGTAGAGGGTTATAAATTTTTATATTTGTTTTTGGGAGAGGGCTGTATTTTATCAAAAGGATTTTTACTATTGTAGGCTGCTTGAAGTCTGAAACAGGATTATCATCTATTTAGGCAACAAATATTAATTGGACAGCGCATTTTATAAAGCTGCCTGCTTTGTGCTGAGGAAGAGGTAATGATTAATCAGATTCTGACCTTAAAGAAGTTTTAGAAGAACAGAGTTCATACACACTGGGGTGCATCAATGCGCGATAATTCCTCCTTCACTGGGAACTGCTCCTCTCCCTTCTTCCACATGGTGACAGCAAGTGCAGCCATGTTGGTAAAAAGTAACAACCAGGCTGCTGCGAGGGAAGGAGGAAGCAGATGTGCAGAGCAGTAGCCAGGCTGACAGAGGACTTCAGGGCTCCCTACGGCACAGCAAGCCCCGATTCCCAACTGTCACCAAATCTCTGGACGGTACAAGTACCAACCATTTTTTTTGATAAACAATTAGGCAATACATAAGAAGAACTTTTTTAAGGTATATACTTTTCTAAGGATATCTATCCTAAAGAAACAGAAATCTAAACATACATTAAGGGCCGGCCCTGTGGCTTGGTGGTTAAGTGCACGCGCTGCAATGCTAGCGGCCCGGGTTCGGATCCCGGGTGCGCATCGAGGCACCACTTCTCCGTCCATCCTGAGGCCGAGTCCCACATACAGCAACTAGAAGGATGTGCAGCTATGACATACAACTATCTACTGGGGCTTTGGGGGGAAAAAATAAAATAAATAAAATCTTTAAAAAAAAAAAAAAAATACATTAAAACATGAAGATCTTTAGGAAAGCTAGTTAAAAAGGAAAAACTGATCAATTTAGATAGGATAACTACTGAGCAACTTTCTAGTCTCATATGACAAATACTATTCAACAATAAAAATATGTATTTGAGGCAAATCAGACTATACATGGAAACAGTCATGATGTTAAATGAAAAAAGCAGGCTACAAAACTACATATACAGGATAATCCCAATTATCTATGTCGTGTGTGTGTAAAGTGTGCATATATGTGTGTGTGCCTGTATATATGTGTATATATAGAGACAAGGATCTAGAAGTAGATGTAGATATAGAAACATAAGGGAAATATAGCTGAATGTTCACAATGATTATTCCTGGATTATGGAATTAAGAAGAATTTTTCTTTTATTCTTGGTACCTTTTTGTACTTTTCAGATTCTCCATAATGAGTAATTACTATTTTACACATGCTGCTGTATTTTACTCTAAAATATTACTCAAAGACTCTGGAAAGTTCTTCTGTTTGTAAACAGCTAAATAGCAAAAGCTTCAGAGACCATCAGGAACATCCTGTAGTTGAACAGTTTGTTACTCACCACAAGAGGGAGAACGCAGAATATGGGGAACTGCGGGGTGGCCCAACAGAGGGCACTGCACAGGGCTCTTATGGGATTTGGGCATGTGTCAGGTGACTGTAGGTGATGTGAGAGGAGGTTCAAGGAAGCAAGTCTTCGTTCTGGTCTGGAAGTTGTTTAAGAAGTGGAGGTAATTCTATGCTTGTATATCCTAATAAATCTTATCTAGAATGCAAGAGGAATGAAGAACCGTACAACTATAATTGCAAAAATAAAGAAGCAACAGTCATATTAGGATGAGAGGATGTTTGGTCATTTTTGTGGTCCAGACAATTTCTATGTTTTTTTCTTTGTGAAGACATGATGACAAGTGCTCTCATCCTGATACGTCACCAATGCCTAACTGATAGTAGCAGGCCAGCTCCAGAATGTCAAGGAATATACATACTGTTAGAAATATTGAGGAAAAAGTAGTGTGATTAGCGTTCTCTCTGATAACAAACATAATGCAAACCTGATGGGGTTATGTTGTGGATTAAGTAATACATGTGAGTGTGACTTATAAGTTAATAAAGTGTCATACACATGCTAACAGGTTGCTAACATCTTCACCTTCACTGTCATCTATATCAATCTCTTTTAGGACATAAGGATTGGTATCTTTTTGGAGGGCTCCAACAGAAACTTATGCATCAGTTTTAGTTTACCAAGATGGTCAAGAATGACAGAAATTAAGATGTAGATCTTAGAAATGGACACATACTAAAAATTTAGACACAATTTTTAAAATAGAATATATTTTTTTCTTCATTCTAACATGTCACTCATTACAAATCCATAAGAACGAAAAAAGTGTAACACCTATCCCAAAATACAGTACCTTCAAAGAAACTTAAGAATTGAAGGAAATGGTAGGCAAAGGTAAAGTGGCATAATGTGGGCAACTAACTTTCAATGGTTCAGCCAAAACACAACCAGAGAAAGCAAATACCAAATGCTACTAACATTTGGGGTATATACAATATTAAAAAGATAACATTTAAAAAATGTACCTACATAGAACTCTCGATACTTTCCTCCTATACTCTCATGGGTCATCTTGCACTTTGGAGACTGCCCACCTAACAGACCTACACAAGACGTCAGAACTCTGGAAGTGCGTGTAAGATGCTTCTCAAAGACTAGGAAGTTCCCATCTTGAAGCAAAAATGGCTTACTTTGAGACTTGCCCTTATTGCCATGAAATTATAAATTTTTAGATGACTCATACATTACCCATCCACTCATTTGAAAATATCTATGGAGTTCCTGAGAGGGACCACGTGTAAGGCATGGGAGATCCACGAAGACTGCTCCAATGGACAACAGCAGGGTCTCCCTCACAAGCAATCTCACAGGCAAGAGGATGCATCACTTATTATATAGGAATTCCATCTAGTAGACACCCTCACCTCCTCCCACCAAAAAAATCCATGCTTATCATCCAATCAAAGGGTTACCGGTATTTTTACAAGGTAAAGAGATTAAACAGCCTGCAGTAAAGGGTAACGGGAAGGCTGAGTTACATAGAATAAAAATTAAGTCCAAATTCAGTGGAATCAGGTCCTCTGAACTTTTTTGTTTTTAATTAGTACATAGTACAAAAAAGCCAACCAATACAAAAACTCCCTCCCATGTCCAGCCCTCCAGTCCCTCCCCAGAGATCACCATTGTTTTCTACTCACAGGCACACACACATATGAAGTAGTCCCCCCTCATCCACGGTTTCACTTTCTGTGGTTTCAGTTACCCGCGGTCAATGCAGTCCAAAAATATTAAATGGAAAATTCCAGAAATAAACAACTCATAAGTTTTAGATTGTGTACTGATCTGAGCAGCGTGATGAAATCTCACACTGTCTTGTTCCCTCCCGCCCAGAACGTTAATCATCCCTTTGTCCAGCATATCCACGCTGTATACACTACTCTCCCATTGGTCACTTAGTAGCCAGTTATCAGATCGACTGTCATGGTATCACAGTGCTTGTGTTCAAGCAACCGTTATTTTACTTCATAATGGCCTCAAAGTGCAAGAGTAGTGATGCTGGCAATTCAGATCTGCCAAAGAGAAGCCGTAAAATGCTTCCTTTAAGTGAAAAGGTGAAAGTTCTTGACTTAATAAAAGAAAAAAAATCATATGCAGTGATTGCCAAGATCTAAGGTAACTTTTACTAAAATATACTGTTATAATTGTTCTATTTTATTATTTTTTATTGTTGTTAATATCTTACTGTGCCTAATTTATGAATTAAACTTTATCAGAGGTATGTACGTATAGTTTTTACCTATACACATAAATATAAATACAAATATAGATAGATAGATAGATAGATAGATAGATAGATAGATAGATAGATAGATAGATAGATGTAGGGTTCGGTACTATCCACGGTTTCAGGCATCCACCAGGGGTCTTGGAACGTATCTTCCGAGGATACGGGGGACTACTGCATTCATTCATTTAAAAACACACATGGCAATGAACTATAGACACTATTCAATACCTTTCTTTGTCTCATTGAACAATATTCACTCATTCAATTATTTACTGAGCAACTATTAAGCAGTAAACACTATTCTAGGAAGTGCTAAAGGGGTGATCAAGACAGACTAAATTCTTGCCCTCATGGAGTTGACATCTCCGTGCATATACAATACCTCACTGTTTCAGGTACTCTATATTCACCTCATTGTAAGTATGCACTACAATTTCTTTAACCAGTCCCTTATTGATGGACATTTAGGTAATTTTCCAGTTAACACATTCTTTTTTTAATAAACATTAGTTTTACAGCATCCTCTTCATTTATAAACAAATATTTTGGCCAAACACTAAACAGCTGTTTAAAACATGTTAATCCATGGGCCGGCTCCGTGGCTTGGCGGTTAAGTGTGCGCGCTCTGATGCTGGCGGCCCGGGTTCGGATCCCGGGAGCGCCCCGAGGCACCACTTCTCCGTCCAACGTGAGGCCGAGTCCCACGTACAGCAACTAGAAGGATGTGAACCTATGACATACAACTATCTACTGGGGCTTTGGGGGGAAAAAACTGAATAAATAAAATCTTTAAAAAAAAAAAATAATAAAACATGTTAATCCACGTCAACGTTGTATTTTGAAAATGGTTCATTAGATGACTTCTCACTTACCGAAACATCTATAAAACCACATGGGAGAAGATACTCACTCTAGAATTGTTTAACTAAGTTAAGATTTCAGTTGATTATTTGTAACAGTTTAGCAGAATATGTTACAGTTTTAGGAGCCTATGAAGAAAGTAAATGTCATACTCAACCCATTTTTTTTTTCCCTTGCAAGTGTTAGGTGTGGTGCTAATTCTTCCAGCTGGTTTTCAGACAGTTTTAAAATTAACTTTGAAATTTCCCTAACTCTTAAAAGTCAGAGCGATTGCTTTGCCAAGAGAAACAGAGATCTTACTGAACAAGTCAGAATTCACTAAGTTCCTATAATTTCAAATGTAGATGTTCTGGACTGTTTGAGTGTGTACATACAGGCACACGCATGCACGCGACCATGAGTGTGGGTGTACATGTGTGCAAGCAAACTGTTTAAACTAAGATTTGTAGACGGTCTATGATGCATTGCAGCCTAAGGAGTAACGCTGAACCATACTAATCCAAATATTACACTATAAAAGGAAATCCATTACAGGAGTCTATGCCAATTTACAACAAAATAACCCCTACAGCAATATTTCTTGAGCACTATGTGTGTCAGGCCCTGTGCTACCTGTTTTAAGTATATCTTCTCATTTGGTTGCAGAACAACCCACTTTACAGATGTGAAAAGTGAGGATTAGAGAGGTTTAGGTACTTTGCCAAGTTCATTCAGCCTCTTAGTGACAGAAGTGATCATAAACCCAGACAGCCTCTGCTTTAAAATCTATAACTGGTTACGACATTGTGCTCTTATAACTACAAAATACATCTAACAATAACTTAACAAATTATGTGCTAGGCATTTTATACCCATTACAGTATAACATACCAAATAGGATTTATACAGGTTAACTCACAAATTCAGTAAATGTTGGATCCAAGATTCAACCCACAGCTATCTGATCCCACAGTTAGTGTTCTTTTGTCCACCTCACAGTACCCCAGAATAATGAAGCCATGGAGAATTTGTACTGTCCACCAGCTGCAAAGAGGCAGGGTTAAGAACATGAGCACTAGAGTGACACTGCCTAGGTTCAATACCAGCACAGCCATGTGGTTGCTGTGGACACCACACACATTAATTTCCCCATGCTTCTGTTTATCTGTTAACTGGGGATTCTTGGTTGCCGTAGATATCTATGAGCACTGATTGTAAAGAGTAGAGAATGGTGTCAGGCCCATGCCTGGGCACTCCATAGAGCTTGCTGCTGTGGTTATACTGCCCATATCCATTCTACAATAGAGCTACAATCACATATGTTCTATCCCACATACAAACCACCACAAGACCACCTCAGGCACAGCTAGGGGTTGAAATGCACCACACGTTGTAAAAAAGCTTTGTTTTTACGAGAAAATTAAAGATAACGTTCAACTGAGGAGTCACTGGAGTAACTGAGAAACTCCCAAACTCCTATCCAAGAAGTCCTCAAGCAAAGGTCTCTAATAACGCCCAACCCAGGCTAAAATTCACACAGCCACTGATGTGGATCCGGTTCCGTCCGGAGGAAGAAACTCTGCTCATCGCAGACAGGCGTGATTGCCAAAAGTTGCATTTCCTGTGAGTGGGCAGAGAAGCCATGGAAACTAGAGCCATGGGGTATTTAGGGACATCCCAGGTGAAATGGAGCCGTCACAGCCTCAGAGCAACCTTTTGCCCAAGGATGAAAAATCCCAGTAGGGGAGGAGATGGGACGGCTAACAGACAGCATGCCAAGAAGGTCTGAGGTACCCCACCATCCCTCTTTCTGTGTTGGGGACCTCCAGAGGCTCATGGATGGGGGGAGAAAGATGGCTCTACAATGGGGCTCTGCACAAAAGGCCCTCCTATTTTTCAGTCCCTCTCCATTTCCTCCAGCTGAACACAATTTTATGCCAACAACCCTCTTAAAGCAGCTCAAAATACAGGCTACTGGAGGAGTGGGGAGGGAGAGCAGGGAGGTGGGGAGCCAACAGTTCATTAAGTGGTAGCAGACCAGTGAAGTGGGGACGGCGGGAACGGGAGGCAGCGAGGGGGGAGGGATCCTGACTCCGAACCCACTGGAGGCAAAGTAAAGCATCCTCCAGAGGACCCCCACCTCCAAGCAGCGCGAGCCCGGAGGAGACCGGCCGCTCCCGTCTCCTTCCACCTGCCCCCACGCCGCAGCCAAGGCTGTCCCCGCGCGCGGGCCTTGCCGCTCAGCTGTGCGGGCGGAGATGCTTGCCCAGAAAACATGGCTGGCTGGAGCATCCGCGATGCGCGCGCCACGGGAAGGAGCGCTTCGGGGAGGGATGCAGCCGGCGCCCGCCGGCCGGGAGAGGTCGGAGGTGGGGAACCTGCACGCCTGGGCTGGAGGCAAGTGCAGCGCGTTCCAGCTGCTCCCTGGCGCTCCCTTCCTTCCTCCCTCCTTCCCTCCCCTTTTCCTTCCTTCCCTTTCCTCCTCTTTCCGTCTTCCTTGCTTCCCCTCTTCCTCACCCCTGCCCAGCCTGCTTCCTGCCTCCCTGACCCCCGCCGCTCCCCTCCTCTTAATGTCACTTCCAAAGCCAAGGACAAAACCCGCCCGCCCGCGCGCGGTTACCTGCGGTCGCCGAGGTCCGCCTCGGTCACTGCCGGAGCCCAGGCGCGCACTCAGCCGCCGCCCGCCTCATCCTCGCGCGTCTGAGCGGCCCCGGCGGCAGCTGCTCCTTTTATGGGGCGCGCAGGCAGAGGCACTGCCCAGGCGTCCCCAGCCCGCTCACTCGGCGTCAATGCGCGCTATTCACACTCGGGGGCCGCTGCCGTGTCCCCCGGGAGTGCACGGCCTCTCGCCCGCGCCCATCCACATGGCCTGGGGTGGGAGTGGGAGTATAGGGGGATAAACATGGCTTTCAGGGCACCCAGTGTGGGAGGGGGGTTATCACGTGGTCCCGGCTCACGGTAGCCAGGGAAATATGGGCCCACTAAGAGTTGCTACAACCTTGTAAATGGATGTGGTGATGCGGGTCAAACAGGAGAGTCGGATTTACTTTAAAATACAGCAGGAGGGCCGGCCCCGTGGCTTAGCGGTTAAGTGCGTGCTCTCCGCTGCCGGCGGCCCGGGTTCGGATCCTGGGTGCGCACCGAGGCACCACTCCTCCAGCCATGCTGAGGCCGTGTCCCACATACAGCAACTAGAAGGATGTGCAGCTATGACAGACAACTATGTACTGGGGCTTTGGGGGGAAAAATAAATAAATAAAATCTTTAAAATACAGCAGGAATAAAGCTGGACCTTCCATCACCATTACTGTCATCATCATTATTATTTTACTTATAATAATTATTAAATAGCACCCGCCATTTTACTAAGTGATTATTATAAGCCAAAAATATTCTCTACTGGTGCAGAACATTTTGAAAGCACTGTGCTGGTATTCCAGTCCACCACCCCCACTTTCGTTAATACAAATCCAATTATATCTCCACTCTTCTGGCCCTAATCCACAGAATAAAAGCTAACCATCTTCGTTTAGCATTCAAGGTCCCTTAAAAATCTATCCCGGCTCTACTCTCCAAGCCAAAAGCTGATGCATCTCACCCTCATGCAACCCTAGAAAGGGTAACTATGTGTCTTCCCTTTGAAAGATGAGACTCAGAGAGGTTAAGTAACTGCCAAAGGTCACTCAGCTAAATACTTGGAGCAATGTTCCTGGACAGTCCAAGTTCAAAGTCCTGGATCTTGGTTACCCCATGCTACTGCCTTTTGTAAACTTTTAAGACCAAGAGAGCATGCCTTTTGAATTTTGGAAGATATTTTACCTGTTCTTTGGCAAGAATAAAACCTGAAAAAAATTGGACTCCCTGGGCCAAGAAAAAAATAAAAATGCCGGAGAACCCCCTTTGAACCTGTCACCTCAGGCCAGCTCTTCTTTTGATTCATGTAGAATCTCAGTTCTAATTTCAGGTGGACCATGGCAATGGAGAGTCGGGCATTCATGGGAAACAATCAATTTACCTACATTGGGATTGGCCCGCAGCCTGCTCACATCACTGCTTGGGACAGCAAATCATCTCCCCAGGAGGAAGCCAAAGAGCAATTATTTGATATACTTGACATATTGTTAAAATGATTTTTCCATGTGAATTATAGACAATAAGATCCACACTGCTGGTCTGAAACAGGCCTCCACCAAGGTTGGAGAAATGCATTAGCCAAAAGAGCTACTTGTGTGTCTTTTTTTTTTTTTTTAGCAGCCACAGAGGAAAGATTTGACAAGAGGGGTTCCCGAAAGCAGAGCTGGTACAATTTCCCTACATGGGGCTCATCAGAGGACTAGATAAGCCTGATTCTGATAAGAGGCAGAAAAGGAGTGTCTTAAGTTAGTAACTCCAAAAAGAAGGGAGGGGGGGTTGAATTACTCATGTTGAAGAGAAAGTGATTTTCAATTTTGAATAATTATATTAGGTCATTCAGTGTGTAGAATGGAGTGTCTGTAGAACGTGCAGCGTTCCTGCTGAGAGGGTTCTCAAAGGCTGAGTGTTAGGAGGCAGAAAGCCTATAATTGGAACCCTGAAGCACTCACCTGTCCATGAAGAGGACTGGAGTACCGCCTGCCCGGGTCACAGGGCTCTGAGTGTGTGTGTGTGTGTCTGTGTCTGTGTCTGTGTCCCCATTTCCCAACATTACCATCTAATTACCATATAACGTCACAGGTCTTCTAAGCTTCAAGGGGGTGGGAAAAGAAGAATTAAAAGCAAAGAGAAACAAAAAAGCCACTTTACAGGACTCAAAAAAAATGTGATTTAGAAAAAGATATTTGAACCCACATCCAAAAGAAGCTTGCCTCTAACATGGGAATGGAAGAGTGGCTTATCCTTTGAAGCAGCCAGAAAAATTCCTAACCACGCCCAGACTCTGAGCTACACCACTTCTTCTTTCATTTGTACTTGTGGTAGATTTTCTTAGAAGCCCTCTCAATGCTGCCGGTAAATGCCACAGGGAACAGGAAAATGAGGACTCGGGGGTGACGTCACCATCCTTTTGTCTATCTCCACTCATATATATGAAAATGGACTTCTTTTGAACTAATCTAGCCTTTCTTGGGCCCAGATCCTCTGAATTACTCACTTTGGGAAGGGCCTGTGAAAACTGAAATTTGCATTTGCCTATAGGGGGTAGTTTGGCAAATCTAACTTAATGCTGTAGCTACTCCTGAACCTTCAACATATCTCAAGTGGATGCACATGTGTGACCCTTGGTAAAGATTATGAGATGAATTCATAGGTTTTATGTAATATGCTGACCACTTTATGTTTCCTGTTCACAGATGGTAAATGTAAAATTTCTTAGGGAGAGAAACTACATCCTAATACAACTTGGGGTTTTGCTCATCTGTCCAGCGCAATAATGCATCTCAGGTAGGTTTGCTCCTAACCTCAAACATAAATAGCAGTTCTTGATACTCAATTGAGAAAGAAAAGAGAAAAGAAAAGAAGACGCCCTCATTACATTTCCCTCCATTGCATTGTCACCATTCTATCTCAAACAATAATACTGGTTGGGTTGTGGGGTTTTTTGCTTTTTTTTCCTGAGCACCTCAAAATGGATGGAAAAATTAAGTCTGATTTAATCTATCAGCTATGCATGGTATAACAATATTAAGTCATACGTTTGGAGTTTGAGTAGCTACAGGCGGTTTCTACATCAAACTCAACTGGCCACCCAGAACTTATTTTCTCTGTGGTAGGTATATGAGTCTTGTCCTGCATTTTGGTGGTTGGTGTTTATTTTTTTAAGTGAAAACATCACGGCCCTAACATCAAACAGAATTAATTCAGTTTGGCTTTGAAATTTTTTTCTTAAAATATAACATCCTTTTCCCTTTATTCATTCAACACACATGTTTGGAGTGCTTCTTAAGTGTTGCACTGTTCTGGGCACTGGAGATGCCACAGAGGACAGACAAAAGGCCCTGCCTTCATGGGACTATACACCTGGCTGACTACAATCCTAACACCAGGGCCACAGTTGTATCCAGAGTTGGCCTACAATTATTAACCCACAATTATTAACTAATCATGGGGTAATATAACTAGAAATTCCCAAGAATAAATAAGCCTAGAAAAGTTTTCCTTGGTTTTAGGATATGCTATGTATTTTTTTCTTTTGACTTTCTAATTGGTTTTTAATATGAATAAAGCTACAAATGGACAAGGATGATCACCGTGTAGACCTTGGACTTGGAAGTCTACTGTCCTAGAGGACATACCCAGTCCACACTCGCTCTGTGACCTTGGGCAAGTTACTCAATTCTGCTAATTCTCAGTTTCCTCATTTGTACTTTTTAATGGGGATAATAAGAATACTTTCCTCAAGGTAGTGTTGTAAAATTAAATGAGATAATATAGGAAAATCTTTTGGCCTAGATCAGTGTTTTTCAACCATTGTTACCAATGAGCTTTTTTAGATTCCCCCCCCCAATCAATCAATCTTCCCCTCCAATACAGTTTTAATACCAAAGATATCCTGCATGTCTGTTTAAGTATTGTAGGCATATCTGTCCTTACATATAAAAAAAGTAAGATTTTTTTCACCCCCTCAAGAACCAATGCTTGCCCCCTTAGGGATGATATCGCTCGCCATTGAGAAGGCAAGGCCTAGGGTCTGGTAGTGCTTGCTAAATCTTAGCAAATATAATAAGAAGAAAAATAAAATAAATATAAGACCCAGTGTCCCCAGACTAGAGAAGGGTGTAAAGTCTGGCGAAAAGATGACAAAAAGCACATCAGCTCTGACACCTAGGAAGTCAAAGCCCGAATCCAGTAGCACAGCAGGCAGCATGTAGAGGCTGGCGTTGAGCCCGAATCAAGACTATCTTCTTGCTGATGAGAAAAAGGCAAGAGCCAAAGTAGCCAGGCAGCTGGACAAAGAGTGACTACAACTCTTAACCAGTCAGCTAAGGCTACGCATCACTGCACATGCAGACGAGAACCAAGTGCTCCAGGATAGATACCTTTGCACACAGTTCTCCTTGCCTGAAAAATCCTCTTTAGATCTTTCTCTCCATCCAATTCTTACCCCTCCATCAAGTCCACCAAAAGTCCCCCTTCCTTCATGAAGTCTTTTCCAGCACAAAGTCTTATCCAGCCTTCAGTCATCAGACAAACCTACACTGAAGGACGTACTGCAGAATAACTGACCATAGCTCTTCCTGAAAAGTGTCAAAGTCATGAAGGACTTTGCATGTCCCAGGTTGGAGAAGACATGACAACTAAATGCAACGTGGGATCCTATATTGGATCCTGAAACCAAAAAAGGACATTAGTGGGAAAAAAATGGTGAAATCCAAATAGTCCTTCATTTAGTTAATAGTATTGTGCCAATGTTAGTTTCCTGTTTCTGATCACTGTACCATGGTTATGTAAGATGTTAACATTAGGAGAAGCTGGGTGGAGGATCTTAGGGGAACTCTCCATACTATTTTTGCAACTTTTCTCTAAGTCTAAATTATTTTGAAATAAAAAGTTAAAAAAAAAAACAACCATACGGTGATTTGCTCATTCATTCTTGCAACAAGTGTGTCCTGAAGGCCTATCCTATGCTAGGTCCTTCCAGAAGCTTAGGAATCAGCAATGAACCAAATAAGACAAAAATCCCTAACATCATGAATATCATTATATTCTAGGGATTTTGCTCCTCCTCAGAATAGCTATGGGGCAATACCTATGGGCCTTATCTTGTCTACTATTGCCATACCACATTCACATGCTCTTGTCATGTCCCTATGGCAGGAGTGTAAGTTGCTCATGGGCAGAGTATGGCTGATGTTTTCTGCCTTTCACTCAAGGGAATGGACGGGAGAGAACAGCTCTTAAGTCCACTGCCTGGCATGTAACACGTGCTTAGAACAGTGCTCGGTTCTAGAGTAAATCTTTGATGGGTGAGAGGAAGAGGTGCCATTTTAAAAAATATGAAAGTCCTTGACACAGAGCCTGGCACAAAGTAGGTGTTCAATTAACATATTTCTTGTCTAGCATACAAGAATCATCAGCTGTTGGTCCCCTTAGACTCTCAAATGCTAAATATTATGATATGTTACACTGAATTCTTTGACAAGTAAGAGTGTATGTGTGTTTGTGTGTGTGTTAGAAAGATTATATGAGAGAGAGTTAGTGAATTCTTTTTGGAGATAGTGGGAAAGTGAAATAGAGACCTGAACTAATACATCCTAATGGACTCCAACACTTCAAAAAATAAATTAAACTGGGATTTAAAAGATTTCAATAACTTGCTTTAAAAGACAAGAATGATAATCAAAAGGGAAACACCAAGAATCCCCTGTCATACTTTGCCAGACTTTAGCTACTCACACATAAATTAAAACAAAACTGGTCAGATGGTTCTAAAAATGCAGTGTGCTTTTGTGAATCATTTTTCCTGGCAAAGACTTCCCTGCTCATCCCTGTACCTGAACCACCTGACACAGTCACTACTGCATGCAACAATATCTCTAAGTTCAGGGTCAATTCTGTCATGTATTCCATACACCTGGTCCTCTTTTGGAATGTCACTTCCATCCATCCCATTCTAGAAGCCAGAACCTCAGCAATCATCCTGGATAACCCCTTCACTGCAACTCTAAGTTCTGAAAAATTTTCCTCCTAAATATATTTCACATCCATCCACTACTATATCTACTGCCAATGTTCTCATCCACCATGATCTTTAGCCTGGACAACTCTAACAGCATCCAAACTAGCTTCCCTACCTACAATCCATTCTGCTCAAAACTGGCAGAGATGGGGCCGGCCCCGTGGCTTAGCGGTTAACTACCCACGCTCCACTACTGGCAGCCAGGGTTCGGATCCTGGGCGCGCACCAACGCACCGCTTGTCCGGCCATGCTGAGGCGCCGTCCCACATACAGCAACTAGAGGGATGTGCAACTATGACGTACAACTATCTACTAGGGCTTTGGGGAGAAAAGGGGAAAAAAGAAAAAAAAAGGAGGAGGATTGGCAATAGATGTTAGCTCAGGGCTGATCTTCCTCAAAAAAAAAAAAAAAGTTACGATAGCATTTAAAAAAAAAAAAAACTGGCAAAGAGTTAAAAAAAAAAAAAAAAGAGTAAATCTGATTATGTCATTCACCAGCTTAAGTCTCCAAAGAACAAAATCCTTAATGTGACCTGAAAGGACATGTGTGGTCTGGTTTCTGCCAACCTCTTCAGCATCATCTCTCAGCATGATTCCCAGCTCTTTCTGCTCTATCCACACTGGCCTTCATTCACTGTTTCAAAACATATCATTCTCTGACCACGCAAGAAAGGCCCTCTATCAAATCAGCCCCACTCAACCTACTCATCCTTTGTATCTCAGCTTGAACAGCACCTTCTAAGAAAAGCCTTCCAACAACCCCCCAGACTCCGTGAATTGGTGGCCTCCAAAATGGCCCTTAATGATGCCCATTTCCTGGTATTCAGATTCTTATGTATTCTCCACCCACAGTGCACCATTGTGACCAAGAGAATGTAGAAGTGATGGTATATGTCACCTCCAAGGTTAGGTTATAAGACACAACCACTTCCATCTTCGTCGTGTGCATACTCTCTACTCCCTCTTGGACTACTTGCGCTGGGGAAACCCAGCTGTCATGATGTGAGCAGCCAAGAACTGAAGCCTCCTGCCCAGAGCCATGTAAGTGATCTACATCCTTCAGCCCCAGTCAACCTTTCAGATGACTGGAGCCCCAGCCAACAGCTTCGCTGCATCCTTCTCAGAATCCTTGAGCCAGGACCACCCAGTTATACCACTCCTGGATTCCTGACCCTCAGAAACTGTGTGAGATTACACATTTGTTGTTTTAAATTGCTAAGTCTGGGGGTAATTTGGGGGGTAATTTCTTATACAGCAGTAGATAATGAATACACTTGATTAGATGCCACTGCCATACCCTCTCACAGAGCCTTATTGCTCTCCTTCCTCCTGCATATCCCCCATTTGGTAATTATACATTTATTGAAGTAAACGGATCAATGTCAGTCTCCTCATCAGTTTTGTCTCTCCATCTGACCATGGCATTTCCAGAACTTTCCACCAGGCACAAAGTGGACCCTCAAAAACATGAGGTGATTAAATGTTCATAGACTGACACCTGGAAGGCTTTCATTCAATAACGTAATCACCTTGCTAAATTTGCTTTTGGCAGGAAATCACCATATGTAATATGAGCCTTAAAATTAGTCAGTAATTAATATGAGATAGCCATGTAGACAAGTCCCCCAACCACAGCCTCTTTCACCATTAATGTCACTCTGCAGCATGCCTTCAACAGAGGACACCTGGTGCCAAACCCAAGAGTCTATTAACAACAATAAAATAGCATCTGATCCAGGTCTGGCCAGATTGCAGTCTCTCTCCTGTCACTGTATTGCAGATCTATGGAAGTCCAGGACACTAATAGGCTTTCTCATCCTTGAAGAATATTTAATTATCATCCTTCTCCATGTTAAATACAACATCGTCCTAAGAACTAGAGGTAAATGCTAATAAAGCCCAACCAGGGGACCAAGTGCCCCTATTTGTATCTAAGTTTCTATTTTTAATTGGTTCATTTTCATTCCTCACAGATGACAACCACTTTGTGGGCCTCCCCTCTGTAACATTAAGACTGTTGATCACAAGTGGAATCATTTTCTAAGTAAAATACAGCCAGTAGTACCACATAGAGATTTGACAGACCATGAACACACAATGTTTATTCAAAGCTGGTGATAGATTTTATTTCCTCCTTGCACCATTCCCTCTGAGCCACTTCTCCAAATTCAGGTCTTGTTGGTTAGAGTAAGCTCACATTTCACTCCCAAGAAACAGAGGAGTTTGGCCATTGCTTCCAGTGGGTTGACTGTGGAAGCAAGGGTTGTCCAGCCTTGCTTGAATTTACATTTTCAACTGGAGTGCTTGCTTAAAAAAAATCAGATTTAGGACCCCATCCTGATATATTCAGTCATAATTTCCAGAGAAGGAGACTAGGAATATGCATTTTTTTACTCAGGAAATGGACTATATTACCAGGCATAAAAGCTTATGTATGACCTAAAATCACTTGCACTACAATGGGCTATGATCTCACAAATGCACATCTTTGCTCTAAAACAAATGATGGAAAACTGAGGAGAACAATGAACCTTCCAAAGCAAAAAGCTTTAGGAACTTCATTCTCAAGTACTACTACTCTGCTAGATTAGGCTTCTCACAAAGGAATGGAAAGGATCAAATTATACACACCCCACACACTAGATAGCTCAAATCCTTTTCATAATAGGTGGAGCTAAATAATAAAATCATATAACAATAAAAATAACAATACTCGTCTTGGAGTTCACTTTCCTTAGTGAACTCACAAATAAGGAACCAACTTGAATATCTCCTTGAGACTATCTCCTTTAGAAGGTGAGCATTTGAGGGAAATTACCAGAAGATTTTTTTGTCATTTATTACTATAAAAAATAGTGTTCTAAAGCAGACAACTGAATAATCTTTACACTTTTCTTAGCCCTTCATTCTTTTTTTTTTTTTTTAAAGCCGGTTTCTGTTTTTTAATTTTTTTTTATTTTATTTTTTTCCCCCAAATCCCCAGTAGATAGTTGTATGTCACAGTTGCACATCCTTCTAGTTGCTATATGTGGGACGCGGCCTCAACGTGGCCGGAGAAGCGGTGTGTCGGTGCCCGCCCGGGATCCGAACCCGCGCCGCCAGCAGCGGAGCGCGCGCACTTAACCGCTAAGCCACGGGGCCGGCCCATCTTAGCCCTTCATTCTTATCCTCTCAGGGGTCATGAAGCAGCAGCTGTTTTTGACCCCACTCCAACTTCCAAGAACCTTTGAACAAACTTATCTGAAAATTTGAGGGACATTTTCATGTGATGAGCTGATTTTGCAATGTTTTCAGTTTCTGAAATGCCAATCATCTACATGAAAATATGTGTCTACATTGTACTTTAAATTTTTAAATTTACTTCAATTTTTTTCCTTTGTTCTCTTTTGAAATATCTCTAATATTTCTACAGTGCTTGCTGAGAGGATGGCAGGTGCCATACTACGTAATTTAATCCATTGCTTCTTTCAATCTGTCCCAAACCCCCACAAAGAAGGGATTTTTTTCCCTTCTTATACGTCAGAAAACAGAGGCTCAGAGAGTTTACAAAACACGTCTAAGTTCACATGGCTCAATGGTGATGAATAAGAATTTAAAACAAATTTGAATGATCTAGCAATCCCATTTCTGGGTATATATCCAAAAGAAATGAACTGACTATCCCAAAGAGATATCTGCACTCATGTTTATTGCAGCATTATTCACAATAGCCAAGATACGTATACACACACTCATATATACATAAACACACAATGGAATATTATTCAGCCATAAAAAAGAAGGAAATCCTGCAATTTGCAACATGGATGAACCCGGAGAACTTTCTGCTAAGTGAAATAAGCCAAACACAAAAAAACAAATAGTATATGATCTCATCTTTACGTGGAATCTAAAAAAGTCAAACTCATAGAACCAGAGAACAGAACAGTGGTTGCTAGGGCCTTGGGTGTGGGGGAAATGAAGAGATGTTGATCAAAGGGTACAAACTTTCAGTCATAAAAGGAATAAGTTCTGGGGATATAATGTATCGCATGGTGACTATAGTTAATAATACTATATTGTATACTTGAAATTTGCTAAGAGAGTAGACCTTTTTAAGTATTCTCACCACATACACAAAAAGGTAACTATGTGAAGTGATGGATATGTTAATTAACTTGATTGTGGGCATCATTTCAAAATGTATACATAGATTAAATCATTACATTGTATACCTTAAATATATACAATTTTAATTTGTCAATTATACCTCAATAAAGCTGGGGAAAAAAATAAAACAAATCTGACCTCAAAGCTTATTTTTTGGCAAAATACCAAAGCCCATATATATATAGAATAAAAATAATTAATACCTTCCCATTGTAACATTAAAAATACTGGTTTAAGACGAATATATAGTAGATCCCCAGGCACATGTCAGTGTTGATTTTTTATTATTTCAGAGAAAGTGACACATTATTGCCACTAAATAGAGTCTCTCTTAAATTACAAGTGTCCATTAGGACGGTGCAAGGAAAAACGTACTCCTATCACTTATTCTATCCTTTAATAAGGAGAGACTAGAACCACTAGAGCAAATTCTAAAGACAATTTTGGATGCTAACAAAGCCACTCACCTGCAATTAATTTAATATGATTAGAGGAAAAGTGAATTGTTTCCTAACCCCCAGGTTACCAGATGCGGAAAGATAGACAGATAAAAGAAACAGCACTGTAAAGGAAAAAGCAAAGCCACCAATTGAAACCCACGTCATACAAAGTGATGAGTTGTGCCCATGCAGGAGGGTTTCCTGCTGTGGTGCCCACTACAGACAGGAGAGACATGTGGCAAATCTCCAAACACTCGCTAAGTCTGGGATGAACACTGCTCGGTGATTAATCCAGGTGTGAACTGCTAAAGTTGCTGATTTGAGCATCAAAGAAGGGGATCCATGGAGATAAATTTTTGCATCAGTACAAATGAAGCCCACTTTTTGAAAATGTTCAAGCCAGGACATCTTCCTCCGGTAAGTCTTATCAACACAACACAACAAGAACAGCAGCTATGTAAAGAAAAGATAAAAGCAAGCTGTTCAAGGCACTTAAGTGTTAGACCTAGTGCTTTCCCTATTTTTTTAACGGACTCGGTACCTGAGGGTGTTATCGACACTTTGTACCTCTAGGTGGAAAAAGCTTTTACGGATCTTCAAACACTACTAAGAAGACTCGGAAAGTATAACAATGATTTTTTTTTTTTTTCTATCAACAGCTCTTCCCTATGTGGCAGAGCTTTGAGTTATGGAGAAGAGATCATGTTATTGAAGTATTTTGAGAGCTTTCTTTCCCTTCCATACTGGTATTTGTTCCCTTATCCTCAGCACCAGGGCACCAGTTAGAGTATATCTATGGCTGGGACAAATGAAAAGTAAGGAATCTAGCCAGACTGAGGTGGAGGATACTAGCAAAGGTTTGAGCCTTAAGGAATAGTCCATAAACTAAGAAGAATTCAAAATGTTCTACTTCACATATTTTTACAACATGCTTAGTTTGAGGTCAAAGGACCCCGAGAAGTTCAGGAACAAGCTCTAAGTCCATTAACCCCATGAAAACATAGGTGAGCTTTAGGAATATGCCCTCATGGGCAGTGTTTGTTGGAGAGGGTTGATGGATTTTATCCTATTAAAAAAGACATCTGATACTCCTCAACATTAAGAATTAAGTTCTGGTTTCCTCTAGAAAAGACCCAGAATCTTAGGATGTTCAAGTTGACAGGGCCTTGAGACATAATGTATGTCAACTCTCTCATTTTACACGAGAAAACTGAGTACATAAATGTGATTTTTACTACCTTCACTTAAAAAAGATAAAATATGAGTTACTTTTTAAATCAAGCCGCTGCAATATAAAACTTTTTTAATACACTTAGACACGCTCAGCCAAAACACAGCTGGGCAGATATCCCCACCTCAACTGTAACAAGCAATTCGCATGTATTTAACATTTTCTAGAAAATAAAATCATAAAACACACCACGTTCAATCAAATCTAAGGTAACAATTATAGTTTTTGAAGCAATAACAGAAAAAATACTGTCAATTATATGACAACATGCCATTGATAGCAGAATGCATTTCAATTTCTGAAATGTTAAAAAACTACGCATCTTAGATTTGAAGAAATACGATATTGCAAAAAAGTAATGCCTTGATTTATATGGCTCTTGAGAGAACAGAATGTGGTAAATTTCCTCTTGTAATAATTAATAGGTAAAAAAGAACCTATGGAATATCTCATACATTAAAAGTCCTCTTTCCAACACGTTTGAGACCAGCATATAATGAGTTAATCAAAACAGTTGCACAAAAGAAGAAATTATACAAAATTATTCATGCATACTTAAAGTATCTTATTTGAACACACACAGTGTTCATTCTTTCATCCATCTTTTAAAGTAGACTGAGAACTTTCTTTGAACCTATGTTCCTGTTTAGGATCCTATAGCATCTTTCTTGACATAAACTATACTTATAATTTACTCTATGATTTCCAATATGGGTTCATCTGAAATGAAGTGATAATGCAAAGACACATGCAAAGCAATTTGGGTGCTTTACAATTTTTTTTGACTTCTCTTTATAGTTTACAGTCCTTCCTACACCTAATTTAACTACAATTTTTAAGCAACCAAACTTTATCAAGTCTTCCTAAAGAATTCAAATAAGTTTTCCAGGAAACAGCAGCTCTCTCTTTTTTCTCCACTTATATTTCATGGGTTTACATAATATTTAGTTAAATTATATTATTATAGTAACAATATAATAAGTGTAAGCAGGTTTGGGAATAAATGGCAGACTATTGGAAAGCATGCAACTCATAGTGGGAAGAGCACCCACTGATTCTGGCTTTCAGGTATTCAAGCTCCTGTGTAGTCCCCCTTCCCACATTAAATAGGGCTGACCTAATACTGCAGAAATGATGGACTGTGATTTCTGAGGTTAGGTCGTAAAAGACATTACAACTTTCAACTTTATCTCTCTCTGGTTTTTCACTCAAGGGAAGCTGGCTGCTGTGTCATAAGATCACTTAAGAACCCTATGGAGAAGTCCACATGGCTACCTGCCAACAATCAGCACAAACTAACCAGGCATACAAACGAGTCACCTTGAAAGTGGATCATCCAGCCCCAGTCAAGCCTTTTGAAGACCAACAACCTGGGCTGACATCCACTGAAATCTCATCAGAGACCCTGGCCTAGAACCACGCAGCCAGGGCCACTCCAAGATTCCTGATCTATAGAAACTGTATGAAGTAATGCATTGTTTTAAGCCACTAAGTTTGGGGATAGTTTGTCACATGGAAGTGATAACTAACACAGCAGCCTACTAGCCAATGTGTGCAGTCAGCAGTCTGAGGGCATCTTTCAGAATGGAGAACAAGCTGGTTAAGTGGAGGTTCCTTAAGAGAGGTTCTCGATTTCTGTGCTACTGGAGGCTACTAAACATCCCTTTATATGTGAGGCTCTTGTCTCCTTTCCTAATTCCCCAGTAAGGTACTAAACCAAAGATGAGTAATAAATTAAGGGAATATGATAATGGCACCAGTAAGCAACAGGGTTGGGTTCAAGATAAATGAGCCCTGTATACAAATGGAAGTTGGGAAGAAAGAGGATACAGGAAAATCAAACCCACCCTATCCTTGCAGCCTTTGTAATGGCAAACCAGGGCCCACAGCCAGACATTCCACCCTAACACCTACAAGTGGCTTCCAGCCAAGAACCTCAATCCCATCTGGTTTCCTCTCTTGCACTGCCTCGCACCTCCAGAGGTCTACAACAGGGAGCGATCAGCCCTTGGAATAGTCAGGCTTGAAGAAGTGGGTCTCTGAAGCCAGCGTACAAATCTGTTTCTTAACAAAACAAAATCAGGGGCAGAAGAAACAAGGAAAAAGTGATCCAGAAAATACCTACATTTCAAAACATCCAATCCAGTCTATCTTTGTATGCAAAGAAAATCAATTAGCAGAAACTATTGACATTTATGCAAATCCCCACGGTCAAGGCTTTGCTAAATAAATCCGTTTTTTGAAATACAAAAGTAGGCTAAGGTATTTTATGAGCATGTGTTAGGTGAAGCAGGCTTTTAAGACCTCAAAATTCACAGACAGGCAAGGGTGGGTTCTGACTGGCAAAACCAAATAGATGCCACGGTGCTCACGTGCCCTGAATATTCTTTATTTTTTAAAATTACCCTACAAAGGCAATATTATCACTGCAATTTCACAGATAAGGAAACAGGTCATCAAGATGAAGAATTTACCCAAAATCACATAGTCAGCCTGACTTCAGTGCACCCATTTTTTCTGCTACACATGAAGAAGGGGCAGCTGATGCACAGATGCGTTGCTCCTTGTCCTTTCTCCCTGCGGCACTGGTCAGAGCAGGGGCATTTGAGCTGTTCACTCTCGGGGATGGTGATGGATTCCCTTCAACTATCCATCAACTTCACCAGGTAAAAGGAGGGTAGAAAGGCTGCAGGGAGAACTAAAGTGGAAAATCAGAGCTGAACTCCAGCTCATAATTACGAGACTAATTTTGGTAAAAACACAGATATTTCACCCCTTAGTTCCTTGGCCTCCGGGACTGAAATCACTCTGACAGCACAGAAGGTAGAATCACAAGTTGAATTCAAAACTCTACCCCACCTCTTATCAGCTGTGTGATGTTAGGCAAGTCAGATGAGACCAACATCACCGGGTTGTCATAAAGATTAAATGTCTATAAAGTAGTTGTAAACAGCGAGCACCCATTACACAGATGGTACTCATCACTAATATTATTGGTGCTTATGTACATAAGTTTTGTAATCATTCCAACCTGGATATGAACTCAGACTCAGGCAATTACTATCTGGGTAACCTTGGGCGAGGTACTCCACTTCCCTAAGATGCAATGTTTTCATCAGTAAAATGGGCTTGACAGTTGTGCCAACTCACTGCATTGGTATGAGGAGTTGTTATAAATTCAATACAGATATTGCTAACAACCAATGGTTACTGAATGCTTACTTCTATCAGACCACTATGCCAAGCCTTTATATTCATATTCTTCATCCTGGTGATAAGCCTCCATAGTCCTTATCTTCTCACTTACTAAGGTAGGTACTAGTGCGTGGCACTCAGGAAGTACTTAATAAATCCAGCTTCCTGCAACAGCACATACGATAAGTAAGAACTCCTTCAGTTGGAGGCTGGGCTCCTGGTGAATAAAATGATGGTCTTCGATGGCCAAATGGCCCGCCCAGCTCCTGCACTTACCCATTTCCACTTCTTCCCTCCCATCAAAACCTCCCTCCTGACTAGGTCATTAAAAACCAATTGGAATAAAGGGCAGGGCTGGCAAGTGACCTCATGAATCCTGGACCAGCTTCCCCGCCTTAGACAAGGCTATAAAAATAGATAGCAAATCTTTTAAGAAAAAAAAAAAAAGGCAGAACAAATCTATTTTAAAGATTCTTTCCTTCCTTTTACATCACAATGTGCTTCACAAGGTCCCTGATTTTGATATTTCCACTACCATCTTCTGCCCCTGCTTTTGGCCTCCTTCCACATCTAATTCTGATTTTTCTTGTTCACTGAATAGATCTAGCCAAGGCAAAGAGACAATTAGATGGCATAAGAATGAATGAGATTTTGTTTTTTTTAAATCCCTTATAAATAACTCCCTGCAGAAGTCTTGAAATAACTGTGGACAAGAATTGTCATCCAATTTACAATACTAACAACATGAAGACCAAAATAAAAAAAATTGTGGGCCATGTAATGGCTATTCCAGAATCCCCTGGGAAATTAAAAATAGTCACAGCCTCATTTCATGTTCAGTAGCAACCTAAAGATTTATTTGCTTAATATTTTGATGGCCCAACAGTATTCTAACCTGCAGCTGGGGTCTTTAGCACAGGGACTACTTGTGAAAACTGCTCTTAGATGGCCTCACTAATGTTTGATCATCATTAAATGCCTTTGAAAGAAAAAGTTTACCAGCCCCTCACTGCCAACCAACTCATCAATGGCAGAAACACATTATGTATCCAAAGGCTTTAGACCAAGTGCGACAACTTAAAAACAGAGATGAGCCAGCAGACTATGGATCCAGAGTAGCGGTTCCCCAGAGAACATAAAAACAATAGACTTTAAGTCAAGGCGACCTGACCTGCCAAGACATTGTGGAGATTGTCTAGTTCTTCCCAAACCTGGACAGGCACCAACATAAGCCCCCAAGCACCAACATAAGCCCCCAAGCACATGTGCATACATGCATACACATATACACGTGTGTGCACAAGCAATTCATTAAAGGGTTAAACACATCTCTAATGACAAACAAGCAAGAGAAAAAATGCTCAAGATTTAAGACATCTTTTCCCTTTTTTCTTATCATCAGATGCTGTGACCTATATCAGATGCAGGCTAACTGGTAGTGGAAAATAATTTTTTTTTTTTGGTGAGGAAGATTGGCCCTGAGTAACACCTATTGCCAGTCCTCCTCTTTTTGCTTGAGGAAGATTGGCCCCAAGCCAACATCTGTGACACTCCTCCTCCACTTTGTAGGTGGGTCGCTACCACAGCATGGCTTGATGAGTGGTGCAGGTCCATGCTTGGGATCGGAACCTGTGAACCCAGGCTGCCAAAGCGGAGCACGCCAAACTTAACCACTAAGCCACTGGGCCAGTCCCGGGAATAAATATTTTTATTAATGGCCTATCATATCATTCCTTGCTGTTAATCCACAATATGGAGCCAAATCTAGCACGCCAGTAACCATTAGAAAATAGGTAAGAACACTCACGGACAAAAATTATTTCACAAGACTTTAGAAGTAGTTAAAAAAAAAAAAAAGCAGGCAGTGGCGATTTATATTCGGTTGATTTAACATCTCAGATCCTCATCTTCTTCGGTTTGACAATGTGGTTCAGTTTGGGCAACACTTACTCTCATTAAGAAACATTTATGGAGCAACCTACATGCCCACAAGCAGGACATGCAGCAGTTAAGCGAAAATCTATCCCACGGTGAATTCAGAGAGAGCCCTAGCCAATTACGCGGCAGTTACAGGAGCCGGAAAGGAAACTGTCAGAACATTTTAAGTAGAAAAAAAAAATAAAAACCAATTTTGGTTAATACGGGTACACATGTTACATATCTAGATATATCATCTATATACTTACAGAAAAAAGACAGGAGGAATGTCAACATCAGATCATTAAAAGTGACTAAGCAGTGGGGTTCAAGGTGATTTTTATTTCCCCCATTTTGCTTCTCTGTATTTTCTTTCCACAATTAACACAAATGATCTCTGTGACAGTCACATTAACTGCAAATGGCAGCAAAGGCAAAAGTACACACTTCTTACTAATAACCTGGGGAAACGTGTTTCCAAAGTTACTCAAGGCTTTGGCTCACGTGACGTGTTAATTTAGAGGTCAGTTTTCCCAAGTCAATCTTACTGGATTTTTGTTGGTTTGTTTTGGAATGCAGAGCATATGCTTATGCTCAAGAGTTTAGGCATTTAGCAAAATCAACCCGAAGTATGAGAGAGTTTTAATTAGCAGTGCTTCTCTAAAAGCAGGCAAAATAGACAGGACCTCTGAGATGTCAGAAGAGGCCCAGGATGGTTACGAAATTTTGAGGCTTCTAGTACAAAATGTCCAAAAATGGTTATAAAAATTGTGGTTTATCTTTAGATATATTAAAATAAAATATTAAAAAATACTATATCACAAATTTAAATCTTGCGAATGTATCTCTGTGGCTATATTTCAACCTTCGTTCGGAGATAATGTCAAAAGTCTAAATTTGAGGCCATTCCTGCTCCCTCCACAGCCACCTTGACTGTGACAAGCGTGAAGAAGAATGCCCTGTCCCTCTTCAAAAACAGGGAAATGCTTCTACAGAAGGACAGCTACTAAAAAGGAAAAATAAAAACTTTAAATGTGCTACTACTAAAAGCATTTGGTGGAAAGCCCTATAATTGTGTCCTTAACCATTTCATCAAGTCTAACTGACTAATTCAAGGAGAGGAGGAGGGAAGGAGCAGGCACTCTTCATACACTGCTGTAACATGTCCCACTGGTATGTTATATTTACATTTAATTGAGGCTGAACATGACTCTAGCAAATCTCTTTAGCAACTAAATGTTTCCTTCAAAGGGATGTCAGGATATAAATCCTGATATCAGCATCCAAGTCAACACTAACACAGAAACCTTTAAAAGCAGTGTCCTAAGGGAACCTATTTACCAGGGAAAGGACACAACCAGAGGGGCAATTAACATGAAAGACGACTGAAGGGCCGAACATCCACCTAAGACCAACTCTTCATAAATTCTGAACACATCCGGGTAAGTAGTGGGCAAGTGTACTCATTGGTAGCGAAGCAGGAATTGTTTCACTATCTCATTCCCGCTCAGCTCCCCAGTTCAGATCCCAAGCTTTGCAGCAATGAAAATAAAATAATTTTCGACTGGGAAAATACGCATGTTGTTTCTCCTTTTGGCGGTTCACAGAAGCTTAGAGAGGCCTTGTCATATCCATCCAAGCAATTCAGGTGAAGCCTTGTTACGGTTTGTCAGGTAAATCCTTAACCATAATCAGATCAGGGCACAGAATGGAGTCATCTTTGTGAAACGCGGAGTCAGGGAGCCACCACACGTGAGCAGGGAGCTCTGACTTGATCACAGCCGCGCTCCGCTTAGGTTGGCTGATTTGCCAATAGATTTAATTTCTACAGCAGTGTACTCGATAATAGGGACTGCATAATTCGGGTCTGAAATATATTCATTCCCCTGCCCGTGTTTGGCACCTGCTTTGGGCAAAGCTCTGTGTGAGGTGCTGTATGTTGGTTCCCAAGGGATAAGGGCTTCTGCCAAGTTTGCTTTTGGATTTTGACCACATTGAGTACGAAAGGTAAATGCAAGGTGTCTTAGAAAGTCTCTGATAATGCTCCATCAAGTTCACTTATAGAATTAGCCAAGGCGTAAGTGGGAGGCCTGTCCCTTTAGTGTGATTTCCAGGGGTACTTTATCCTCCGCGCTTCCAAGGTTTCTAGGACCTACAGCAATGAGTTAACAATGTCCATGTGTAATTTAATTAGTCATATAAGGCAGCTGACACAAAAGGGCAGCCCATGTGCTAAATCCAGGCAGCTGAGAAATGTTTTACCTGGCTCACACAGTGCTTTCATTTCTTTTTTAACATTAGTTGCCAAGCAACCCAAGTGACCAGGGATGGATGAATGGATAAACAAAATGTGGACTATAAAGTCAATGGAATATTATTCAGCCTTGAAAGAGGAAGAAAATTCTGACACATGCTACAACATGGATGAACTTTGAAGACATTATGCTAAGTGAAATAAGCCTAACACAACATGTTATATGATTCCATTTATATGCGGTACCTAGAGTAGTCAAATTCATAGAGACAGACAATAGAATGGAGGTTGCCAAGGGCTGTGGGGAGGGGGAAATTGAGAGTTGTATAATGGGTTAAGAGTTTCAGTTTTGCAAGATGAAAAGAGTTTTGGAGATTGATGTACAATAGTGTGAATGTATTTCACACTGCTGTACATTCAGTGTGAATGTAATGTGACTTAATTGTACACTTAAAAATGATTAAGATGGTAAATTTTATATGTATTTTAACACCATTAAAAATAATTAGTTGCCAATATATAGAAATTGGGATAAGTCAGAAAAAAAATCCAGATTTCCAGCTTAATAAAAAATAAAAATAAAAAATCTGGCAACACGGGGCCAGCACTGCTGCCTGGCATGGATGGCTGTAGCAGAGTAAGGATGTTCCCTTTATGTGTGCCAGCTCTCCCAAGTCCCTACCATCCCTGCTGTCAATCTGCACAGCACATTTCATTTATTTATGTCAGGAGTTCCCAGTAGAGGGTGTGCAGAGTGCTTCTGTGTATGAATTATGACCCTTAGTCCCAGTTCTAGCCACAGCACCTTATCAATACCCATAAGAGCTGAGTGTGCCCAGAGAAGGACACCACATCTTATCAGGACCAGTATATTAGGGTTGCCTGACTTATGAACCCATGAAACCTAGAACTACATGGATAGAAGTAAGAGAGCTGGTATGTGCAATAGCTATAGCTAAGACCAATATACTGGGACCCACTCAAGATGAAAAGCCCTGAGCTCAGTGGCACTCACTCACACTGCAGGGATGAATACAGCCCTCCACTCTCCTAACACTGGAAGATCCAGTCTCTGAGTAGAGGTTCTGGACCTTTCTCTGTCCAGAGCCCTCATATCAGTCAATTCACAGTGATGAATTGGCCTCAGTGGCCACTGGTAACACAAAGATCCTTCTCCTTCTCCGTGGTGACTAAGAGACCACTGCAGACACTCACCTACAGATAATGCCCTGCAGCCTGCTAACTCCCCACCCCAAGGAATGTGTGTGTGGTGTGTATTAATAGGAAGATTTAGTTTAGGTAGATTCATTTTATGTTGGGCAATCTTTTGTGGAATTGAATAATTCTATAATAACAGAAGTCACTTGAAAAGGTTACTTCAGAGCAGTATCCATATTACTTTATGTCTAATCACAGGGAGTGAATATAAAGTGGTTTGCAGGTCTTAGACCCTACAGATTTGACAGAAGGGTAACGCCTACCTACCCTGCCCTCCCCCCACTACCAGGAAGCCTTTACAAAAAGTGTGGATGTGATTTTTGTTGTCACATGATGAGGGGTGGGTATCATTTAACGTACTAACATCTAACGTGCAGTAGCAGGGATGTTAAATGATCTCCAATACTTGTGACAGTGTCACACAATGGAACTGTGCCACCCAAATAGTCAATAAGGTCCTCAAATTCAAGAAATAGCAAAACACGCTGGCACCTGTAGGCCTTTCAGCTTGTGAGCCAGGATACAGAACTAGTGCACCAATGTCAGGATACTAGAGCTGGAGTCCAAGGCCTGGCTGTGTATATGAACACCTTGTGTCCACGTGCAAGCCTATAACCTTTCAGAATCTCAGTTTCAACATCTGTAAAATGAGGCCAGGGACCCCTGCCCACCACCAAAGTTTTCTGGAGGTTCAGATAAACTGGACATCAAGAAGGTTTTTAACCGCAAAGCAAGCAACACATTTAAAGTTTATTAAAAAAATAAACCGTGGAAATAACCCAAATGCCCATCAATGGATGAATGGATAAACAAAATGTGAGATATATATATGAGAATATTATTCAGCCCTAAAAACGAAAGAAATTCTGACACATGCGGCACAGGATGAACCTTGGAAACATTATGCTAAGTGAAATAGCCAGATAGAAAGAACAAATATTATATAGTTTCACTTATATACCTTGAATAGCCAAATTCACAGAGACAGAAAGGAGAAACATGGTTACCAGCAGCTGGGGGAAGGAGGGAATTAGGGAATTCCTGGTTAATGACTACACAGTTTCAGTTTGGGAAGATAAAAAAGTTCCCTAGATAGATGCTGGTCGTGGTTGCACAACACTGTGAATGTACTTGCAACTGAATTGTACACTTAAAAATGATTAAAGTGGTAAATTTCATTATATATTATATATTATATTTAACCACAATCTAAAAAGTTAAGAAAAATAAACTTCATTTATAAAAATGAATATCTGTTCGTTGTGTAATCAGAAAATGCAGATAATTAAAAGAAAATATAAATCCTTCCATAACTCAGACATAAACACACTCATTATTTTGATTTATATCATTCCAGGATTTTTTTTTTTTTTAAGGATCCTGTAAATTAAAAATGTTCAAGAAAACATTATCAGGTAAATGTTGACTCCTATACTCTTTTTACTGAAATACTCAGCTGGGACAAGGCAGGGAGGAATTTGCAGCATTAGAAGGAAGGTGAGGGGCAATACTGCCTTCTCAACACCTGGGTGAGCTCTTTTCATTTCTATAATGCTTCTTAAGGAATGCATGTTTAATCAGATCAGATTAAAAATATAACAATGAAAGAAAAACATTATAAACTGATTAGAAATGAAAAGTTGTACTAAAAAATAAAGAATACCAAACATCAGGAAATGTCCTCTATCTGTAAAGCTTATAAATCAGATCAAACACACTGAAAAGTTTACAAATGCAATTATATGATGTCCAGGATTTGCTTCAAAATAATCCAGTGGCAGGGGCAGTACATATGAGTGGATGTACAGATGAAACAAGATTGGCCAAGAGTTGATAATTGTTATAACTAGGTGATGGGTATGTCTAGATTCATTACACCATTCTTTCTACTTTGGGGGGGGGGGGTGCAGAATAAGTTAAAAATAGAAACAGAATAAGCAATGAATAGAGGCTAAACAACTATTTTTCCCACTATCCCACTCTATTTCTAGCTGTCTAGCTCTTTTAGGTCTCTTTAAAAAACTCAGTGGTTCAAAAGAACTACTAAAAAAAAAAAAAAAAAAAAAATCAAGCAAACCAAACTATCAACTACCGAATAACAAATTCAATGTTGCCAACTGTATCTGTAGAAATGTGGGTTTAAATGTTTTTAAAGATCAGATGCATTTACTGATTTTGTTACCTGGAAGAGAGCAGACAGAAAGGTCATCTCTTTTTCCAGAAACCTATAAACCAGTTTGCTTTTTATTGTTTTTCATTAAAATTTTAAACATGAAATATGTTCCAGTAAATGAAAAACCTAAATGCACCTGCCTACATTAGGGATTAATTACTTGGAAAATTCCATTTTAAAAATCACAGTGGGGGCCGGCCCTGCGGCTTAGCGGTTAAGTGCGCGTGCTCTGCTACTGGCAGCCCCGGGTTCGGATCCCAGGCGCACACCAACGCACCACTTGTCTGGCCACACTGAGGCAGCGTCCCACATACAGCAACTATAAGGATGTGCAACTATGACATACAACTATCTACTGGGGCTTTGGGGAGAAAAAGGGAAAAAAAGGAGGAGGATTGGCAATAGATGTTAGCTCAGGGCTGATCTTCCTCAGCAAAAAGAGGAGGATTGGCATGGATGTTAGCTCAAGGTTGATCTTCCTCACAAAAAAAAAAAAAAAAAAACCACAGTGGTTGAAACTAAGGGACATTTTTTTCCCCTTTACTCAACTGTTATGTGAATTATTTCGTATAAACTTTCTATCAAGGCAATACAAATATATAATAGGAATTTTTCCTCAAATTTTGTACTTTGGAAAATGTAGATGAAAATAAGTGTTCTTTAAATGGTTTTTAAAATTATGAATACATATAATGAAGGCCTATCACTCAAAGAAAATTGTGTAGTGTTACTTATAAGAGCATCTAGATGATCTTCAACTGAATCCCTAGCTAAAATTTCATAAGACTTTATTAAGTAGACCTTTCTACTTAATAAGTTTAATAAATGTACCCTTCAAAAGCACATAATGATTACTAGGATACACCATAGGATTACCAACAAAAAGCCATAACCAACCAACTTTTTAAAGAAAGGGTTCTTTATCACAGATCATATGTCAAAGAATACAGCAAAGTGTATCTGGATTTCAAAAAGGCATTTGGTAGGGTTTTCTTATGATATCCTTGATAAGGGAAGAGCCATAGGTGACTGGACAACCACAGACAAAGGGTATTGACTGCGGGCCGGCCCAGAGGTGTAGCAGTTAAGCTCGTGTGTTACGCTTTGGCGGCCTGGGGTTCGATGGTTTGGATCCTGGGCACGGACCTACTCACCACTCATCAGGCCATGCTGAGGCAGCATCCCACGTAGAAGAACTAGAAGGACCAACAACCCGGATATACAACAATGTAGTGGGGTTTTGGGGAGAAAAAAGAAAAAGAGGAATATTGGCAACAGATGTTAGCTCAGGGCCAATCTTCCTCAAAAAAAAAAAAAAGGGGGGGTGGGGTATTGACTGATGGATCAATTTTGCGAGATGTCGTTAATCTCCACATTTGACTCTGCCCTATTCAGTGATGTGTGTATATCTTAAATAAAAACACAAATAGCATGCTGATCCAAAATAGCTCTAAGATAGTGCTCATAATCTAATGCATAAAAGGAGGATTTAAAATCATTTTGTCAGTTTAGACAAATATCCCCAACTTCATAAGAAAAGATTAAAAAAAAAAAGTCCTATTCTTTGGGTGGGTAAAAAGAAAAAATATAGCACATATGCATGAATGAAAAAAAAAACATTTAGGAGAAAGGGACAGGAAGGAATTATCCTTTAACAGAGAAGTAATGTGAAAAACAAGGAAAGAACTCATCCTATTTAATTTTGACTAACAAGAAGGAGGCAGATCAGATTGGTTTAAAATACTGATCTCTTACTATGTGACAGGCACCATCCTCAATACCTTACAAGCAATATCTCATCGATACACTCTACAAGAAAGACACCATTATTATCCCATCTTTATGAATAAGCAAATTAAGACTCAAAGAAGTTAAACAATGGTCCAGGGTTACACGTCTTTAAGTGAGGAGAGCTGGATTTGCAACCCAGGCTAAGAAAGCAGGTCATGCAAACATCAGAAGCTAAGCACAAGCTAAAAGTGTTAGAGGGACAGAAGGAAAGGCGATGTTGCTAGCACATGGTGCATGGCACAAAAAGAGAGGAATCTGGACAACCAGCTGGGGAGTTATCGCTGACCACTCCAGAGGAGAAGTGAAGACTACAAGGTCATAAACACGTATCCTTCAGAGTGGTTAAGCAGAGGCAAGGAACACCTGTCAAACACGGAGAAAGGACTTAGGCATTGAATGCAAAGTTGAACTACAGACCAGGAGTTTCTTTGATCCTACAAAGAGTAGCAGCATCAGTAGCAGTAGTAGCGACTACCACTTATTAAAAATGCTCTGTATGCTAGTTTCTTTATATTATCCTTTATCCTTATAACAATATTGTTCATTAGGTCTTATTATGCCCATTTTAAACAGAGAGAAACCAAGGGCCCATAGCAAGTCAGTCAACAGGACCAGGATTCAAGGTCAAATCTGTCTAGTTACAAAAACCCATGCCTGCTGCACTACTTTCCTTCCCAAAGGAGCATCCAGACAATAGTAACATTTGTCTTGCTCATCAGTTTTAGGAAGGATCAAACTCTGGCCAAAACAAGACTGTTTCTCTCCAACTTACACAGTTCCCAAAGGTTTATGAATTTCAATTTAGGCTTGCACATTTTTTCACAATTACAAAAAACCCAAACATGTTACAGATATATGAAGGAATAGTTAACTATCCTATCCCTATCCTCCAATCACATGCCCTAAATAACCAATGTTAATATCCTGGTGTTTATGTTCAGTCTTTTCATTTGAAACCATATAAACACATATAAACATCTTTCTTTTCATTGACTAGAATCAAACTGTACATATTGTACAATATCTTACAGGAACATTGATATAAAAATTCTAAATAAAATATTAACAAATCAAATCCAACAATAAATAAAAAGGATAATAAATCATGACCAGATAGAGTTTACCCCAGTAAAGCAAGATTGGTTTAACATCAGAAAATCTATCAATATAATTTGCCATAGTTAATAAACTTAAAAAGAAATACCATATGATCATCTCAATAGATTGAGAAAAAGCATTTGACAAACTCCAACATCGATTCCTGATAAAAACCCTCGGCAAACTATAAAGAGCAGGGAACTTCTCCAACCTGATAAAGGGAATCTATGAGACATCTACAGCTAACATCACACTTAATGGTGAAAGAGTGAATGCATTCCCCCTCAGATTAAGAATAAGAAGAGAATATCTGCTCTCCCCATTTCTATTCAACATTTTACTAGAGGTTCTAGCCAATGCAATAAAGCAAGGAAAGGAAATGAAAGGCATCCAGGTTGGAAAAGGAAGATGTAAAACTGTATTTTTTTTCTCAGATAGCATGATTATTTCTGTCAGAGGCTGGCAAATGGAAACAGCTTTGATAAATAAAGTTTTATTGGAACACAGTCACACCCATTCACTTATGCATTGTCTATGGCTGCTTTCCCTCTACAATGAGCAGTTGAGTAGTTGCCACAGACACCACATGACCCACAAGCCTAAAATATTTACTACCTGGCTTTTTAAGAAAAAGTTTGCTGACTCCTGACCTAAATAGAAAATCTCATAAAATCGACAATAAACCTATGAGAACTAATAAGCAAATTTAGCAACACTGCAATTTAGCAAATTGCAAAAAAAAATTTTTAAGAGAAATTTGTTATTAAATTTAATTTTCTTTAAATACATACCTTTCTCCCACCCTCACTCACTCTGGGGAGGAACAGAAACTCACCTCCTGGCCCCATCTATTTGGGGGATTCCATGTATAAAGCCTGAGATGGTGAGGATGAAGTATAAAAATACTATTTACAAAGGGGAAGAAGGTACCTGTTGCTACTTTAACTTTCAGACACCCCCACCCCGAGCCCCTTTTGCTTCTTTAGAAATAGCCCCTGGGAATCAATCTCAGTGTAGAACAAGCCCTGCCTCTAGGAAGAGCTGAGACACAAAAATAATGTGACCGATTATATACAACATTAATATGCAAAAATCAATTATACCTCTATATACTTGCAATTTGTAATCAGAAGATGAAATTTTAAAATACTATTTCTAATGGCATCAAAAAATAAAAAATGTTCAGGGATAAATCTGACTATGGATGTGAATAACTTGTATAAAAACTATAAAAATTTAATGCGAGAAATTTAAAAAGATGTACCCTGTTCATGGTCAACATTTTTAAAATGTCAGTTCTCCCCCAAATTGATCTATATCTATATATTCAATGCAATCTCCATCAAAATCCCACCATACTTTTTTGTAGAAATGGACAAACTCTCCCATCAATCAAGTAACAATTATTCATAACCTATTCAACAATAATTTTTATGCATCCTAACACTGGTCCTCTGGAAATTCAGCTCAGGGCACTAGGACAATCAACATAGTGACATGTCATAATGTATGTGACACACTAGCATGAAACTAGTGATGATCCATGGCAATCCCATGCAGACATTGCTAATCAATTACTGCATTTTTCCTCTCTGAGCACGGATAAAGGATTCCAGTTCTAATAGCTTGGAGCATATACAAAAGGTGGAACCCTCTTTGCCATTCCAGAGATCTAGTGGATGCTGCTGATTGAGGGAAGTAAATACTTTTCTATCTTTGTCTTTTTGCCTGGCTTTCTCTGTGCCATTTTACTGCTTTGCCAAAATCAAGGAAAATGGGTTCTGTATTGCTGCCTATATTTAGTCTTGCGTTTAAATACATTTACATAATGTTCTTCTTTAAGATACAATATGGGACTCATATATTCCAGGAAGCTTCCTATTGACTAAGCCCATGTCACATTAAGTTTGACTTTCTCGGAATCCTTTCAACACTAGATTCTATGCTAGACAACGCCATACTTAGTTATCTGCTGCTAGGGTTCTTCTCTGAGCCTCATGCTTCTCACCTGTAAAACGCTGAAACTAATCTCTATATTGCAGAGTTGTTGTGAGAACTAGAGATGATGTATGGTTACCAGTGGGATGTAAGCTCTACAAATACTGGGATTTTGTCTAGTTTGTGCATCACTGTAACCCCAGCACCCGGAAAAAATGCAAAGCACACAGGAAGTGTTCAATAAATAGTTATTAAATAAATGAATATGTAAATAGCCTTTTACATATCATGGCACATAAAAAGGAGTTCAATTCATGCACATAGTTACTATTCTATAAGTAATGAGCTTCTTGAAGACAGTACCCTGGGTTCTCTTTTTTGTCCCCCGGAACCATGTTTTACTGAGGGCTTCTAAAGCTAGAAATTAAGGGAAATATCACGAACAGAGCTGGACTAGGATGAAATGAATGAGAACAATCCCAGGGTGCAAATTTTAAGGAAGTGCCAAAAACGCTCAGTAATCGAGAGAAATAGTATTTTCATGCAATATTTTTAAAAATCAAAATTAATGCAAAAAGTCCATGATGAACAAAGTGTCAGTCTTAAATAAAGATGAGTTAAAACAGTGCCATGCTGAGCTAAACAGAGACATTCTGAAGTCTGAGACAAAAGGAAAAAAATCAGTTAACAGTGATCCTATTTTTATTTAAAATAAATTTGATATTTTAAAAATATTACATTAAAATATTATTTCTCCTGATTACTAAGTTTTTTAGCACCTCCTTAAATTTGGTGCCCGAGGTGAGCGCCTCATTCACTTTACCCTAATCCCAGCCCTGCCTGACAGTCAAAATTGCACTTGAAAAATTTCTTAGACTGTCCACGAAATACAATATTCCACTCACAATAAATTCAACTCAGGCAGTTTGTCTCCAGTCTTGAAACAGCTCACTGTTTCTCCAGATGAGCCCTGGCTAAAGAAGCTGGCTTACATTTAAGGAGACATGCTATATACAAAATGTGTGTCTTTAACCAGCAGTCCCACTCAGCTCAAGGAGGTGCTGATGCTATGGGAGGCTCCTGGGAACTGAGAACAGCAGAACCAACTCTCCCATGTCATCCTTACTCCAGGAACAGCCTCCAACAAGTGGACCCAACTATACTATCTTACTTGTCTATGTTCATTCTTGTTTGTGTTCTTTCTCTCTCTCTCTCTCTCCCCCTCTTTGTCTCTGTTTCTCTGTCTCTCTCTCTCTGACACACACTCATTCACACACATATATTTGCCTTGTGGAATCTGAATGCATGATGAATAAATCATGTGATTCTATTGGAAATGCAATACTCCCTGCCCCTTGGCTCTATCTAACCAGCATACCTGCTTGTTGACAGACTGACACCATTCTCAGGAGCCTCAGCTCCCACAAATCACAAGTGATTTCCTCAGGCCGCCAAGACAAAAGGCGACTCTGGCAGCCAGGCTATGTATTCCTTTTGCTTTCCCTAAGTACCCATACCATGTTGCTTCCCACAAATTCACAGTTTTATCCTGAGATGAAATCGCACCATTTCTGCCAGGAATCGCACACGGAAACATGGTTCTGTTTTGTTTCTGGACATACTGTATTTGATAAAATTAGAAGGAAGTCACCATATCAACATTTTCACACAAGAAGAAAGGGAAAAAAAGAGGAAAGTAAACTCAAGCAGCTATGAGATCCAGTACAGAGAAGATCTGAGGTTCCAAATCTTGAGGTATAAAATATCCTGTCCTGTTCCTCTGTGCTCCCACTGATGGCATCTAGCCAGTCACTAACTAATATAAGAGCTGGATGCCAATTCCATTAAATGTATTTAAACCGACATGGAGAGTCCGTCATGGGGGAAAAGGAAATCTCCCTGGTCCAAGTCTGTCAGTGAGAACAGATATTCCCTGCAACCTCTCCTAAATCAGCTCCATTTTTTAGGTCACTGATACAAAATATTGACTTGACATTGGACCTCCCATAGCAGAAGGGAGGTTGGATAATATATTCATGTAAATATTCATGAGGTGAACACTCTTGAAGTCAAATCAGGCATTGTCCAGCACCACCACTGTGCAAATCCTGGAGTCACAGAGTATCAGATTCCACCAGTTGTTGTCAGGTACTTTCCAGATGAGGTAACAGAGGTTTAGCAAGGCCAGGTGACTTGTCTTAGATCATACTGACAACAGGTATGACGCTCCACCCAAGCTTCTGCCAAGGAACCATGATGTTTTCTGCTGCCCTGCGGCAGAATCACTTGAGCCCAAGGCTGGCACACGTTCAGGCCTTACACGGTCCCTCCCCATGGTGAGGAGAGTGAAACCCCTCTCCCCATTACTACACGATAGGCCACATTACAGAAGTGGCTTCACAAATGCAGTCAGGAGTCACAAAGTCACAAATGCCCACTCCTCTGAGACCATAACAGGGAGAAACGTGGATGGAGAGTGATTCATAAAAGACTCACTCACTACTGGTGCTTAAAAAGGCCAAGGAAACGTCTTAGGCAAGTTCACCTGCATTCTTTCTTCATTAATTAATGTATCTCTTTTCTAATGATAAAACTTTAATGATCACACAAGGCTATTAGCTTCCTGAAGCTGCAAAGCCTTTTTCTGTCTTGTTTACTGGTATATCCCCAGTCCAGGTCTGAATCTAACATTGACTAAACATTTCCTGAATAAGTAAAAAGAAAAATATATCTGTTCATTGAGAAAATCCTAAGAACATGGAAAAATACATAAAATGAAGTAAAACTCTCCGATCATTTCACAACACAGAGATAGGGCTCTTCCATTTTAGGATACTCTGTTCAGCATGTATTCTGTACGTATACATACAAGTTTTCAATCTGATTTGAGATTAGACCATATATAGAATTGTGTATCCTACTTTTTTGCCAACTAACATCATATCTTGCTTTTAATTTTAGTCTGCCCTTCAGTTCTGTCCTCTTCAACTCAAGTGCATTGGCAGCTAAAGGCACCAGAAATGAGTAAATCGTTACACAGTGAACCCACATCAAACACCAAAAGTTCTTCCTGGAATTAAACAACTTTGGTGGAATAAAATGAGTCTTTCTGAACCAGTCCTTCCTGACTCCTAACACAGGTTATTTTTTCAATTAACAAGTCAAGCAAACACCAGGATCATTATAGTCATATTGAACTTTGTGGTATTCTCTGCACAGAAAGGATATATATCTTTCTACCAAAGAACAGATAAAGAAATGAACTGAAGGACAATAAAAAAGATGTACAGACAACAATCTTGGGTATCAGATTACTCAAGCACCTCTAAATCCTAAAGATTGACAAGTGGTTCCTGGAAGAATCACAGATTTTTTTCAAACTGTTTCACAATGTGCACATTGGTTTCTAAACGTTAACTGTGCATTTCAATTCAGCAGATTAAGTCATCAATATCTCTGCTTGGATATCTTATAGACAGTGGGACCCAAAATGTCCAAAGATGAATAATAATCTCTCTCTTCAAACCTGCAACCTGCCCCATCTCAGTAAATGATGACTCCAGCTTTCCTTTTGGCTCAGGGCAAAAATCATGATGTCATCCTTTTCTCCTCTCCTTCTCTCTCTCACACCTCCCACCAAACCTCCACCTTCAGAATCGACCCGGAATCTAACCACTTCCCATGCACCCTGGGCAAGCGTCCATCATTGCTCACCTTGATAGCTGCACAAACCTCCCAACCGGTCTTCCTGCATCCAAACTTGCCTCTCTACAGTCTCATATCTACCGAGCATCCGGAACTGTCCTTTAAATGTTAGGGCAGCAAAGGGGCAGCATGAGGGAGTTTTTTTTTTTGGAGTAATGGAACGACTGACTGTGTATGTCGATTGTGACAGTGGTTACATGATTGCATGCATTTGTTAAAGCTCATAGAACTGCACACTGATAACTGGGAATTTTACTGTATGTTTAAAAAAATTAAACCAAAAATATAAGTCAGACCACAGAAGTTCTCTGCTCAAACACCTGTATTGTAAAAGCGAAATATGCACATGATCCGATTCCCTATTACCTCTTTGATTTCACCTTCTAATACTCTTTCTCCTCTTGAGACTTTAGTCCAGGCACACTGCCCCCCCTCCCGGCCCCTTGCTGCTCCTCAAACAAGTCAGGCGTGCTCCTGCCTAAGTGACTTTGCACTGGCTGTACCCCTTATCTGGAATGTGTTCTCCCCACCCTACCCTCCAATATTTGCAAGGAACACCCTTCACTCCACCTCTCGCACAAACGTCACCTTCCCAATTAGGCTCTATTTAAAGTTGCCACCCATCCCTCATCAGCATCCCCAATACCTCTGACCTTGCTCTAATTGTCCTTCTCCTTTCATAGTTTTTATCAACTTCATACATACCATGTAACTTGCTTACTTATATTTCGTGGCCATTGTCTGACTCCCCATTACCCACACCCAGATACAATCTCAGCTTCTTGAGAACGACAGTCTTTCTTCTGTTCACCTATATATTCCTAACACTTAGAAAATTCCTAGAACATAGCAGGTGTTTAATAAATATCTGTGGAATAAATGAACAGACACAACTGGTGCCTATTAGTATGCCCACACTGCACCAGCCCCTGTGGTAGATTCAAAATGTCAAATGACACTTATTCTGTTAAATAAATGGGCTGGGCTACATAATCCCCAAGTCCTCATCTAGCTCACAAATCAACCCAAAGGAGTGTTTTAAACTATATAATAGGCTCCGCCAGAATGTAAGCTCCCTAGCGGCAGGGAGCTTTCTGCTTTCTTGCCGCTGTATCCCCAGCCCTAAAACAGTGTGAATGAGTAAGCTCCCTGTGGACAAGAAATACAGCTCTTGTTGGTCCTGAGTTTCTGATTCTACCCAGCACATAAAAGGAAAACCAGGCACAGAGGAAGGGCTCAACCCTGAGTAAGCTCAGACTAGTTTCCTAATGACCTGTTCAAAAAATCTCAGTTGGCAGCAGTACATACAGGCCTCCTTCAATACTCTTGGGGCAAAAGGGATGATTTTAAACATGCCACTGACGCACTTAACTTCAGGTGGTAGCCCTTTGGAATTCCTATCAGGCACATCGCATCAGAGAGAGGCTCACTGATGTTGACATGCATGAGGATTCTGAGCACAAAAACGAGGTCAAATAAGACTCCTGTGGAAAGCAAGCTTCTCCAGAGAAATTGCAGGGTTTTCCCTTGCATGCTGACCTTGTTATCTCATTTCTCTATCTTAAACTTCACACCAAGGCCAACATGAGCCCAAAAATCCAGGGAAGGAATCTCAGCCATCATCTATACCAAGCCCCTCTGATTTCCCAGAATTCTCAAAGGCTTTGCTTCCATGAATGTGAATTTTCCAAAGATGGATACACCTCATTAGCAAATGAACACTGCCACGAGATATGACTTCAACTTCTACAACCATTGTCAGACTCAGTCTCTCAGCACTGTCCAATAAAGACATAATGTGAACCACAAGTGTAATTTTAAATTACATACATAACATTAAAAAGAAGCAAAAAGAAACAGGTGAAATTAAGTTAATAATGTATTTACTCTAACCCAATACATCCAAACTATAATCTCAATATGAAATCAATAAAAAAATTATTAATGAGATATTTTACCTTTTTTTTCATACTAAGTCTTCAAAATTTGGTTTATATTTATTTTACACTGACAATATATCTCAATTCAGACTGGCCGCATTAGAAATGCTCCAAATTGGGCCGGCCCCGTGGCTTAGTGGTTAAGTGCGCGTGCTCTGCTGCTGGTGGCCCCGGTTCGGATCCCGGATGCACACCAACGCACCGCTTCTCCGGCCATGCTGAGGCCGCGTCCCACATACAGCAACTAGAAGGATGTGCAGCTATGATATACAACTATCTACTGGGGCTTTGGGGTAAAAATAAATAAATAAAATTAAAAAAAAAAAAGAAATGCTCCAATAGTCACATGTGGCTAGTGGCCACCATATTGTACAGTGCAGGTCTAGATGTTAAGCTCCTTCTCTTTCAAGATGCTGTTCTTGCTCTCAGATTCATACCATTTAAAGTTAAAACTGATTTTAAAATGTCTTCTAATCTATAATGACATCATTTTCATTATTCTCAGCTTCAAAATATGTTTCTTCCAAGGCAGTTAAAAGAGGCAGCGTCACAGTGGGAAGGGCTGCTAAACATGGCTGAGCAGTTATTTGCAAATAATATCTTCTCTGTTATTTGCAAATAACACGTGTGTTTCTCCGACTTCTAACCAGAACCCATTTCATTGAATTCCAATGATTTCCTTAAGTTTCTTATAGTGGTGTTCCTTATTGATAACAGAGCAAGTGTGTGCTGACTGCACGTTTTTGAAACAGCTATGCCAACAACAACAAAAAGATAAACTGAACAGCAACAGAATCAGGAGGCTGGAAGTAGAAGAAAGTTCAAGTGCATTTACTTTCTCATTATTATTACACCCCTGGAGACTAGCTCTTGGTGTTCTAACGGGTACAACGAAGATGAGGCTTAAGAAGAATACGGCTCTTTAAGGACTCAAAGGAATGGTCTAACCATTTTTAATGAAAAGGAACTAAAAACACATTCAGGTAAGGTAGCTATTCACCAGGTGAGAGAGTTGCTTTGAAAATCTGTCCCAAGAAGAGCTCTGTCATTTTCTCCTTGAAGATGAGATTATTGCTTCCACTAGCCTCTCAAAGGTGAAAGGAATTACCAGAATATGAAAGGCAGTTCAACTTGGAGAACTTTCCACAGCAACAGTGGTGTGAAGTTCATAGCTAGATGGAACATAAAATAATTAACACATCACAGAGCATCCAGACTCTGACATTCATGACCCCTATTTACATTTCCCATGGCCTCAAAAAGCTACTTTTACATAAGAAAGCAAACTGGCTTCAAGTTAACTTCCTCCCTTTCGGTGGAAGGTTGGTTTCAAGTATTACTCAGCCTAGAATGAGGTATTCTGGTCCAGTTCTAACAGCTGACTCAGCAGAGACCAGCTGGAACAATGGTTTTTCAGGAGACCAATACTGGAATTGGTGAGGCTCTGAAAGTACGCTGCCAAAATCAGCGATTTTAAAAACTGGGTCACATTATAGGAACTCAGATGCTGTAGGTACAGGCCCAGTTTCTTGGCGAAAGGAAGACTAGCCTCTAATACACCCGCTATCCTAAAAGCAGCCAAGAAACAACTGACAGCAACCTCCAGTAGAACTGAGGGATAAGCAGTGTTTGACACAGAGCTGGGAAGCCCATGATTTACTCTGCAATTACCTGCAGATATCACCTTCAAGTGGAAGAGAAACCTAAGAACGCGTCATGGGTCATGGCTCTTCTGGCCTTTGAAAAAGCATATAAAAGCAGAGACAAGAAGCAGGAAAGCACACAGCATCCCAAATCCTATGCCTTCAGCCTCCCTAAAAAGAAATTTGAAGTATGTGGATAAAAAGACATCAATGACTACAGCACTAAAATAAATGGAAAATGTAATAAAGGTACAACTCAACAAATACTCCTAGATTCAGGACAAGGCCTCACAAAACTACATCTGTGATATTCTTGGTGAGTCAAGCATAAACAGTACTCATTCTCTGCTTCATGCATTTATTCATTCCACCAGTTCATTCAAGGCTTTTGTGCACTGGGTACTATCCTAGACACTGGTGCTACAATGGTAACCTAAACCTGACAAGGACCTGTCTTCATAGACACTACATACCCATTGTGGGGAAGGCAGACGTGGCTCCATAAATTCACCAGAGTCAGTAATACTAATAATATTTTGTAATAGGAATGATCATTTAGTAAACGCCTACTATGTGTTGGGTTCTATGCAAGGCACTCATTTAATCCTAACAACCATCAGCAATTAGGCATTAATTAATTAATTAAAATTAAGATCATTTTACAGATGAGGTAACTGGATCTTACAAAGGTCAAGCGACTTGCCAAGGTCATCCAGACAAGTCAATGACAGAGCCAGGATGTAAGTCCAGATGTGTCTGACTCATATTATAAGCTTAATGTTTGAAAATAAGATGTTTACAAATAATGTTTGAAAATATCATCTTGGCATTTTAAACAAATCAGGCAAACCAATGGTTAGCAGGATTGAGTGATCATTTGTGCATTCCATTAAAATCTGTGATTGAAAAAGAAACCAATTTAAAACACGGATAAACGATCTGAACAGACACTTCACCAAAGAAGAGATACGGATGGCAAATAAGTACATGAAAATATGTTCAACGTCTTTAACCATCTGGAAAATGCAAGTTAAAATCACACTGAAACACCACCACACTATTAGAAAGTCTAGGAAGAAAAAAAATTTCTTTTTTTAATTTGACAACACCAAGTGCTGGTGAAGAAGCAGAGCGACTGGAAGAACTCTTCTACGTTGCTAAGGGACAATGCAAGATGGTACAGCTGTTTTGGAAAAGAGTTCGACAGTTTCTTGTAAAGTTAAACATACTTACCATACAACTCAGTGATCTCACTCCTAGGTATTGACCCAAGCAAAATGAAAACCTATGTTTACAAAAAGACCTGTCCAGTGCGCATTTGATTCTTTCCCTGGGGCTCTGAGCCTGTTCTCTAGCTTTCCATGGAAGCTCCTATAGTGGCTTTATTCATTACCCACCCCCACGTGGAAACAATTCACCTGTCCTTCAACTAGTGAATGGATAAACACATTGTGGTCCATTCAGACAAGGGGATGCTATGCAGCAATACAAAGGAACAAACGAATGCTACATGCAACAACATGGATGGGTGAATTGGAAATCCATCTTATTAACTGAAAGAAGCTCAATCCAAAAGCTTCATACTGTATGATCCCACTTACATGACATTCAGAAAAAGGCAAAATTATTAGGAACAGAAAAGTGATGTGGTTGCCTGGGGTGGGGGAGGGGTTGACAACAAAAGGGCTGCAGGAAAGAATTTTGGGTGGTGACAGAACTATTCTGTCTCTTGAATGAAGTGGTGGTTACAGGCCTGGGCGCATTTGTCAAAACTCAGAGAACTATATAGCAAAAAGAGTGAATTTTATTGTAAGTAAATTCAAAATGTGAATGAAATTCACCACAAAAAATTGTGATTTTAACATAAGAAATTAAACTCCTCTCATAGATATATAAAAATACTTAAAATTCATCTAGATTAAAGCCATCTCAAACTACAGGAAGTTTTCTTAATGACAAAATGTTGGAACATACATATTTTCAAACTGGCAAGTAACAGACTTTTTTTTTTTTAACACCTTCTCTCTGGTTGGCAAGCAGAACAGTTCACTCCAACACCTTCACTCTGCATGCTGGAAAATGCAAACACAGTGCAGGGGAGCTTCTGGGATGGGGGATGCTGGTTTCTCCTCAGCCTGTAATAAGTCACAAAACCTGCTGTAGCTAATATTTGTCTTTACGGATGAGAAAGTGCCAAGAAGCTGTAATTTCCCAAAGGCTTGCTGGTTTCCCATTAAGAAAGACGCACCATAAGAATAACCTGGTGAATTGCCCTGGGAGTTTCTATCCTAATCTACTGCTGGGTAAGTGCTTTGCTATCCAAGTTGTGCTTAAAGTCCTTTTGTCGTATTTTGTCATTCCCCAATAAGATATCCTTTGCTCAAAAGTCTCCCCTTACCTTGCTGCTTTTTTACCATCACTGGAATATCAACCACACCCTCCATCCCACTTTTTTGCATGACATATTATAACGCAAAGACACCAAACAGAAGCACTCAATCACAGTAATTTTACGAAGTGTCTGGCAAGCCGGAGAGAAGCTCACCTCGGCAGTGTTGGGGGAGCAACATATCTGGATCTCAATTCTCCAGCACACATTCGGTTCTCTCCCTGGGGCTCGAGAGCCTATTTCTTCCTTTCCTTAGAGGCTTCTTTCTTGAACAGCCCCAAAGCTCTGGCTCATCTGCCTACCAAAGACTCGCTAAAAACCCATATTACAAGCAATTCAAAGCATGAAATGAAAATTGATGCTTTCAACTTCTGTAACGATGAAAATGGGAAGCTGCCAGGGACTCTGTGTTCCTTTATTTTCCACGTCAGTTTTCAAGAATACAGATACCAGCATGTTATACGAGAAAAGAACGTGGACGAGGGCGAAGTGTTCCTCCCTAAATTTGACCACATTAAGGCAGAGCTTTTGAAGTAAAAGACAAGTCTCGTAGAGTTGTATTAATAGCAGAAAGAACAACTTCAGACTCACACTCAGCAGAGCAAAGATGACAGGCGACTCCCTGTATATAAATCGCATTAAAACAATGGATTACTATGCTCTTAACTGGGAATCAAATCACGTTGTTCAATCTGGCCAACACAGACGAAAGTGTCACACTCTACTGGTGAGATAGGCAGTTCAAGTTCTATCTCTATGCAGTTTAAACACCTGTGAAATAAGAGGGTTGAGCAAGAATAAAATCTCAGAGTTCTCTTGCAATATTATGCTCTCTAGTTTTAGGAATTAGAAAAGCATAGAGGGCAACGTATTGTCTGTCTTCCTCTACTAAAATATAAGTTCCGTGAGAGCAATCCTTGTACCCTTGGTACCTAGCAGAGAGGTTGGCATATATAATATGCTCAATAAATTTTTGTTGAGTGACTGAATGAATGATATCAGAGACAGGGTAAGTTTGCTTTGCTCCATCATTTGAATATCAGGTTCTGTAATTCAGAAATATTTATACACCTAAGTTGTGGTTTCATGGTAGACCTGGTAGGCCCACAAACATGTATGAGACATTGAACTTATCCCTGAACTTATATTCTACATAGGAAAATAAGAAATGTTTGCTTGAGATGAGAACCAGGCAGGCAGTAAAGGGTTTCCATTGATGCTATACAGTGGTTCAGAGCAGGGAGAGGTGATGGTGCACAGCGCACAGCTTGTAGTCTGCAGAGAAGGATTCCTGAAGTTCATGGACATGAAGTCTTGACTGGTCAAGAAACACTAAAAATGGCAGAGATGGGGATTCATTTCAAGAATAGGCTATTAAGGGGGCCGGCCCAGGGGTGTAGTGGTTAAGTTCACGTGCTATGCTTTGGCGGCCCAGGTTTCATAGGTTTGGATCCTGGGCGTGGACCTACGCACCGCTTATCAAGCCATGCTGTGGCAGGCATCCCACGTATAAAGTGGAGGAAGATGGGCACGGATGATAGCTCAGGGCCAATCTTCCTCAGCAAAAAGGAGAATTGGCAACGGATGTTAGCTCAGGGGGTAGCAAGGGAGGAAGGAAGGAAGGGAGGGAGGGAGGGAGGGAGAGAGAGACAGAGAGAGAAAGGCGGGTGGAGAGGGAGATGAGAAAGAGAGAGAGAGAGAAAGAGAGAGAGAGAGGAAGGAAGGAAGGGAGGGAGTGAGGGAAAGGAAGGAAGGAAAGAGGGAAGGGAGGGAGGGAGGGAGGGAGGGAGAGAGAGACAGAGAGAGAAAGGGGGTGGAGAGGGAGATGAGAAAGAGAGAGAGAGAGAAAGAGAGGAAGGAAGGAAGGGAGGGAGTGAGGGAAAGGAAGGAAGGAAGGAGGGAAGGGAGGGAAAGGAAGGAAGAAAGGAAGGAAGGAAGGGAGGGAGGGAGGGAAAGAAAGGGAGGGAGGGAGGGAGAGGGGAGGGAGAGGGGGAGAGAGGGGGAGAGAGAGGGGGAGAGGGGGGAGAGAGAGGGAGAGAGGGAGAGAGAGAGAGAGAGAGAGAGAAAGAAAGAATAGACTATTAAATAGGGCAGTGGGATAAGGTACTTCTGGACTTTTATGTATTAACAAGATACTATAAAAACAGGTCCAAACTTAAACTTCCCATTTTGAACACCCCCGTATCTTTCGTCACTTATGCCCCTCCCTAGCTCATTTATCCCACACTCTGCTGAACATCTCCATTTAGATGCCCCTTGTGGCCTTCCAGTGTACCTGGTCACTCTTCCCAGAACCCTGGGGGCCATCTTGGACTCCTCCCTCTCCCTTCTATCTTGTTTTATGATTCACTAAGTCCTTTAAGTTCTCTCTCTTGAATACCTCTCGGGTCTCTCCCTTCCTCCTTTGCCTTAACTTGGGCTTTCACTTTGGTCATAGCTTTCCTGTTGGCCCCTCTGCATTAATGTCATCCCCTAAATCAAGAGTCAACAAACTTTTTCTGTCAAGGGCCACAAAATAAATAGTTTAGGCTTTGGAGGCCATACAGTCTCTGTCTCAACTACTCAACACTGCCATTGTAGCAAAAAAGCAGCCATAAACAATACATAAACAAAGATTGTGTTCCAATAAAACTTTTTTAACAAAACAGGCAGCGGGTCAAATTTTGCCTGAGGACCATAGTTTGATGATCCCTGCCTTAGATGGTGGCCAGAGTGGTTTACAAAAAATACAAATAGGACCATGTTATTCTCCTGCCTAAACTCTTCTAGGACTCCTAGTTTCCTCAGGATAAGTTCCAGGCTTCTTGGCAGGATAGACAAGGACCTCAGTGTCTCTCCCCCTGCCTATCAATCACAACTCTTACCAATGCACATTCAACATTCAATGACTTTATGCTTCCCAGAAACACCAGCCTCTCATGCCATGATTTGTACACGCTTGGGTCCCCTTCCTGGAATGTCTCCACTTGTCCATCTGGTAAACTCTTGTCTATCCTTGAAACCCACAACCTACGTCTCTTCCATGAAATCTTCCCTGACCTGAATTCTGGAAGAAGTCAGGCCAATCTCTCTGTTCCCCAAGGACCTTTACATTCTTTTATAACCCACATGACATTGGACTGTCATTGGGCATATACGTGTCTCCCACCACCACCAACTCCACTGGACCCTCTATGAGGGTAAAGGCTGTATTTTGTACATCTTTGTATCCTTTGGACCTAGCAAAATATCTAGCACATAGCTGGGTCATAGCAACTGTTTGTTCCATTAATTAGTAAAAAAAAAAATCACAAAAATTCCAACTGCTGCTCATTTGACCTCGTACAACTTGAAAGAAATCTGAATTCACTCAACACTCTATCTACTGTGGTTATGCCAATGATTTTAATTCAATACTGGCTATTAAAAGTTGTCCAAACATCAGAATGAACTGTTCCTTCTCAGGATGGTATAATTCCAAATTTCCCCTTTTAAAGGAGATGTACTTTAAAACTGCTACTTAGCTGTCTCCCCATTAGTCTTTAATTAGCTGCTTGAACAATGCTGAATATGTTACATCCTCTTGCAGAGAGCTAAGTCCTCAAGCAATTAGTTTGTCCTACTAAATATGACCTGCATTGCCATTGTGCCCACAACTGGCAAACCTTCATAAAGCAGGGAAAATTCCTACGTGTTCCAGAAGCTGGACAGAGCCTCTGAGGCCAGAGGACACATAAACTTGTAGCAAAGACTATAAAAAATCTTTCACCTATCAAACTGGCAAAACTTTAAAGGACTATATTGAGGGCCGGCCCCGTGGCTTAGCGGTTAAGTGCGTGCGCTCCCCTGCTGGCGGCTCGGGTTCGGATCCCGGGCGTGCACCGACGCACCGCTTCTCCGGCCATGCTGAGGCCACGTCCCACATACAGCAACTAGAAGGAAGTGCAGCTATGACATACAACTATCTACTGGGGCTTTGGGCGAAAAAATAAATTAAAAATTATAAAAAAATAAAGGACTATATTGAGTTCTGGCAAAGATGAAGGGAAATGAATACTCTTGTACACATTAATGGGAATGTAAATTATACAATTCTTTTGGAAGAGTAATTTGGAAGTACTTTCTAATCCTAAAAAGCACACCCTCTTAAACTCAGTGATGCCACTTTTAGGAGTTTAACCCATGTAAAGAATCACAATTGTGTACCCAGCTCTATGTGCAAGGATGCCCCTTTCAGCATTGTTTCTAGCATTCAAAACCTGGAGAACGATGACCTAAATCAAGGTACAGCGAGGTTCTCCGTGAACTCCACACTCTATGCCCACTGCCTTCCTGAGAGTCTACTTCCATGTCTAATAGACATCTCAAACTCACTAAGTCCAAAATAAAACTCCAGATCTTAAACCAAAAGATGACCCACCCCCAGCTTTCCCCATCCAGCAAATGGCAGCTCCATCTTTCCAGGTGTTCAGGTTTAAAAACACCTTGGGGGTCATTCTCAACTCTTCTCTCTTTCTCACACCCCTCATCTGATCCATCAGACAATTCTTTTGAGTATACTTTCAAAATATATCCAACCACTTCTTACCCTACTTCTACTACTACTACTTTGGTCTGGCCCAGGATTTCAGTAACAGCTTCCTACCTTGTGCTCTCTGCTTCCACTCCTCCATATATCCCTAACACATTACCTAAAGTGAGACTTTTCAGATGTTTATTAAGGCATGTCATTATCCCAGTCAAGACCCATTTCACTGAGGAAAGTAGATAAATGGTCTAAAATGCCTGGTATGATCTGTCTGCTCTCCCTACACTCTGACCTCTCCTCCCATAGTTTTAGCCATTGCTTTCTCTCTGGCCTCCTTGCGGTTTCTCAGACAATGTAGGTACCACTCCTGCCACAGGACATTTGCACTTCACCCAGATACACACATGGTTTCTTCCTTCACTCATTCAAATTTCTGCATAAATGCTACTTTCTCAGTGAGGTCTACCCTGACAACCCTATTTAAAGTTACAACATGCCCCATCTCCACAGTCTTGACCACCTTACTCTGCTCTGTTTCCCCCCACCATATCACTTACCACCTTCTAATACACAAAATAATTTACTTATTTAGTACATCTACTGTTTATTGCCTGTCTCCCTGACTAAAATATAAACCCCATGAGGGATCTTTATCTGTTTTGGTGGATAATATCTCAAGCACCAGGAACAGTTCCAGCACATAAAGGTTGCTAACTGAATATTTGCTGAATGAATAAACATATCTTAGAGTTGTTGTGAGAACAAAATGAACCAGCCTTAGCAAACAGCCACTTCATCAACGTAGGTTCCAGTTAGTTATTACTAGAAAGAATGAAGTAGGCATACATGGACTGATGTGGAAAGTTGCCCATATGTAATGGCAACAAGAAACACCAAGCTGGACTAATGTGCAAAGACAGTTATTACAGCATTGTTACTAATACTGAAAATAGAGAAACAGTCTAAAATCTTCCAGCCAGGTAATGGTTAACCAGCTAATACCAACCCCCACACCCATGCTTTGGATGTCAGGTAGTTTTTAGGTAGGAATATTTGTATTATCATATTAAAATATCAATTTCAAGTGGGAAAAAGGTAACTTACTGATTGGACAGGATGTAGAGTATGATACCATTTTCTTTGAAAGAAAAAAGGCTGTATGTGTGTATATATTAATGCAGAAAGGTTTGGAGAGAAACACCAAATTTTATAGATACATAATAGTTACTTCTGAGAATTAGGCTGGAGGGGAGAATGAGGGCTAGTGTGTATTTTTATACTGTACTGTTCCCTGGTACTTGACTTTTTTGCTAGCAATCAAGCAAACTTCAGTTTTGCCAACCACAGTCATTTTTAGCAACAAACTTCTCACAGCTGAAAGATTTCATTTTAACTAATCATTTGAACCTTATTCCCTATTCTCTGATCTTATTAGGACTAAATTAACGTGGATTCTAATATGAGCTCCAGAAGGGTAGGGGGATTTTTGTCTGTTCTGTTCGTTGTGCTATCCTCAATATCTAAAAAGGGCCTGGCACATAGTAGGCACTCAAATACTTACAAAGTAAGTTAGTTCTAATATGAGATCACCTCCAGGCAAAAACATAAGTAGTGAATGAAAGAGTGTAAAAAGTAACAAAAAGAAACAGCAAAGGCTTCCATAAACCAGAGTATTAAGCCTCATAAAAAGGAGTTAAATGTTTTAGACTTTTCTGCTTCCCTTTTAGGTCTCTATCTACGATCATTATGTATTTTTAAAGCAATTCTCTTTGGCAATGCTCCACAATTAATTAGAAAATTATAGCACTTACTGTCTTATAGGCAAGTTATTTCATATGGTTGTTGTCAAATCTGCAGATTCCCACTGATCTAATCTTTATTGCAGCAAAGAAAAAAGAAATATACCCAGTGCGGTCATTCAGATTCAATTCTCTCTAGAGGGAGAAAGGTGGGGGAAAACGAGATTCTTCAATCAGGAGAACGACATCAACTTTTAAGATCAATTAAACAGTGAGAAGAAATCTAAATGCTTTTTTATTTCCTATAGAACTACAGGATAAACTCTCTGGGTTTGTGGGAAAACATGTGTGTCACTAAATACAAAGGAAAAATTGTGTTTCCTTTTTCCATTTTTAAAATGATTTTTTCATGGAGTTGTACTTTTTGCTCAGTTTTGGTAATAGCAACTCCACTCTAGGAAATAGCTCAAACTTCTTAACGATGACTTGTCAAACTTCCTGACGCATCCACTCATCCAAGTATTTACTGAACACATATTATGTGCTAAGCACTGAGCTTAGAACTGGGCTATAGAAAGAAAAACAGCAAACACCTCCACAAACAAAAGTGTGAAGCCTCACAAAATAGAGTTAAACGCACTATGCTTTTTTGCTGCCCTTTCAGGTCAGATAACCACAAACATGAAAACCAAAAATCTTTACATTCAAGAATGTTCAGCCTAGTGATTCATTTTCATGCCCAAGAACTTCCCTTCACTCTCATGCTTGAGATCTTCTCAAACATCTTAGCAAAAGTTAGGTAGTATTTTCCCCATTCTGTTTTTACTCTTAAATCTGACAGCCTATTGAAACTTGACGGAATGTCAACCTCATTGGAAGAAGGAATAAAATCAGCAACAGCACTCAAGAACCGTATGGGGGGGGGGGGGGGACAGATATGTAGATAGCATTAAGTCATCAACTCACTAGACTATTGGCGAGTGAAAGGATTTAGTGCCATTATGGAGTCACATGTCAAATAGGTTTACCAATGAATAACAGCACATCACACTATTCAGAGACACTGTTTGGGCATAATTTTCCTAGCTGTGGGCGTCCTAAATTAATCATGTAGATGTGCTAGAGGCTAACAATGGCAGAAACTTGTCATCAAGACCTGGTAAGCAAGGGACGGCCAGCAAGCTCTTTGCACTTAGTGTTTATAATACTTCAAAAGCCTAAAAGTCATCCAGAGCCAACCTACTGTCAGACACAACCATCAGAAGAGTGACTGAATGAATGGTTGGCATTGCTGCCTTTTCTTCCCACCAGACTGCTCAAAAAACGCTGACAGTTTTTCTGGTGCCATAGGGTGTCAACATGACTGCAAGGGATGTGCTTACATTCAAATATTTGGGGTCTGATTATCAACATGAGAAACATTTTTTTAAAAAATACAAGAAACAAACATGCTGAGAAAATGGTGATTACCAAACTAACTGAATTTTGCCATGAAAATCTAGTTGCAAAGAAAAAAATATTTGGGGTGTTTTGATGGGGGGAGATTTTGATTTAGCTTTTTCTAGCACTATCATCTCTATATTTACTTTTAACTTTAGAAATCCTTTTACCTTTAGTTATAGGTGTCTCCCAAATTTTTTTCCCTAGAGCAACTCTAATAAGTCAATATCATGGGTCTATATACTTATTGGGATTATTAAATAGGCAAACTCAGTTGGTATCACATCACCTGCTTTATACGACACGGCAGAGGGTCAACAGAAATTACAATTCAGTTTTTCAATAACTGGTGTCAATTAATCACAGTGGTTGGCTCCTTTGTGAATATGTAGATCTCATTCTTTCTGTCCTTTTCCTCTAACCCACATCCATATGCTAAGAGTGAATGGAAAACAGTGGGGAAAGGAGGAGTTTCTCATCAGAACTAGATGTGTCTTAGTAATACCAGCTAGAGTCACTGCTTCTATGGTGCCTTTAATGCATGGGTATAATTTCTGCTGTTATACATAAGAATGTCAAAGATCTACAGCTGTTTATCACAAAAACAGTCCTACGTATTGGAAAAAATATATAGTGGTTCAAGGAGGTCCTTTTTGTTAACGAAACAGTTATCTACAAGTTTTTACAAAATATAAGTTCAACGGGTTGGTAGCTCCAGCAGACACACCATGGACCACATCACAAATTGCTTCCTCTGGCCACAGTTAACTTAAAAGGCAGTGAGGCTCTGGTCTCCCCTGGGGGAGGTCTCATAATAAACACAATTGACCATGCTTCTGCTCAGCCAGGACCAGCAGGTGAGACTCAAGTCTAAAGGTAATAACAGACCCATTCAAGAGCCATAATTAGGTGAAAAGAAAAACAAACCGATCCCACATCTCTTTATTACAAGCACAACAAATCCAAATACCAAAACTCAAACATTTTTTAAAATGCTGCCACAGAAATACAACTTGAACTATGCAGCCTAAGAAAGAAACTACATAGGGATGCAAAGGAGTAACCTTCAATATTTAACCAGGTGGGGTCGGGGTTGCGGGTTAGAGACAAGTGTCCTCAGCAGGGATCATTTCCCTCTGTCCCATCCCCTTCCCCAAAATCAAGAGAGGAAAGGCGTTGGGAGGCAAGAGCAGACTGCTTCTGTTTGCTCAGTTGAGAAATGGAGGAATCAAGTCTCTGTTGATAGCATTAATCTGCTAAAGCTTTCAACAGCACTAAAATTCAGTGGCAAGTGATGAGCTGTGTCTTGTTGACGTGTTACAGTGCAAGTTAAATCATGAAAAGAACCTGCGAGTATATCCAATCAATACTTGAGAGCTTCCAAAGTTATCACAAAACATCAATTTTTAGAAAGTAATAGTCTTACAGATGATAAAAGACAAGCTTTCCTCCACTAAGAAATGCATTTATTTTCCCAGAACAAGAAAGACAATATGTTATTCTGTGGGTCACCAAGCGTATAGTCATGGGTTCATGTACATAGTATATATACCACACTTAAATATTTTTAATATAAAAAAGTCATAATGCCCTCAGGCAAAAGCTTCCAGTTTTATTTGAATCCCTAACAAATATGTCTGAACCTTTTGAAAGCACTGACTGCTTGTTCAAGGGGAGACAAACAGACAAACAGACAACAACAAAACCCAGCAAGGGTTTTTTGGCCAGCACACACTCATAAGTAGTCTCCTAAACGATTCTCAATTGACAGAGCCCTGAGCATGGTAAACTCTAGAAAAGAGAAAGAATCCTTATAAATAAGCTACACTCACGCTCACATAATTTGGCTTAGGCACAAATCCACTCCCTTTGTGTGTGACACAAAGTCTACGTACCAACACCATGGACATAACAGCTTTCTCGCACCCAGGTACCCAGGTCAATTAAACTTAGGACTTCAGAAGAGGAAGGGAGGGATAGCCTTCCCGCCCCTTTAAAAATCTCCCAGCCTCCCTGGCTTGGCCCATCACTTACAAAAACCAGACAGGGAGAACAGCCTTTCAGCTCCCAAGCACTCAACAAGCCAGACTAGATTCCGCTTTCTATTCTGGATGCCCACAGACACACATATCTTACCTAGAAAACACAGTGCTCTGATACACACACGTTAATTTCCAGGAAGCAAACTTAAAAAACCTTCTGTACCTACACTGTTTCTTTTTAAAATGGGAAAACAGGAGTGGGGATCGCAGCTCTTTCCTTCTTTATTTTCCCGGGAGCTTGCAAAGCCTTCCAAAGTGCAAAGGCATTTGCCCACCGCGCCCGGGGAAGCAGCTCTCCCTCTGCCCCGCCTTCCCCAGCCTGGGCGCCGGAAGGAACAATGCAGCAACATACATTTACCAACACCTGCTGGAGCCTATTAATATGCACGGGGACGTATTGATTTTTCCCCCATCCCTTCCTCTGCCCTCCACACTGAGCAGGCTTTCATCTCCTCCTTTACCATCCATCAGGAGCTCATTTCGCCGGCCCCCTCCCCCTCCTACCCCCAGTCCCCATTCAGCCGAGCCCCTCGCTCCAAAAGCCCAGGCTGACGAGCACACTTTGGAATGCACTTCATTAAAATTTAGCTGCCCGATTCCAACCTGCAATGCGGAGGAGGCAATACAAAGCGCGCGCCACACTTCCTCCAGCATCCCCTTCAAAAGCCCCATTGTTCGCCAGGCATCTGCTCCAGAGCCCGGCCTCTCCCTACCCACTGACCCCTGATATTTTTCTCCCCCGTCCCCCTCCCACCCTACCCGGCCAAACGGGCCTGCCCGGTGAATTAAAACGCAGCCGCAGCCATCTGGCCCTCCCAAGCTGGCCCGGTCCCCCCCACCCCCCCGCCCCTCCTGCCTGGTCCACACACCACACTCGGCATCTTCACCTCCATGGATGTTCCCACAACCCAAGCTCAAACCTCGGGCGGCAGGACGCCTCTGCCGCCTGCTGCCTGTTCCTAGGCTTCCTCCAGCGGCTGAGCGTTCAAATCCAGAGGTGGGCAGGGGGCGGTCGGGGAGATGGCAAGGGGGGATCATGGGCCACTTGTACTTGCCTGCAAACCCCAGCCCAATCGCCAAGATTAATCCTTCCCTTTGTGAGCCTGAAAGAGCCTCCCACCACGCTGGTCCTTGGCTCTGCAGCGGCTGTAAAGAGAGGCGGGGGTGGGGAGGTGGGATCCGAACCCCTTCCTAGGCGGGCTGGGGGCGCCTCGGCCACCTGACCACAAGAGCAGTTTTGCAAGGGATGAAGGCGCTGGCGGCAGAAGCAGCTGACGGTGCAAAGAGGCAGAAAAGATGCCCAAGCTTGCGCCTTTTATATTACTGGCGACATTTCTAACACATGACAACAATTTCCATCTGTATTTAAGCCGAGAGTGTGAAAAAAGAGCATTACATCACAGAGCCCGGGTTCCTAGAGGCTGCCGGATATCTAGGCCAGGGGGATTAGGGGCGCACCTGCGGAGCGGGCGGGAGTGAGCGAGGCAGGCACTGCCTCTCCCGCCAGGCACGTCAGGTCCCCGACGCCCCGTGGTCCTGGAGGGAGCCCCCGGCCAAGGAAAGGCGGGAAATAGGGCTGCTCCATTTACAAGATGCAGGAGGCTGAGTGGATGGGTGGATGGGTAGGCGAAGGAGGGGGGAGGTGGCCACTCTTTTTCTTGGTTAGGGATGCAACACTGACTTCCCAAGAGCAAGGGGCAGAAGGCTTCCAAGTGCCTTCTGGTGGGACCCACTTCTTCCCTTCTGCCTCTTCCCCAACTCCGAAGGAAATTTCAAAGGTAATAACTCTGGTGTTTGAAATAATAGTTCTCCTTGGAGTTAAAGGCGGATGGAGAGGCTTAGAATATTAATTTGAAGAATCCACTTTCAAGGAACAGACACTTCAAGAATTAGGGGTAGAATCTGGTTCAGACTCAAGCTGTTTCTTTACTGCTTATCTGGATGTCATTCAAAGCCACTCTTTAAAAGAATCTTTAAGAGCCCAGCGGTATTATCTCCATTCTGTTTCTGATGAGACATCCCTTCCCTACTCCCCCATCCGCCTTAGTGAAAAAACTTGACAGAGAGACCTCTGGCTTTGGCGAGGTACGTTTTCTCTAGCGTGGAATGGTCAGTCCTTGGGAACTCCTAAGTTCTAAGGCAGAGAACTCCCACGGACTCTCAAAGGAAGGAGTCAGCCCACTGCCACCTTTCCCTAACCCCGGTATTACAGAGCCACGTGCAACCATCCTCCAGGAATTCATTACTACAATTTGGACAGGAGAAGATAAAGGGGCTGGAAGATGCTCTGAGGTGAAGAGTGACAAGAAAACAGGAAAAGTAGGGGAAAGAAGCAAGGGATATTTCTCCTCCTGGGGGCTAGGGAGGAGATGCGCAATGCAGAACCTAGATTCCAAATGAGTGGAGGACCAGATTTCATGTGATGGGAAAGCAGTGTTAAGGATGAGGTAGGAAAAGGTGACAGGGCAGCTGAGCCTTCAAATAACAAAGTAACCGAGTTCTTTCCCTGGAATGCAATATCCACTGGATTTCACAGCAGATGAGAAAACAAAAAGTGTTCCTTCCCATTTGCTACTCAGTAAACTGTCCATCTGAACAATCCAGGGTGCGGAAGGATTGCATTTCTAATGCTCCTCGTCCTTCTGGTCACTCATGATGGTCAAAAGACTCAACTCTGGAGTCAGACTCACTGGGTTCTAACCCCATCTCTCCACTTTCCTGCTGTGTGACTATAAATAAGTTACTTGCCAGGTCTGTGCCTGTTCCTCTATGTGTAAAAAAGGAAACAAAACCCACCTACTTGTTGTGAGGATAACACACGCCAAGTGCCTGGCACCATACATAGGTGCTCACTAAATGTCACCTATGATTTCTATCATCATCATCATGCCTTTATTTCTACGTAAAGTGTCTCCACAAAATGAAACCCCTTATCCTCTATGTTTGCAGCGACCTGCAAACTGGAACAGCTCCCAGGGCTTCAATTAGTGAAACGCAGACACCAGCACCCTGGATATCACTGCACCTGTCAGAAAAAGTGAACAAGAGGCCTTCGAGGAAAAACAGATCCATTTGCTTCATTTTTGTTTCACATCTACTTTTCAGAAGGCGAAAAGGCCTTAAGAGCTGAATGTGAGGTATTAGCTTACATTTTTGGTTTGAGAGAAACAATAAACTTAAGGGAATAGTTTCTTTATCAACCATATACATAATATATGTGAACATTTACATCATTTCCTCTCTCAATCTTCATCAAAAAGAAAAAAGAAAAGTGGATTCTGCATAAAACTTTCAAAAGCCTTTAGCCACAACCTAATGCTGAAAAATGGAATTTGTATTTTATTAGTTTTCTACAAGAAAATGATTGTGCGGTACAAATTAAATTGCTCTTTCGCAAGGAGGCTGCATAGAGACTGCACCGAAGGGAACAAAAATACAAAAGCCATTCTCATTACGAAAGAAAGAAGGGAACTTTTATTCAATAACTATAACAAGGATGTAGCTTTCTAATCTTCAATAGGGGGAGAAAAATAGCCCTCATTTGGTTTGGAAATATCCCTAACAATAAAGAATTATTTTCAATCACAGCTCCAAAGACCAGGTTTCTCTATGTATAAGTGAAGCACAAGAAAAAGATTCCATGAAAATCTACCTGGTTATCAGAGTACACACTTGATCTCAAAAACTGAGGCTCTCTGAGCTTGTGTGGTCTCCAGCATAAGCCAGGAGACATGCTTAATTGAATTTCTTCTGAATTCTCTTTTGTCACACACAAAATAATTAAAACCAATAGGTCCTGGGCTAGCCTTCCTTCATGGGTGCTTGACTGCTAAACCTTAAGGTTGAGCTATGCAGTGTCTCGAGGGCACGGTTTAGAGCGGCAACGAAGTATAGATACTTTACTAGCAATTTTTAACAAACAACTGTGAGAAAAGGGCCAAGAAGTTCCTTCACTGAACACATTCAAAGCAATTAGAGAAATGACTAGAAATCAGACTAATTAAATGTTATGGAAAATGACCACTTGGGAGGCAGTAGAGTGTAGTGGTTATGAGAGTGGGATCTGGGGCCAGACTAACTAGGTTCAAAACCCACCTCTGGTTCTTTCTTGGTGTGAATCATTGGGTAAGAGACTTTTACTTGAAACACTCCACTTTCTCATCTGTAAAATGGGAATAAAGAGTTCCTGCCTCATAGGATTGCTATGAAGACTAAGTGAGTAAATACTGGACAAGGAAGTTAGATGAGTTCGTGGCACAGAGAAAAGTACTCAGTAGTGTTAGTTATCACTGCCCCTTCAATCCCTTCTAACACTTAGGTGTGGATTTCCTCTAAAAGCTTGCTCTGCAGATGGCTTTCCACAAATATTTATTGAGCACATACCAAGTACACGGCACTGTTGGATGTAATAAAGAGGTCTAATACATCTACAGGGTTGAAAAGAAGGCTTTATAGTTAGTATTTTTTAATAGAAATGTCCTTTGGATAAAATTATATTGACATAATACAGGCCATATTCAGAGAGTAAAATGCAACAAAAATAGAAATTAGAAAAAAAGGCAAAATTTAACATTAATAATAATAAAATATGTGGGATGTACCCAAATTCCTACACAGAAGGAAATTATAGCCTTAAATGCATTTATTAGAGAATAAGAGACAGAAAATAAATGAATTATGCTTTCTATTCATGAAGCTATAAAAATAAAAATAAAAAAAAACATTGAAAATTCAACAAATAGTGCTGAGACGACAATTGGATATCCACATACAAATGAGTGAAGTTAACCTACTTGATACCATACACAAAAAATTAACTCAAAATGGATCATAGACCTACATGTAAGATCTAAAACTATAAAACTCTCAGAAGGAAAACATAGGAGTAAAAACGACCTTGGGTTAGACAATGACACCAAAAGCACAAGCAACAAAAGAAAAAATAAATTATACTATGTCAAAATTGAAAAGTTTTGTGCTGAAAACAATACTGCCAATAAAATGAAATGACAATCTATTTGATGGAAGGATGGAAGAGAATATTTGTCAATCATGTATCTGATAAGGGACTTGTATCTAGAATATACATATGAAGAACCCCTACAACTCAACAATAAAAGGACAAATACAATTAAAAAAATGGGCAAAGGACTTGAATAGACATTTCCCCAAAGACAATACACAGGTAGCCAAAAAGCATATGAGAAGATGTGCTAACATCATTAGTCATTAGGGGAAGGCAAATGAAAACCAAAATGAGATACTACTTCATACTCACTAGGATGGCAATCACTAAAAAGTCAAGTATTGGTGAGGACCAACAACTCCACTCCTAGGTATATAGCTAAGAGAAATGAAAACGTATGTCCACACAAAAACTTGTACCCAAATGTTCCTAGAAACATTATTCATAATAGTCAAAAAGTGGAAACAATCCAAATGTCCATCAACTAACAAATGAATAAACAAATGTGGTATATCTATACAATGGAATATTATTTGGCAATAAAAAGAAATGAAGTACTGATACCTGCTGCAACATGAATGAACCTTGAAAGTGTTATGCTAAGTTAAAAAAGCCAGACACAAAATGCTACATATTGCATGATTCTATTGATATGAAATGTCCAGAACAGGCAAATTTATAGAAAGAAAGTAGATTAATGGTTATCCAGGACTATGGGAATTGTGGGGAAATGGGGCATGACTGTTAATGGGTACAGGATTCTTTTTGGGGTGATAACAATATTCTAAAATTAGATTGTGGTAACAGTTGTACAACTTTGTGAATATACTAAAAAACACTGAATTTTTAGAAAATGGGTGAATTCTATCATATGTGAATTATGTTTCCATAAAGTTGTTTTAAAAATGTAGAAAGAAGGAATAATAAAATTAAGGTAGAAATATAGATCAGTAACTGTAGGCGATAAAGAAAAACAATCAAGAGAAAAAGCTGTTTCTATGAAAGAACTAATAAAATTGAAAAGCCTTTGACAAATATGACAAATGGGTAAAGGCAGGAGAAATCACCAATAATCAACTTTAAAACAAAAAAGGAGGCATTACAAATATACAAGAGATTTATTTTCATGTATAAGAGAATACCATGAACAACTTTATACCAGTTGATTTCAAAATCTAGAAAGAATGCATCATTTTCTAGGACAATAAATTAACTGTCCTCAAAGAAGCAACGGGAATCCTGAGTATAGCAATACCTAAACTGAACTAAACTGAAACCAAGTTCAAGAATGATCTCCTCCCTCCCTTTTCCCAGATCCTATACGGAAAAAACACGTCCCAGGCCAGGAGGTTTTATGGGCAGATTTTACCAAGCCTTCAAAGAAGAGTGTGGCACTCTTTATGTTAATCCAAACACACATTCTCTCTCTACCATATATTTTCTATTTTCTATAGGGTCATACATATTTATGAATGACTAGAAAAAGATCTCAGAGGAGTATTTTTAAATGATGATCTATGGTTACCTTTGGGGAAGACAAAAGAAAAGAGCACGAGGGTGGATGGTCAAAGAGGACATTGAAATTCATTGTGATGCTTTTATTATTAATTTTAAAATTTATATGTATTGATTACATAAGAGAATAATGAATTTGACAATTATTTGGAATGAAAAAATTAAGGTATTCACTGGAGACTTGGATTAAATGTTCTGTCAGGTTGATTGAAGCATGGAGGAAAGGTAAGCGGGAGGCATTATTGCCATCTAATGGCAACGTCTTCTAATTGCAGGCAAAATCCCTAAGGAACTAAAGTCTCCTAAATGCTGAATTTGCAAGCATAAAGTCAAAGCAGAAGTAACAAATGGGGATAACCTTGTAATTTTTATAATACCAAAACTTTCTTAGTTCTAAGATGTCATTAATTATAAGATACATCTTTGAAATAACAGCTTTTCAGGAAAAAAGAAAACTACCGCATTAAATATGTACATCTACGTTCAACAATGTTCAAATGCAGAAAAATATATATATCCGAGAATCAAGAAATAAAGGTGTTATGTGACCAACAGAGACACTGATAAAAGTGAAAAACAGTCTTCAAATGCTAACATTTTAAGCCATGTTGTTTAGATTCTGCAGCAAAGTTCTGCCTGAAAAATGTTTAGATATTGACATTAGTTTATAATGATTATTTAAGAAATAACAAATTTTTGGTTATTAAGGAAAGTACTGTTGGTTAGGAAGGAAAAAAAAAAGTGCCTCAATATATCTGATGCTTTTTAAATTGACCAAGGGGCCTGAATATAACATATAACAGAAGAGTGATATTGGAATCGCTCTTGTTGATGTTTTTTCATGGCTTATGGAATATAATGACTTTCATATGTCAAAGACGAATGATAAATCACTTCACTTTGGGTATATAAATATCCAAAGAGATGGGTATTTTCCTTATAACCTTTGATTTCCACTGTTAAAAAAAAAAAAGACTAGCTTGAGATGCTATTTTCCAGCTGCATTTAGATTGCCATGAAACATGAGGAAGTGACCTCTGTGACCTCTTCATGAAGAAACAACTCCAGTGACAACTCTCTGGCTTTTGTTAGTCAATTGGGGAACCAAACAGCAAATGGGGAATAAACAGAATTCCTATGGCTGTAAATTTCAACAAGAAATGGTAATAGAACAGACATGGAACATTTACCTTAAAGTGTCACTTTTCTAGCATTATTTCTCTTTAAGGTGTGAAACAGGACCATCTTCTTGGATGGTACTCAAATGAACTTTTTTACAGGTTTTCCAAGAAAATGAAGCAAAAGCTGTTATGCCCAAAAATGGCTCATGTAATACAAACATGCAATTTAAGATAGCTAATGAGAGAAGAATGATTCTGCAATGTCACTATCAAAGATGAAAGTTCTAGGAACTTCAGACTTATATTGCACAACGGATGTTATCACAATTGACTCTTTAAATTTGTATGACTAGATCTCTCTGCAAATGAGCTGTTTTATGAGACCACATCCCTCTGTCCTTAAAACTGTGCAACCTACATTGAACCTGCAGTGTCATCTTTTTGTCTTTGACTCTCACTGGCTTCAGGAAACAAATGAGAACTCCCAACAGTATATTCACCATGTGCATCTTAGAACTTTCCACTATCCTCATATACCAGCCAAATGGGCTTCTGAATAAATCTATCACAATGAATAAATCTATCACAATGGGCATGAAGTACAAAGTTGATACTTGCCAGGGAGTGTGATCTGAAAGGCAGTTGTGCTCTTGGTAGCCATGCACCACTGTAAGGAGTGCTCATCTTCTTGCAGATATACAAAGGCTCAGTGACGGAGAGCCCAAGAGTTGGCAATAAAAGAAAAACTAGCCCTTGCATACGCCAACTAGACCCTCGTAGGGTACCTCCTACCTTTAGAGCAGGCTGAAGGGCTTTCAGCAGATCAGAGTTAATGAGGGAGAGAGAACAAGTAAGTCTACAATATGCACTTACCATGTGAATGTGCCCATCAGTGTGCCTCATGTTAGTGAACTATAAATTGTCCAACTTGGCCTCAATGGTCGGTTAGTTATACAGCAGACTTATCTCAACTGTAATTGCTGTAATAAACATCAGGCATTTTGGTGGCAGAATTATAGAGACCCAACTCGGCAATAAAGCCTATTTTTACCCACAACACAGAGATGAGGTTTAGCTAGTCCTACTATGTAGTAGGGTGGCTAAATTGAAAAGACCTCTTCCTCCATCTCTGCCTTACTCCACCCACTCTGCTCACTAAATAGCTGTCATGGAAATAAACACAGAGTGTGCATTTCTACTCATCAGATACCTGGATAAATTTCTGAATACTTATTATGTGCCAGGGCCTCTCCTGGTACTTCTCATGATTTTGTCACTTAACTCTCACCAAAATTCTATGGGGATGATACTATTGTCCTGATTTTGTAAGTTAGGAAACCGCAGGGATGTAACTTATCCAAGATCACAAAGCCAGAGAATGGAGGCGCTGTGAGTCAAACCCCATTCTGTCCATATCCAAAGCCTATAGTTACCCACCAACTACAATCCTGAGCCTCTCAGTGCCCTGAAAGCTGAAGGAGGCTGCTTGTCCAGACAGTTCCCTTGAAACCCAGGTTCTGATCACTGCCGTTACGGGTACTTAAGGCAAGTTCCAATAACTGCCCGAGCCCCCACGATGATTTGTTTCCATTCTGATTCTATATATTTTAGAGATATATAATCAATCACAGTAACATAACTCATCGTAATATGGTTTGTGATGCCCAGGTCATCTCCAACATATATGAATCTAGTGTACAAATGACATCCTATACTGGTTCCTCCCAGAGCAGAGGCTTCTTTGCTCCTTTCAGACCTTCCCACCTCCTATGCAGGTCACACTACTCCCTGAAACTGCTATTGCCTCTGCCCCTGAAGCAGCTTGTCACTTGGGCTGGTAACATGTCTGTCAACAGAAGTGGTATCTTCAACATCATCACCACCCTCTCCATCACCACCAGCACCTGCCATATGTGAAGAGCTTACAGGAGACCAAGCACGTGCTAGACCTCGCACAACCCTGTAAGGGAGGTGTTGTCATTCCTATTTTGCAAATGAGGAAACTTAAGTCTCCAAGAAGCTAACTGACAAGGGAGGAAGAGGAAATACTCCCCACCACTACCCAGGGCAGGTAGATTTCTTTAACTGAGTCCTATAACTACATTTTATCTTATTCTCTCCTTTTCAGAACCTCTCTTCTGGTTCTCATTTGTCCCAGGTGCAAGGACAAAATTCTTAGAAGAACAGGTATGACTTCTAGTGTTCCTTTGTAAGAAAGCAGTCACTTGGGCCTATTGTGTATTATGCACATGGCCACTGTCTTTCCTTTTGTACTACAAGTGTAAGAAAAAGAAGAGGAAAGAGAAGACAGAAAAAAATATTAGAGTATCTTAATGGGCTGTCCATCTGATATCAGAATAGATTTTTTTTTTTACTTAGATACTATTCACCCATGCCTTCTTTGTGCTTGGAGCTATGCTTGGTGACTAACATACACTTCCTCAAGTCGTTCTCACCACAACCTATAAAGCAGGTATTCTTGCCCCACCCTATAGATGAAGCTCAAAAACGTTAGGCAACCTGTCCCAGCACAGCTAACAAGCAGCAGAGTTGGAATTTAAAATCCAGCTCTTTCTACAAATCAGCAAGAAAAAGACAAAAAACCCGATTAAAAAGAAAAATGGGAAAAGCCTTGGACAAGAACTTCACAAAAGAGGATATCCAAATAGACAATAAGCATTTGAAAAGGTGCCCAGTATCATTCTATGTTAGGAAAATGCAAATTAAAATCACAATGAGATACCACCCTCCATCCACCAGGATGACGAAAAATAAAAAAGAATGACAATAGCAAATGTTGGTGAGGATGAGGAGCAATTGGAACTCACAGACAGTGTAGATGTGAGTACAAACTGGTACAATCACTTTGGAAACTGTTTGGCACTATCTGTTACGGCTCAACATATGCCTCCACTGTGATCCAGCAATCCTACTCCTAGGTGAGAATCGAGTACATCTGTCCACTTGTATGAGAATGTTCCTGCAGTAGCTCAAAACTGGAGACAATTCAAATCAGCAGAAGAATGGATAAATAGTTCGTGGTATATGCATACAATGCAAGACTACACAGCAATAAAAAAAAAAATCCAACTGCTCTACATGCAAACAATATGGAAGAATGTCCAGAAGCAATGTTAGTAAAATAAGTTAGAAAAAAAGAATACCTATTATATGATTGCATTTATATGAAATTCAAGAACAGGTAAATTAGTCTAGGGTGATAAGTCAGAATCATGGTTACCTCTGGGAGGGAGGGAAAGTATTCAATGGAAGGAGACAGGAGGGAGCCTGCTGGAATGCTCCAAGTGTTGTACATACTGATCTGGGTAATGGTTACATGAATGTATGTGTGTACATGCATGCTTGTGCATATGTGTGTGTAAACTTCATTAAGCTATGCATTCAAGATTTATATAACTTACTATATGTATTTTATACCTTAATTTTTTTAAAAAATTGGGTTCTGTTAGAACCTAAATATGCCTAGCTCCTGTAACTGTCATAACTGTTATGCTATACCACCAGAGTCTGGAACAAGGGGAAGAAATGGACCAGTCTGCGGTGGAAGGAAAGGAAAGAAAGAGAAGGAGAAGGAAATGGAGGGAGGGAAGGAGAGTGGGAGGGAAGAAAGAACAGAGGAAGGGAGAGAAAAGGTTGATGTGCCAGGCCAGGCCCCTAAATCATATAATATGAATTCAGAACAAAACAGCAAGTCTTACATCAACAAGTTATTTTTTTCAACTACTCAATGTTCCTTAGAGACATCATATTTTTTAGTTATATCTGACAGTTTGTTTCTCAATTTGCAAATGATCCACATCTACAGTGAACTGGGAAGGCACAAAATTCCCTCACAAGATCCCAGACTGCAGTGGATTTGCATGGAGTGTCTAATTTAACGTGATGCAGGAGGCTGAATGCCCACCTTTCAACAGGTAGTCTATGGGAGAACTAGACTGAGCAGCAAACATGAAACGCAATCAAACTTGCATCAGCCACAAACTTCTGTCCACTGGGGAAAAAAACATGAAGATTCCCAGAATTAGCTACAGTCACACAGGCAACACTGTCAGAACTTAGGCTGAATTTCAGTCCACCCGATGGTTTTATATGATATCTCATTTTCAAGTCATATCATACATTTAAAGAATACTTTATCTACAACTCAGGCAACATTTTTTTCAAAAGTCCTCTGAAATAGATGTGGCATATTTTTTTTTTCCAAATCACTAATTAAATGAGGTTGAGACCGTGCAAAACCATTTAGAGATGGAAATAAGAAATGTGTATCCCTCAAACCAACTGATGATGAAAACTAAGAATACAGAAATTGTAACTCCTAACAATCCTGTAAGGTCTGCTTGTAATGATCTTATCTCACAAGATGGGAAAGAAGAAAAATGTCAAGTTCATTTATGTACAGCAACAACGATTAGAAAGCCAAAGTAATAAATCTTTTACACGTCAGCAGCTTGCCGACCTTGAAAATGCCTACTTTTCTAGTATCACCAAATTTTGTCTCACTTTTCAAAGCAAAGGACTTAAGACAACAGTATTGTCCCACTTCTAACAGGCAGGTCATGAGACTAGAGAAGCCCCAACTAGAAATATGGCAACCTCAGAAGAAATGGTCCAAGGAATACAGAGTTTTCCTTCTGATGACAGGAATGATGAGAAATACAATGAGAAGGTTGTGCCCTGGTAAGACTGGGGCTCTAGTAGGGCCCATCTAGCTTGTTTTGATAGTCCTTAGATAACCGTCACCTACCCGGCTTAGGCTTCTTCTCTTGATAAGCAACTGAAGCTGGATCTGAAACAGCCAAGGGTTGGTCCAAAAGAGTCATCCCCTTGCACCTCATACCTATTGAGATTGTGAGGAGGGGGAAGGTCATTTCACTCAGGTCTCCTATTCATGAAGGGCCTCATATTTAGACTTTTGCTGTTCTCTTCAAATAGTTATATCTACAGTTACAAAGATACACTAAAAGGACTGAAAGATATTTAAACTTGGGGTCTGCAGATAACACTGCCTTTAGTGTACCTTGAATTAATATTTTACACATCTTACAATTAGTGAATAGCAAGTTAGACTACATTGCTATGTTTATGTTAAAAGCATTAATTAAATGCAAATATTAAAACTATGTCCTCGCTTTTGCTGCAGCATTGGTTTTTGTTGTTGTTGTTTTTATTTATTTTTTAAACAGTTTTATTTATTTTTTTGTGAGGAAGATCAGCCCTGAGCTAACATCCATGCTAATCCTCCTCTTTTTGCTGAGCAAGACCAGCTCTGAGCTAACATCTATAGCCAATCCTCCTCCTTTTTTTTTTTTCCCCCAAAGCCCCAGTAGATAGTTGTATGTCATAGCTGCACATCCTTCTAGTTGCTGTATGTGGGACACGGCCTCAGCATGGCTGGAGAAGCGGTGCATCAGTGCACGCCTGGGATCTGAACCCAGGCCGCCAGTAGCAGAGCGCGAGCACTTAACCACTAAGCCATGGGGCTGGCCCCTGTTGTTGTTTTTAAATATTGCAAGAGACTCTCAACCATTAAGAGGTCCTAAGGAGTGAGCACTATCCATAGGACTACATTTTCTTATGACTGGGCCTGGGAAATTAGGATGCTTAATGTATCTTTTATACCCCTAATAAACAGATTCCTTTTTAAAGAGGAATTAGACCTGGAGATATGAAGTAGAGTCACTTGCCCACAGTCACATGAGTAGCTCCCTCTTTTGTGTCTTCCCTACCATACTGGAAACTCCGTGAGAGCAGGAAACGTAACCAGCTTAACTCTAACTGCGGAACACCTAACACTGTGACCAGCTCACAGTGGTGTTCAATACATGTTTGCTGAATGGATAAATAAATGGAATAAATGAAGAAGAGTTGGGTGAGTAGATGGATCAACTGATTGATGGAAGGAAAAATGAAAGTAATAATAGTTACTACCCAATAAGATCCAATTTTAAGACTGTCTCCATCCTTTAATTAGCTGAATTAAGAATGGAGAGATCTTATAACTGGATTGGATTAGGCTTCTGGTGATTAAGCATCCAGTAGATATTATCCTCACTGGAGTAAGGCACCACTTCACCATATTGGGAAAGCACAGTTGAGACATGTACCTCCCAAATGAATGGCGATTTGATTCTCTTATAGGCGTTATCTCTAGCTGAGTTTCTGCTACCGGAACTCAGCCACTGCATAAAGCTGTGCAGTCAGGGTGCTGCCCACCACCAAGGGCACCATTCACATAGATTACAAACTGAAAAGTGCCCCCTGGAGTTGTAGAATATGGTGGCTTTGAGGGGATCTAAGACTAGGAAATAATTGTATTAGAGATAATAACAAAAGATATGGCCCCCCTCACTCAAGAAAAGGAATATTTTTAATTACTGATTCTTTTTCCTTTTTTGTTTTTTCAAATGTTCTCTAGAGCTGTATATAATAGGCAATGTGAGCTACTGGTTAAGAGAGAAACTTCTAGAACGACACAACAGAGCTTTACTGCTAATTAGCTGTGAAATCTTGAGCAAAACTATTTAACTTTTTTGTTCCTCAGTTTCCTTGAACGTGGAGAGTAACAGCATCTACATCAAAGACCACTGTGAGGATGAAATGAGTTATTATGCTAATATAGAATAAAACCTAGCACACGGCAAGTGCTCAATATGTTAATAATGATACTTATTATTTTTTTCTATTCATCTAGAATCCCATTAGCAGATATTTAGGATCCATTTAAAATAATTCTTCCTAACATTTTCTAAATATATTCAGTATGTGTACACGTATCTATACACATAGATGACACACACACGGTCTGAGGAAAGAAAATGTGGTGATTCCCAGTGGGAACTCTAGTGTCCATCCTGACTGCCTGGGTTCCATCCTATTCCACAGCTGTGAGGCAAGTCACTTCACCTCACTAAGCCTCAGTTTCTCATCTGTAAATGAGAATAACAGTACTTAATTTCACAGGATTCCCACAAGGATTAAATGAGAAACTATAATTAAAACACTTAGTATATTATTGGTATTCTGTGTTAGATTTTTGTTTTAATTTGTGCACAATGTCTTTCAGGCTAGTCTGTCTATATTTTAATAGATAAGATCTATCAAAGTACTAACAAAATTTCAATTCTAGGCTAAAAACACTGATATCAATAAGGTGGAAAAACAAAAATATAACATTCACATATTGGTTTATTTATTTATTTATTTATTAAATCCCCTTTTCTAAAAACTAAATTGGTTGCTTTTTTAATTTTTTTTTTTTGGTATGGGTTTATTTTTAAAATACTTTATTGGGAAATAATTTCAAACTTATAGAAAGTTGCTAGAATAAGAATAGTACAAAGAATGCTGTAATACCGTTTACCTTGATTCACCTATTATTAACATTTCAACCCCTGGCTGAAATGTTATTTGTTTGCTCTTTCCCTCTCCCCACATGTGATGTATTTTTAACCACTTTTAATGTTTTGTAGCCATTTAAGAGTAAGTTGCGTTCACCATGGCCCTTTGCCCCTAAATACATTAGAGTGTATTTCCTAAAAATAGGGAGGTATAATTGGTTAATTTTAAATGCAACAGGATAATATATCACTGAGTGGTGAATAAATCTACTTTATTCATATTACGGTTGAAATAACAAAAGTGACATTTTCTTGTTGTTTAAATTTAAGGTAATCATTTTGGGTAGCTCATTTCATATGGACTTTAGGTAAGCTCATCAGAGCATACCTGGTGAATTATCCTTACTTGGATCTTAGCATAAATGTACATAATCCATTACAGAAGCCAGAAAATTTATTTGTACATATTTTTACTGAACCCATTTGATACAAGGAGATTTCTTTAAAAATACATTATACTTCATTCTCTTGACTTAAACGATGCTTGGGAAGCTAAAATTTGGTAAAACCTTCTCTTAAAAATAAATAATAGATGGTAAGGATACTGTGAAACCTTCCATGTCCCTATATAAATCACTGTGGAAATTGCTTTATAATTGCAACAAATTTTGATGAAAAATGTCAGCTAAAATTATGAAGCAATTAAATAAATTAACATGGCTGCCAAATAGATATATTAGTATCCGACACCCAGCCAAGGACTAATCCATATGTTATTAAGAGAAGACTCTTTTTTAAATTCAATACGTTAATTTTAAAAATGGTCTTTAAGGTGACTGCATCCAGAGAAATAAACCAAGAGCTTGAACTCTTGGAGGCTATTAGAACTGGGTTTGAATCTGAGTTCCATCATTACTAAACCGTGCATCTTTGAACGAGTCACGTACCTAAGTTCTCCACACCTCAATGCCACACTCATAATACAGGGATGAGAACACTTCACCTCTCAGGGTTTGGAGAGGGCTAAAAGAGACAAAACTTGTAAATCACTTAGCATGGTCCCTGGTACATATAGTAAGCACTCAATGAATGGCAGATGTTATTATTAAGCAGTGAGGCTGGTCTAACATGTTTTCATAAGAAGATTATAAATTACATCAACTCTAATTAAACTTAAATCTAAACTCCTACGGCTTTTCCTTCTTCTACACTCCTGAGAACCTTAGAATAAAGGATATCAGCCAAACCATGTTTATATGAGTCTATTAACAGACACATACAAATCAAGTCCAGTGTTAGGAGCTTTTTAAGTTTCCAGTTTTTCTTTCCTTTTTTCTCCAATATGACTCCAACCACTCAGCAAATATACAATGGCAATGAGGGTTAACAACGTATAATAAGAAATACAAAGAAAAAGAACATTGGGGAATTAGCTGATGCTGGGAATATGCAGAGAATGTGCTGTTTCAAGCATGCCTATTATTGGCTAAATCATCCAATTATTAATCCTCACTATGTTCTTGCCTGGCATCTAGTGTTGGGTTGTTTCTCAACAAATGTTGGAAAATCATATTTTGAACTTAGCTTGTTCCCCCTCAAAAAGAATGATATAAATCATAAAAAAAAAAAAAAAAAGAGAATCATAGAAATAAGGCCCAAAGCCTAATGAGAACTTGAAAAGACAAAAGGGAGAATGCTGGGCTTGAGAAGTCATGTTAGAAACGGAAGAGAAATGGGGTATGGAAGAAAGAAGATTGATCTAAACAGGGGACCTTTAACTAGAGGACCTATGAAGTGCCATGCTTATGCTGGGTGCTTAGGTACTTCTCATAAACATCAATAAAAGTAATGAGAAAACGGAGCCCCAGAAAGCCTGAGTTACCTGCGCAAGCCAACAAAATTGCTAAGTGGTAGAACCCGCCAGCCCCTCCAGTCCACCATACCTGAAAGCCCATCACACCTGACCGTTCTAGCCCCAAGGAGAAGAGGAACTGTTTGATTCAGGAATATCCAGGTCCTTCTTATGAGCTCACTTATGGTAACTCTCTTCTCCTTTGGCAAGAATTAAGAATAGAATCCACACTAGTAGCTTCAGTGCTCCTAAGGGGCACTGTAGAAATGAGAAGTGGTGTTTTGTTTTGGGTTGTCACTAACATGGGGTGTGCTCCTAGCATTTATCAGGGAGGTATTACCAGAATAACAAAGAATTTTCCCGCTTCCCTCATGACCTTTCAATGTCCCACCAGACATTCACGTGGATGAAAATTTGTTTATAGTTATTTGAGCCCAGACTCTAACTCCAAATTACATCTAAACAAAAAGTAGTTTGTTCTAACCCCATTATTTTTTAATTTGATACAAAACTCCTAACCTAGACTATTGTGTTACTTTGTGAAACACAAACCATATCCCAGCTTATAGTTGGTGGAATAGGAAACTATGTATAAGAAGTGATACAGCAAGCAGAGGGGAAAATCCCCTTGATACAGACAGTCCTGTGCTTAAAGTGTTTTCTAGGTATAGAACACTGTAAGCACTATAAAAAGGACAAAAACAAATCAAAAGTATAAGAACTCATCCCTATCCAAGAATCTGCTTTGTTGCCAGAACATCCCATTAGATAGGGTGTTTCTAGCAGCACCATATTTAAAGTCATCTGTTAAAATATACATATTATATAGGATGGAGAACACTATACTGCAATATGAACCATTCACTTCTTTGTTCTAATTCTTGGCTTCTTTAAGGACAACCCAACAGGAATTAGGAAGGAAGGCAGGAAAGGTCAGGTGAAGGCAGTAAGGGGGTGTGTCAGTGGGTAGGAGGAGTCCCCAGACCACAGAGAAGCCAGGGGTGTGAAAATGTGAAAATACAGTATTGATGGGTAAAAGGGAAGGGGAGAGAAAGAGTTGAGAACTGATGGAGAAGCGATGAGGACAATTACTGACTGTATTATAGGCAACAAACATTTGCGACTGAATAGAAAAGAGGCAAGGTTTAAGAGTTCAATGGGCTTGAGTTCAGATCCTTAATAGTCTGTGTGGCCTGGATGAGGCCAGAGTTACAGCTGACAAATATACAAGCATCATGGCAGGGTACCTAGTATACAGTAGCAGTCCAAAAACTGGAGAACTGTTACTATTATTACTAGTCACAGTTCTGCAACAGGCTAGGCTTTATAAGGCTAAAGCAATCCTTTATTTCAGACAGCACTTACTTTGGTTAGAGGACAAGGGCAATAATCACAGTGAGAAAGTTTCCACAGACTTTTATCTGATAAGGAGGATCAGTGTATGCTTACAGAGCTGTCTAGTGCATAAATTGTGACCTGAAACATTCTACTTGTATCAAACACAACCTGAACACAGAGATGCACATTCCAGGAGAGAAGCAATTTTCCAACTCTCAGTTCTTTATCCTGGCCTCTTGCTGATAAATTGGTCTAGTTCATTACCATCAGCTCTAATTGAAGAATGGGTTGAATTCTAGGCAAGCAGTACTGGAAACAGCTGTGCTTAAGAGAAACTAATAGGTTCAAATAATTCCAAAGGTAATTTATGTCCCTGACATCACCGTCACATTCACAACCATAAACAATGCCAACTGTTAGCAGATGCTAAATGCCTATTTGAATATGGCAACTCTACAGATAAAGACCAGGATCATTTATGTTTACCACATCAAATTTAAATTGTCTTGTAGATCAAACACGTTTAATCCCTTTGTAAACTCCTTTAAGTCAATGATCAATGCCTCTTACATAGGTTACAATCGTCTCAGTATCAGTGAAAGCCTTGATCAACAAAGTGTTAAGCTACAGAACAAAACTGACTTATCCTTTCCTCTTTCAGACGACCTTTGCTTGAAAAGAAAGATGAGCTCCTGAACGTTGAGCCCAGAGAAGACAGAAGGGATGGGAGTGGTGTTATTCAGCATTCTGGAGAACCAGGACTCCTGAATGAGCTGTATCTTGCTTTGACAGCAGCAGTATAGTAAATGACAAGTCCTGTCAGGTAACGCATTTATCTTCACGGAAAAAACGGCCATTCCAAAGCAAGAATCGCAGATGTTGTCACATCGGCTAGGACAAGAAGTCATAAAGCAGGAAGGCTATCAAAGCAGGAGGTACAGCGATATCTAGATTGTAATTAGGAGGAGCTGTGAATGGGCACTGCCACTCCAAGCTCAGGGAGCCTTGACTTTCTTCCTCTGGGCTTGGATTACCAGCCAAGTAATCAGTAGTCTTTATCAGCCATCTCAGAGCTCAAGCCTCTGAGCTGCCTTTTATGCTGAAAGGTTTTTGGCAAGAGCAGCTTTGCTGTTTCTCCCAAATGTTAAATAACCAAGAAAGAAAAATAAAACAAGAAAAACAAAGAGCATCTGTATCATTTCTTCATTTGTTCATTCATTCAACAGATATTTATTCTGGGGTCCAGGCACTAAGCTAGGTGAGGGCTGGTCACTGAGGTACAGCCTCTGACTTCAGAATAATTAGATTCTAACAGGACAGACAGACACGCAGCAGGCACGGCATGTGCTTAAAGGGAGTCGGAGAGGGTGGCTCTGGGAGCAGTGAAGATTGGGCAATAGGCCCAATCTATGCAGGCCTTTGTGGAGGAAGTGGCATCTAGGTTAAAGCTTAAAAGGCTGTGAACTGGTCAGATGGAAAGGTAGGGAAACAAGAGGAAATAGTATGTACCCAGTTAAAGGAAGACACCAGGTATGTTTGGAGAATGGATGAAATTTGTATGACGGACGCACTGAGGGGGAGGGGGTTGAGAATGTAAATAGAATTTGAGGGGCGGGAGACAAGAATATTATCCAGATGGTTCTGAGGAATGAGAGAAGTGAGCAACACGGATGATGTTCACATGCATTTCAAATCCATTTATTTCAAGGTGGTTTTCCACAGGTATTCTAAGAAGAGACTGAATGAAAAATAAGATAGGGGCGGCCCCGTGGCTTAGCGGTTACGTGCACGCACTATGAACTGGCGGCCCGGGTTCGGATCCCGGGGGTGCACCAACACACCGCTTCTCTGGCCATGCTGAGGCCGCATCCCACATACAGCAACTAGAAGGATGTGCAACTATGACATACAACTATCTACTGGGGCTTTGCGGGGAAAAAAAGGAGGAGGATTGGCAATAGATGTTAGCTCAGAGCCAGTCTTCCTCAGCAAAAAGAGGAGGATTAGCATGGATGTTAGCTCAGGGCTGATCTTCCTCACAAAAAAAAAAAAAAAAAAAAAAGATAAACCGAGATATCCCAAGAGAATCTTGTAATGATTTTCTAAAAGCTAAATAATCATTAAGCAATTATTAAAATTCTATTGTATATACCAGGGAGTTACTTGAAAATCAGAGAGAAGATACTTATTTTTAAGGTATGGTGCCTTACACAACCTCCAACCCCAAGACATAAAACCCCATGATTTTAAAAAGCTAAAACTATAAAATTCAGCAGCAAGAAACTCTTTCTTTTTTTTCCAATCTCAATGGTCCATGTTATACTGCTCTAATCACACTGCTATTAATTACACCCAGCACAAGAGTTAGAACTGCTTTAACCCTGACCATGCTACTTGCTAACTGTGTGATGCTAAGCAAGCTATTAAACCTCTCTGAGCCTTTGTTTCCTCTAAGGGACCCAACTCTTAGGGCTGCTGTCGGTATTTGGTGAGACAATGCTTGAGGTAGGTTATTTCTAGTTCCATTTTACTGAACAGTAAATGAGACTTGTGGAGGTGACATGACTTGCACCAGGCCACACAGCTACAGCATAGCCCTCCAAATTCACACCAGGGCTTCTGACTCATTTCACATCTAGTTCGCTTTTCTGTCATATTTTTTTTGGGGGGAGGGTGGTGATTTTCAATGGTAAATATAATTAAATTCCAACTATGATGGCCTTTTTCATACTGTGGAAATAATAAAAGTTTTTGAATAAAGGCAAAATAAAAGAGCAGTGGAGAATAAGAATAACTATAGCAAAAAGCACCCTGGATGAGCATTCTAAATGGGTGAATTGTATGGTATGTGAATTATATCCCAATAAAGTTGTGAAAAATAAAAAAATTAAAATAGCACTAGATGAGAAGAGAGTAATGTGGCATTTAGAAGGGGGGGGTATGATTTTGAGGAAGTTACATTTGTTGCTACATTTTCTTCCCTGTAAAACAGGGATGCTATTATTACCTGCATTGTCTTTGCCAAGGAATTAGAATGAAACAGAATTCTAAATGGTAAAATCCATCATGGTGCACATAAGGCTTTATTACACTATGAAGATACTAAAAAGAACTTGAGAACATAGGGGGTTTATTTGTTAATTTCTAATGACACATGAGCTTCCTACAATGTATAGGAAAAGAAGTCTACCCCAGCTTGCAAGCACCTGTTCATGAGGTCATCCCTTCTCAAAATACTGAAGTCACTGAAATATCAGCAGCAGGAAGTTCTGGAAAAATACAGATTACATGAGTTTATTTCCCTGTGGCACAGTTATAGCATCATCAGAAGGATCCACTCTCCAAATCAAGGGCTTCCTAAGCCTTTAGCACAACAGGTTGGTAGGGACTTCTGCTTTACCAGTCACATGGGTCAAAGAATCAAAATAAACACAAATGTGGCTGCAGTTATCCAACTCTATAACAGAATCCCAAGTCACCCCTGGTCTACTCATGTTCAAAGGCACATACATTGCGCCAGACTCGGAAACAGACCTCTTGTAAATTTCCTTCTCATTTTATGAAAGAAACATAAAATAAAACGTTACTTGTTTTCTCTTTCAGTAGGAAGACCATTTCCACATTCCAAATTCCTGGCTTCACAGAAATGAAACATCAATACCAAAGGCTTTATATAAGCAAAGACAAAACACGATTTTCCACTGTTTTTAAAAGGCTGAGGTCATTTTTGCCCCAATTCCTACATAGTGGTAAGCTTAAAATCAAGCCATTTAGCTCACAGTCAGGTCCAATAAATCAGTGGAAAAAATAAATGGGAAAGCATGCCAAAATGTAACCATAGTAACACCACAGATGCGTCAAGAAATGCTGTGCTCATTTGCTTCATTCTCCATTTCTTAAATTGGAATGTAAGTAGGGGAAAAATTATACAGAGAACAATCATGATTCTGCAATTACTGAATTCTGCAAAACTGCATTCAACCTGCTGTATTAGAACTTCAGAGACAGCTATGGTATAGCTACAGAAACAGCCCTGGATGGCATAAAAGTCAAAAAGACCTGGATCTGCCACTTATCAGTTTCTCAATCTCCCTGTGACTCTGTTTCCTCATGTGTAAAATGGGTATTCAAAATCTCAACCTCAAAGGGTTATTCTAAGAATAAAACTTGACAGTATATCAGAGGCAGGGCAATGGTGGACTCAGGAGACCTGAAGCCCTGGTCACCTTTAGCCTTGTTTTTATTGGCTTACCTTAGTGCATTGGTTTCTTGAGCTATAAAAACAGAATGATAACTCCTGCCTCACTCATGTGATTAACATTAAGATTATTATTAATCCAAGTGTAAGAAATTATGATCAGGCTATTAGTGTTATAGTTTTCAATTTGAATGCTAAAGACTAGAAGAACTGAGGGGCAGAGATTCACATTAACACATTATCACACATTTTCTCTGTCAAATGCAGCTCTGCCACTCAGCAGAAAAGGGCAACCTTGGGCACTGACCCAAGTTACTTGCCGTCAACCTCTCTTCCTCTTGGCGCCTCAGTTTTAATAATAAGTAAAACGGAGGGCAGGGGGCTGTTCTAGAATATGATCTCTAAGAGTCGCAGTCTAGACTTATAGTCTAAGTCCTTGCAGATCTATCGCATGCCTTAGATTCGATCTGTTTCTTATCTTGCAGTACTATCAGAAAACATTAGCACTCTAGCACATCACTTGCACAATATTATTTTTTAAAGAAAATCATTTATAGCAAACAAATGACAGCAATAAGCAGGGTACTTTGAACTTCAAATTATTCCTCCTTTCTTTTGCTGGTTAAAGATGATGTTTCTAAAAAAAATATTTCAAACTTTGAAGGACAGGGTAATAGAGAAAAGAAAAGAAAACTTCCAAGTAATAAAATCAGAATCATTCTTTCTTCTTATTTTGAATGAAATTAAACAACTGTATGTCTTCCCAGGATTCCTACCTTATGATTTAGCTGTATAGGAATGTAGTTTGCTAGAGCATAGTAATACTTCACTACAACTGTGTTGCCAATTTATCTACCCCATAGACTGACTTCCATCCTTCCCTCCCTTAACACAAAAGCCCTGCTTTCACAGTCCTTCTGTTCTATGTCTTGCTTTCTCAGATTTTGCCTGATCTAATAGTTTTGGGCTTTGGGTTTTTTAATCTGTGGAAATCATTTCTTTAAACAAAATTATATATGAAATCCTGATTTATGAATCTGATAAAGTTGGCTAAATGGAGAAGCATGAGGAGGAAGAGAGAGTCCACTGAGGCATTCCCTTTGCTGAGGGAGTGTTAGGGACCCATTGATCTCCACAGAGGTCAGTCTGAAGGCCTCTGACCTGGTCCACTCCATTAATAACAGTGATGGTTAACATTTATGGAGGCTTACACCATGTCAATACTGTACAAAATGCATTTATGTACTTCATCCCATTTACTCCTCATAACAGTCCTATGAAGTTAGTATGATCGAGATGTCCTTTTCACTGATTGAAAACTGGACCTTACAAAGAAGAAATAATTCACCCGGCATTATAAGCTAGTAAGTGGCAGAGCTAGAACTCAAAAGCCAGGTAATTCACCTTGTGCTGTGCTGTATGTCCCACTGTCGATTATGACTCCCTGGACTTACAGAGTTTCTAAGTGAGCAAGCCGCCAAGTGTTCCAGAACCAATTGTTGAGCTCTTCTGTCTCCCCTCAACTTTTCACCCACCCACCCAGCAGTCAGATGCCCACAGTGGCTACTCACAAGGCACAGCATGGCGGTAAAGGTTGTCCCTTATGGTCTGCTGGAGCTCATGATCAGGAGACCCTTTCTGGAACCGCTGATTGAGAAAATGTCGCAGGTCCTTGTTCAGCTTTCCTCCTGCAGGAAACATATAAAACACACAGAACATATGAACATCAGAGCGTCCTAAAGACTGAGCAGCCTGAGATCTGTGTGCAGGAAAGCCACATGAAGCCATTCGAGTCAGCCGCTCTCAGTCATTAGGAGGACTTATTTTAGGTTTCCCTCTGCAGGGGAAAAAGCAAGCAAGAATGTAATAAAGATAAAACAGCACTGAAATAGCATTAATTTGGGGGTCCCATTTCACATAACACTAGAAGGCTAAAATAACAAGGAATTTAAACTAGGCTATTAGATTTAAAATATGTGCCATATACACTTGAAGACACTATTAGCAGGAGAGTAAATGACGGAAACCTTAAGCAGGACAATCGAGCAATAGCTGACATATTATAAAATGTTCTTTGACCAGGGATCTAATTGGTAGAAATTTATCCTACGGATATACTTGCAAAAGTCTGTCAAAATCTCCAGTACTGTTTATTGCAGCATTTTTATAACAGCAAATAAATAAAAATGAAAACAAAAAACCTGAAAACCATCACCAGGGATCAACTAAGCATAGTTCATCCATCTAATAACTGGTCTCCAAAAGCTAGATCTTCATGTGTTGATAATGCGGGAAAATATATGGAATAGTGGATACTGTCTGATCCCTTTTGTCTACAAAGGAATAAAGAAAAGGAAAAACCATGTATTAATGGAAGGAATCACTGTGGAAGGAAGAAAGCTTTAACAACCATTTCCTTGAGGGAGAAGGACTTGAGCTTGGGAAATTAAGGAGGAGATGTCACTCTTCATTATATAGACAGATAGATAAAGATATACAGATCTTACTATCCTGTTGATTTACAAACACTAGATACATTGCTTTTTAATTATTGGTGGTGTTTAAGCAATAATTACCTGGGTGGGTCTATGTGTTTATTTCTTTGTAATTCTCTACTCTTAACAGAACAAAACAAAAGCTAAAAAAAAATTATATTGTTACAAAAATGTGTCATAGAAAGGAGAAGGTAAGTAAATGTTTTTTTAGATTATAAATACAAATTACAGTCTATAGGATCAACAGAAGGCTTGTAGATCAATCTAGCTAACATGCATTCTTAATGGAGAAAAATGCTTCAGTGACAGCTAAAAATAACAAGGCTAAGATTGTCCTTCCATTTTTAGACAAGATAAAAATTAGGTAAGAGCATTGCTAGCCTTAGAGAAACAAAGCAGCAATGCCATAGCCATGTGAGCCTCAAAATTCATGTCTTCAGATGATAACTTCCCCATGGTCAAAAAGAGTAAATCATGAGGGTGACAGGGATGGTTAAGATGGTGAAATATCCTACCTAGGGCAGGAAACTACTATCTTTATTCTAACATCATATTCAAAACAAGATTTTCTGCTACGGTTGATCATTTTAGAATAGACTAACGAAACCTGACGAACTATTTTATTTGAATTGTATTATACCTATGGTTTCAAGTGGTCAAAAGAAAAACACATATATTCAAGTCAATCTTAGGTCATTCAATAAAATTCAATTATTCATCAAATATTTATTGAATGAAGAAGACAAACACCCACACACTCCGCTCACTGCCCCCTAAAATCAGCACAAGGTTTGAACAGACAGTTCACAAAAGAATATATATGACTGGCCATTAAGCACATGAAAAGATATTCAATATCATTAATTATCAGAGAAAGGCAAATTAAAACCACAATGAGATCCTACTACACACCCACTAGAATGGCAAAAATTAAAAAGACTGACACACAATATCACGTGTTAGCAAAATTGTGAAGCAACAGGAACCTTTATACACTGCTGGTGTATAAGCCAACCCTCGTGGTCTAGTGGTTAAGATTAGGCGCTCTCACCACCATAGCCCAGTTTTGCTTCCTGGTCAAGGAACCACACTACCCACCTGTCGGTTGTAATACTGTGGCAGCTGCGTGTTGCTGTGATACAAATACAAGCAGGGTCACTCACGGTGGACAGGTTTTAGCAGAGCTTCCAGACTAAGACAGGCTAGGAAGAAGGACCTGGCCACCCACTTCCAGTTGGCCATGAAAACCCTATGAACAGCAGTGGACCACTGTCTACTATAGCATTAGAAGGTGAGAGGATGGTGCAAACAGACCAGACACGGTTCCTCTCTGCTGTACACAGGGTTGCTAGGAGTCAGAATCAACTCAATGGCACTAACAACAAAGTCGGTGTATAAAATTGTTCATCCTCTTGGAAAAACAATTTGGCAGTATCTTATAAAGTTAAACCTTCACTAACCAAATGACCTGACAATTCTACTCTTATTTATGAAAGAGAAATGAAAGCAAGTCCACACATACACATAAAAACTTGCAGATGAATCTTCACAGCAACTTTATTCATTACATAGTAGTCCAAAATTGGAAACAACCCAAATGTCTATCAACAAGTGAATGGATAAACTGTATTATATTCAAACAATAGGATACTACCTAACAATTGAAAGGAAAAAACTAACATATACAGTAATATTGATGAATCTCAAACACATAATGCAAGGCAAAAGAAGCTAGACACAAAAGAGAACACACTGTATGATTCCATTTATATAAAAAGTTTTAGTACAGGCTAAACTAATCTATAGTGACAGAAAGTAGTTCAGTGGTTACCTGGGACTGAGGGGAGACAGACACTGACTGCAAATGGGCACAAAGGAATTAAGATCTAGGCAGGGCACCAATGTCAATTTCCCGGTTTTGCAATTGCATGATAGTTACGCAAGATGTTACCATTGGGGGAAACTGGGTGAAGGATACATGGGACCTCTGTACATTTTTTACAACTTCCTGCGTGTCTACAATGATTTCAAAATAAAAAGTTTTTAAAAAGGGGAGCACAAGGGAACTTTTTGGAGGAGATGCTAATAGAGTATATCTTGATTACGATATTGGTAACACAGGCTTATACAGTTATCGAAACTTACGGAACTGTATATGGAAATAGGTGCATTTTGCCGTATGAAAATTATACTGCAATAAGATCTATTTCAAAAGTTTGAAATATACATAATTATTGAATGACTATGTTGTACCCACTGTTCTAAATGCTTAGTTCTCAAATTCCATTAGAGAGTTGAACTGAGAGAAGAACAGAATAAATCTTGGTAGTTAAGACATAAAGGCCTGGGTTTAAATCCTGGCTCCACTATTTATTAGCGGGTGAGCCCAAGCGCATTGCTCAATGTCTGAACCTCACTTTTCTCACCTGCAAAAATAGAGCACTGAAATAACAGTAGCTCCATCACAAGATTGTTGTGAGGATTAAATGAGATTTGGACAGTGCTCGGCAAAGAGAAAGTGCTCAATGAAAGATTGAAATTCTCACTATTGGAACGTAGAGTGGACAACTGTTTGAGGCGAGTGGGGAAAGAACTGAGGTCAGTCCAAAGATGGACAGTCATACTTTTTAAAAAGGCAGATAAACATAAAAGCCATCCTATTGGTTTACAAATAGAAACAAAATACTGGCCGAGGGAAATTTGGATTACAGGACATTTCTAGAGTTTCTAGAAGTAAATAAAATTCTACTCATCCTAAAATGGTCTGGACATATGTAAACTGGTTAACAAATATTTAGGGTGTACTTAATACATTCCAGGCACTGTGCCGGAGTTGAAGATCAGAAAATGAAACCAACCGGTAAATCACTGATATCTGATAATCACACCCACCAACTCTACCTCTAGGTATAAGGCACTGTGGAATTTGATAATAAGGATAACAATGTTTACCAGCAAAATCTCCATTGCCTAGAATCCAGGGTTTTATATATATTTTCTTTAGGAGACCACAGTTCTAGACATTAAAAAAGACACTGACGGTTATCATTTGAGCCATGAGTAGCAAAGATGTCTATGGGATCCAAATGTATTTCTTGAGTCAAAAGCACAATTTCAAAGAAGATTCAGAATACAGTATCTCTTTATTCCATATATAACATAGGTTCACACATCCTTATGGATCATAAGCAGTATCTATCAAGATAAACTACGGATATATGGATTGGAAGGCATTCTTAAGACAGAGAAACTCTTGGTTTACACTTGAGCTTTACATTAAAACTAGCCAAGCTAGCTAAAGTTTATGATCATCAAACTAAAACTCCTCTCTACTGCGGATGTGCAAAAGGGCAGGGTTAACAATGCTGCCGGTTAACATTTACTCTGCGTTCCGTGACATTTGTAAGCGAAAAGCCTCAACCTTCGCATTACATTAAGAATACTGTACTTTTTGGCATCTAATCTCAAATTAATTGCCAATTATTCAGGGGACATATCTATAAATCTTCTCCTAATTGTCAAGGGCAGTGAGCCAATGAAATAAGTTGCAAGAGAGAGTTTGTCATAGCATCTTCACTTTCTTTGAAATTCAAGATTTGTTTTGCAAATGGAAAAGAGAACATAGGTCAGGAATATGTGGAACTTTTTCCAAGAAAAGGATTAAGAACTTATTTTAAGAAAATTTTATAATTTAAATGGGAAAAATGGAGCTTAGACTGTCCTAGATTTGCCATTATTTTACATTTTCATATCTATAAATCTGGAATTCTGTGTCTTTTAAACAATATATCTCTGCTTTTTTTCATTCACCTTGGTTTACAGAAATTTAACCATGTCAATCAATGTAATTTTTGTTAATTATTTTAAATGTTGTATAATATTCCCTTTAAAAATGTACCAAAATTTATTTCTCCTTCATAATAAATTAGACTATTTCCAATGTTTTTAACAATACAACAATGCTGCAGTAAATGTCATTGTAATGCCTTTGTTTTTAAACAAATGTGTGAATTTTCGTTTCCTCTAGACTATCTCAACCTGGAAATGGACATAGATATCATCAACCTACGTCGACATTGCTAAATTCTCCAAAATGGTGGTACCAACATAACTTTCCACCACCAGTTTTAGAGGTTCTGTTTCCCCACATTTGCTATTATTAGTGTATCAGGGTCCCCAAGACCACTCCCAGATTTGATGACTCGCTAGGAAGATTCACAGGACTCAGTATATAGTTATACTTATAGCTATGATTTATTACAACGAAAGGGTACAGAGCAAAATCAGCAAAGATATAAGGTTAATGGGGCAACAAAGTCCCAAGGAAATCAGTGCAAGTTTCCAAGAGTCCTCTCTCAGTGGAGTCACACACTTAATTCCCCATGCAACAAGTTGTGACAACACGTGTGAAATGTTGCCCAGCAGGGAAGCTCATTAGACACTCCAGGCCCAGAGTTTTATTATGAGCTTGTCACATGGTCATGAAATAAAACTCCAGACTCTCAGAAGGAAAGCATGAAGCATATCTTTTGCACAAACAGTTAAAGCTTAGTGAGCCACTCTTATCAGTTCTAGGAATGGAAGGAACTCTCCTGAAATCCAAATTCCCAGATTCCAGCCAACAGCCAACTTGGTAAGCAAGTCTTCAAACAGTCATTAACTCTTTTCTGCACAGTCTATCTTTTAAAAATCTTCCTAATAAAGATAAAACAATATCTTGGTGTTATACTAATTTACAATTATTGATTACTAGTGAAAATGAGCAATTTATCTTTTTTTTGTCTATGTTTCCTCTTCTCTAACTTGCCTGTTCACATTCTTTGCGCATTTTCCGAAAGAATTGTCTTGTTATTCTTGATAAGATGTTCTTTATATATTCTGGATGTGATTCATTTATCAATTATTTATGTTGTAAATTTTGAATGGCATTACTTAAACATGAAATGATCCCCTAATGTAATGGAATTGTGTTGTTTCTCCAACTTTTTCTCTCACATGCTAGAGAGTTTTCTGCCAACTCAACCAGAAGCATCATTTTCAAGGTGATGGATTATGAGAGGACTCTGCTTGGTCTGATCTCTATCTCCTAGGATTTAGATCCTAAGGGAGAATGCTAGTCAGCAGAAATAATCTTCATGGTCAAGAAACTAGGTTTCCAGAGAGAACATTTTTGAGTCCTCTCAAGTCATCCATTTCTGACCGAGAAGCCAAAACACTAGTCTGTGTCATATGAGCTTCAGAACATCCACCTCTAGAAGGTAAATAATAAATAGCATTTCATCATAATTAGAATTTAATACATTTCAAATTTTCCATGCTGAGGAAAACTTGCATAAAGATATTAAACTAATCACACTTCCAGGTGATTCTGCTTTAACACAATTTCTTCAAGCAATGATTATAGTTGTAGGAAAGGGATATTTATTAAGGCAATACAAATGGTTTGTGCTGCAGTGAGCTATCACAGTAAAAAAATCTGTATCCGTTCAGCAGTTTAGATTTATAAAGGATAGTTTTTTTTAACACAAAATTATAAATTGAAATACAAATTAATTAGTTTTATAGTGGCTCAAACTTACAATCCAAAATACAGTGAAATGTGCTTTGTCTGAAAAACATGTCTGTATTTGTTTCTTTCGAATACATTTTTGTCTAACATTTTCTTACTGAAAAAATAATATTAATTATTGGAAAGTTAGTGTTTAATGGGTACAGAGTTTCAGTTGGGAAAGAGGAAAGAGTTCTGGAGATGGATGGTGGTGATGGTTGCATAACAACGTGAATGTACTTAGTGCCACAGAGTTGTATACTTAAAAATGGTTAAAATGGTAAATTTTATGTTATGCATATTTTACCACAATAAAAAAATAAAATAGATTAATTACAAGATTTGAAAATACACAAAAGTACAACAAAGAAAGTTAATCTGTAACTTCATTCGCATCACCGTCAACATTTTGGCACTGTATGTCCTATGTACGCATACACTTATATATACATACATGCACACTTATAATACACTTAGACACTTGAGGAGATTCATTCACTCACTCCACAAATATTTATTAAATGTCCTCAGTCAGATACTCTGTGGGCCCTGAAGATACAACATGACAACACAGAGTTCCTGCGCGGGGACGGACACGCCTGTTTTAGGAAGGATGGACAGCGCTGGCCTCCGGGCAGAGGTAATTGTTAAAGATGTGAACTCAAGGAAGACAAGAAGCTCGGGGGGAAGAGCGCTGTAGGCAGAGGGAACAGCTCATCCAAAAGGTTCAGAAGCAGAAAAGAGGTTAGCACTAGACAAACAGCATGAAGCTCAGACAAGGGGTGGTGCAGACTGAGGTTAAAAAGAGGAGCCAGGGCCAGATAATTTTGTGCCTCCCAGGCCACGCTAAGGAGCTTGTATTTTATTCTATGCTCACTGGGAACCACAGAAGAGATTTTAGTCAGGGAGGGGGGAGTGCCTGGTCTAAATTTTGAGATTGCCTTTGCAGCTGTGTATCGGGTCAAGCGTAAAGGCAGGTGACAGGATGAAGCCCGAGGAGCCGACTACACAAGACCCGAAGTGCCTGGACTAAGGAAACGGCAGGAAAGGGAGGCAGGAGGGGACAGAGAGGAGAAGTGATTGAAAGCTGGAACTGACAGGGTTTGCTGACGTGATGCAGGAAGATACCAAAGGCAAGGGGGGAGTCAAAAAGGACTCCGACGTTTGGGCTTACCTGGTGATCAACAGGTTTGAACGGAATACAGAGTTCCATTAAGTACCCATTAAATATGAGATGTGCAGGACCACACCATATATGTGGATTTATATCCAAACGTTCTAACAAATAATTCGTAAGCATTTCCAATATATTACTGTGCTCAAAAAAAAAATAGTTTTAATAGCTACATAGTATCTTATCATTCCATCACAAACTGCTTAACCATTACCAATTACTAAGCTTATGAATTGTTTCCACTGTGATTATCCTCCTTGTAAAAAATCTATCTGTATTTCTGATGATTTTCTTGAAATCCCTGAAGTGGAAATATTGGGACTAAAAGAATAAAAATGTTTAAGGCTCTTGATACAAATTCCCTCCAAAAGATAGTATCAGCTTCCCTGCATCCAGCTTGATTTTAAATGGCTCCAAAGTAGCAGTGTGAACTCATCATAATATTATCAGTTTCATGTTAATAGACACTTAAATGTCTTTTCTTTTTTAAAAAAAAAAACTATTATAAATAACGCTATAATGAAAAATCTTGAATATGAATTTTTGCTGAAATTTCCTAGAAGAGGAATTACTAGAGTAATGAGTAATGAACATTATATTTTAAAGATTCTTGATGCATATTGACAAAGAGCTTTCCAGAAAGGTGACACCAATTTCTGCTAAAGTCTGGAAGAAGTACAGTATCAATAATGGTAAAACTATGTTTCTTTTCCTTTTGAGAAACCGTTCGTTCCAATGAGAAAATTAACTTGGAGAATGGCCTGTTGAGAAATAATGAATGAATTCTATTATCATATGTATTTAACTAAAAAAATAAAAACAAACGAAACAACACTTTGCTTCTAAAAACCACACAAATTGTGAACACTCAGTGTGCCAGTTCCTTATAGAATTACTTCCAAACCACCTTCTCCCAAGCACTGGTCTAGATTAGGAGTCAGCAAAATTCTTCTGTAAAGGGTCAAGGGCCAGATAGTATATATTTTCCAGCTTTGGGAGCACATCTGGACTCTGTCCAAGGATTCCACTCTGCCTTTGTAGGAAGAAAGCAGCTAAAGATTATATGTAAACAAGGTTGTTTTCCAATGAAATTTTATTTACAAAAACAGGCTGTGGATTTGGCCCACAGACCACAGTATGCTAACTCCTGGCCTAGATGTTGGCCCTGATCCCCAGGTGAGCAATTCTCCTTAGGTAATTCTTGGGGTAGAGTTGCAGGGTATTCATTGTCTCCAAGGTTAGCCTAAGCTGCATTACCCAGAAACTTGCTGAAATGCAAATTATTGGGATCTATCCCAAACATACTGAATTAGAAACTCTGAGGGTGGGGTTCAACAACCACGGTTTAACAAGCCTTCCAGGTGATTCTAAGACATGCTGAAGTTTGCGAACTAATGGTCCGAGCCACAGCAAAGCCCCCTAACAAAAGGTGGGGAGCTAGGCTCTGAGACTATTTCCTTATTTCTCACAAACGTTCCCCATCTCTCGAAAACCTCAAGTGCTGCCCCTCCACGACTGCACTAATGATAACACCTTATAGTAACAGGCGCAGCACGAACGACTCCAGACAGGTGGTGCTTCAGCAGACAGGCAGAGATTGAATGCACTCCCCTAGCAGTACAAACACAGTTGTTCTTTCAGTCCTGTTTCTGTAGAACTTAAAAACAAAGAAAAAGAAAAATGTGCAGTGAGCCTGTGATGTGAAATAGAGGCTCTAGGACGGATTTATGCATGCTGATGAAGCTCTAGAAACTACTATTTACATTTAACTCCCCACCTGGACGAGCACAAAGCAGTCTGCTAGCACTTCAGGACATCACTTTATTATTCTTTCCTGCCTGCCTTCTCTGTTCTTTTTCTCCTGGTGAATCTTTTTATAAGAAATTTCCATCCCATAGTGAGAAGAAACCTGAATTACGTATAGAAAGAAAAGCAAGGTTTAAATTCCATCGTCTCTATTTTTTCATTATTTCCAGCTTTTTGTGCTTAGATTTATTCTAGTTAAACTAGCGTAGTAAATTTGTTCAAAAAAAAAAAGATTTATGTAGAGAAAACAGAAAGATAATGTTCCCCTGTTGGTAAAATAACATAGCTGATGTGAGCTTATGTACAGCTCTAACCAACAAACAGCTACAGGACATCACCAAAAGCTGAAGTCAGATGTCTCTACACTCAGAACCTTGAGCGGAATCTGAAAGCGTGTGCGTGAGCGTGTGTCCTTCAAGAAGACACTACATCACTGCACTGGGATCTAACAGAACTCTGCTCAGGTGACCCACTGGACTCGAGTGATGACAGCGAACATTTCTTGAGCACTTTCGACAGGTCAGGCATAGTGCTAAGTAATAACTTTACATCTTCACTCCAACCCAATGAGGCTGGTTCTATTTTCAGTCCAATTTTACAGAAGAATAAGCCAAGGCTTGCAAATAGCCCCATCACCCAGGCAATATGGCAAAATGGAAATATGTGTAAATATAGAGAGATGAAATGGGTATGTCAAGATGTTAAGAGCTGGTCAAGCTAGGTGATGGGAGTATACATTATGCTGTTCTTCTTTTGTTTGTTTGTTTTTTGGTAAAGAAGATTCGCCCTGAGCTAACATCTATGCCAGTCTTCCTCTATTTTGTATGTGAGTCGCTGCCTCAGCATGGCTGACGAGTGGTGTAGGCCTGTGCCTGGGATCCGAACCTGCGAACCCAGGCAGCTGAAGTGGAGTGCCCCAAACCCAACCATTATGCAACATGGCCGGCCCCAATATTGTGCTGTTCTTTCAATAGCAGTATGGGTTTGAAATTTTTCAAAATAAGAGTAAAATTAGGGCCGGCCCAGTGGCTTAGTGGTTAAGTGCATGCGCTCCGCTACTGGCGGCCGGGGTTCGGATCCCGGGCGCGTACCACTTCTCCGGCCATGCTGAGGCCGCGTCCCACATACAGCAACTAGAAGGATGTGCAACTATGACATACAACTATCTACTGGGGCTTTGGGGAACAAAAAAAAAGGAGGACAATTGGCAATAGATGGTCTTCCTCAGCAAAAAGAGGAGGATTAGCATGGATGTTAGCTCAGGGCTGACCTCCCTCACAAAAAAAAAAAAAGAGTAAAATTACTATTTTTCTAAAGCAGTTACATTCACCATGCCACTAGAAAACACCTATGTGAATCTCAATATAAAAACCAAAGACTCACTTCCCATCTAAACTGCCACATTATAAAGCTGTCCCAATGGCCTTCTCGATGCCCAACATAACGTAGAAACCTAGCAAGTGACATCTGAAGGGCACTGGCTTCTCGAGAACATTCAGCCAGGGAGTATAAGCAAGGTTCCTTCCCAGGAACCAACACCTGTACTCTTGGGTCTCAGGACACTGCTGACAAGTAAGATGTTTTAAATTCTTTTATGCAAATACAAACTGAAATCCTATTGGCATTCCTTAGCCCGGAACATTCATAGTAATTAACACAGCTGTTACCCTATCCTCCCAGCCTCACCCCAATTTATTCTCAGACAGGAATGGATAATCTGGGTCACAAACTGTATTTTAATGTGGTCTGATATCATTCCTGCAACAGTAGGCTGGGGCCAGAGTTCTAGGCACTCTGACCTGTACTGGGAAATCTCATACAGAGTTACAGTAGAGCATGCCACTCCAATTTCTGCTGAGTTATGAGAACAGAGACCACCAGCGAAATCAACATCATTTGACGGGTCTGAAAAAGGTGAGACCATTTCTCATCAGTAGAGCATCCTTACGAGTCTATTCTTTGCACAGAGCCCCTCTTTAAATATCTTTCAAAGTTGGAAACAAAACAGAGAACCACAAGTATATGGGCCCAGACAGGAGAGAATGGAAAGCAAAACATCTCAGGTATCAGCAGGATTCTAGAACAGAGGCAGGCAAAATTACTCTGTAAGATCAGACAGTAAACATTTTAGGCTTTGCAGGTTGTAAGGTCTATGTTCCTACTACTCAATTCTGCTTTTTCAGCAGAAAGTCAGCCCTAGACAATATGTAAATGACTGTGCATGGCTGTGTTCCAATAAAACTTGACTACAAAAGCAGGCAGTGGGCTGGATTTGGCCCACAAGCTGTAGTTTGCTACCCCCTGTTCTAGAGGATTGTGTCTCTCTCAAAAACAAGCTACATCCTCCTAAGATTGCCAGGGGTGTGCATATTTGCACATCTGTGTGTGTGCAGGTAGCTCCAGGTGTGTAAACCATTCCCTTAGAAAAAGAGTAGGAAGGGGAGCCATGGGTCTGCACTGATGGGGCTTTCACAAAAATACTCAATAGCTTAAAAATATATTCCATCCCCAAGTCCTCTAGGGAACAGCATAATTTCACATATTTAAAGACCTGGAGAGCCTTCAGAGAAATTTATCAAACAGGAATAGAATCTGTTACTGGTGTCAATCTCTAGTTTATACAAATATGCAGGATAGAAAAACTCATACATTATAAATACAAATTTTCCGTTGATGATTACAAATTTTATGCTTTATCATAAATGGCTTTTATGAAAATTATATTTCAATCAATCCTTATAAAACCCAGTGACAAAGGTGGCATTATTCCCACTTTAAAAAAGATGAAGAGGGGGCCGGCCCAGTGGCATAGTGGTTAAGTTCACATGCTCAGCAAAAAGAGGAAGATTGGCAATGGATGTTAGCTCAGGGCCAATCCTCCTCACCCCCAAAAAAAAAAAAGATGAAGAAAGTGAGATGCCCAGGGATCAGATGCAGGATTAGAACTCAGATGTTCTAACTCCAAAGTTCTATGCTTTCTCCTCTCCACTTCTGACTCCAATTAAGGTGTTCATTCAGCAGCGAAGAGTGAAACCTTATTTTGTTAAAACTATACACTGATATTCTTGAAAGCTATCAAGGTCATGGAAAAACAAGGAAAAATTAAGAACCTAGTACAGGCTAGAGGAATCTAAGATGACATGCCAAGTGAATGTCGTAGTGTCCTGCACTGGATCCAGGACATTAGTGGAAAAAAAAAAAGACAACTGGTAAATCTGAGTTAAGACTGGAGGTGATAGCAACGTACCAACTTAACTTCTTATTTTTGACTAATGGTACATTAGTACCATGGTTATGCAAGATGGGAAAATAAAGCAAAGGAGATTCAGGAACTCTCTGTACTATCTTTGCAACTTTTTTGCATCTAAAATATTCCAAAATAGAGTTTATTTATAAAAAAATGTATTTAGTGCACCTACTATGTGAATGTGGCTATGTGTAGTAGGCCATTTTATATGTTGCAAAATCACTAACGTAAGAATTTTTACAGAGATTCATCTCTCTGGATTGACCACAGCTCTCATTTTCAGAGTGTGGTCCATAGGCTACCTGGTTAAAAAACATTTGGGAGAGTGCTTACTTCATAGGCTGATCATCAGATATTTCTAATCTCCATAATTCCATAAGTGATTATCATTTTCACACTCTACTATTTTCATTCCATCTCACTGTAGTCTTTCAGCTGCTATTCAAAAGTGATTATAAATAATGGGGCTATAAAAGCCATTCAATAATTAAGACACTCACTGGCCATATGCCCACCTTGACAATGGAAGGTGATTTATGTAAGACAACCCCACACATCTGCCAGCCTGGCTTCCCCTTGGACGGGCTCTCCTGTTGCACAGTAACATTGCTCGTAACAACCATCATTTTCTTGACTAGAGACAGGCTGGCAAGCCAAAGGGCTACAGCTTTTTAAATTTTATATACAAGGAAAGAAAAACAAACTCAATAAACCATTTTCTGTCTTGCCAGTTCACATATCTAGAGAACAGGGGGGAAAGCCAGAACTCAATAAACTGGATCAGGTCAAAGCCCTGGCCTTTGTCATGGAACAGGAAAGACCTAAATGGAATCCAAGGACAAAATCTGACCTAATCTCATCCCCTCAACATGCGAGACTTCAACATACACAAGCTTCAGCCCATGGCACGATTCACCAAGTGTTTCTCAACAGGAGTACCACTGGCATCTTGGGCAGGACAATTCTTTGCTGTTGTGGGTTTACCCTCTGGATATCAGCATCCCTGTTCCTGGCAACTCCCAAATAAATGCCTGAAGTGCTCCCCAGTCATTGTGACAACCCTAGTGAGCAGTCCACCCCAGAAGATAGTAAATGAATAGCAGTCAGGGACAGTTATTGCTTAACCATTGAATTTCCTTTGCTTTTTTTCTTTTTCATTTAGATCCAAGAGCATATCAGAAAAGACTACTGCAAAAGGGCCCATATTAGGGATGACTGCAAACTGCTAAGATTATATTTGCTACACACATGCTTACATAATCACACGTCTTCCAGAATAGGGTTGCTGACCAAGAGGCACAGAAGCTTGGTGCTGAGAGCAGAGGTTTGAGCTAATCTTCGCATTTGCAGAGGCCCTCTGACAAGTCTCTCTACAGGAGGCCCCTCCATCAGTGTCTATCCCATTGCTCTGGTTTATTGTGTTCAAAGCCATTATCATTCTTTGAAATAATTTATTTTCCTTTTTCTTGTTTATTATCTGTTGCCTCCCCCACCATGAGTTTCCTATGAGAGCTGAGACCCCCTCAGCTTAGAGGAGTTGGTATAGACTCAGTGACTGACTAAATGAGTGGATGGAGGATGATAATGCTAATTAAAACACTACAAGCAGTGGCTAAACCAGAACCAGAGAGACCTATGTTCCCATCCTAGTTTGCCATTTGCTACCTCTGTGTTCTTGGGCAAGTTCCTTATTCACTCTGGGTCTCAGATGATGATTTTCACATCAGGAAAACGGGGATAATGATAGTACCTACCCAACAGAGCTATCATGAGAAATAAATGAGAACACATAACACAGTACTCAACAAATGTTAGCTACCCTTCCCCTCACTGTGTGACTTGAAAGTAACATATTTCAAAAACACCTTTCATGGAATTCTGTTTATTCTCAAGGAGATAAATTTTTCTAAGATTCATGATTGCAACTAGATGTATAAACAAACAAGTTAAACAACCAGCCTTCCCATATCACCAGTCTGCAAAGTAATTAAAATCTACGTGTTATCACCAGACTGCTTTCACACACCCACCTCTGTTCATAGTACATGGTATGGCTGAAAGTGGGCAAGCAAAGAGACAGGATTTCCAGGTTTGTGTGAACTCTAACGACAGTGCAGAATATCAAACAACTGCCCTCTGCCATGTAGCCCAGAACCAGATGTCAGGGAATCTGCCATTTGTTTTTTATTTCATCATTTATGTGTTCTTCATATATGTATTATATTGTTTATTCATCATTTTAATTTGGATTACTCTCATGACTAATGATGTCAAAAATCTTGTCATGTTCTAATGGAATGTCTATTCACTGGTGAAGTTTCTATTTCAAACTATTTACCAACTTTTTCTAGGTTGTCTTCTTAATATGGACTTGTTAAGTTCCTTATATATCCTGGTGACCAGTCCTTTGTCAGAAATACATTTTGCAAATATCTTCTCCCAGTCTGTGACTTGTCTGTGCACTTTCTTGATGATGTCTTTTGATGAGTGGAAGTTCTGACTGTTGATGAAGTTTAATGTATCAATTTTTATGGTTATTTTTTTCTGTATTATTCCTTTGTTACAGACAAATCAGAAAATAGCATAATGAAGTAGATAGGAGAACACTGGGCAAGAGTCAGGAAACCTGGATTGGAGACCTAAATCTGTGTCATATTTGTGTTTGAGCAAGCCATTTATGAGGGTTAATTTTATGTGTCAACTTGACTGGGCTACAGAGTGCCCAAATATTTGGTTAAATATTATTCTGCATGTTTCTGTGAGAATGCTTTTGGATGAGTTTAACATTTAAATTCATATACTGAGTAAAACAGATTGCCCTCCCCAATGTGGGTGGACCTCACCCAATCAGTTGAAGGTATGAATAGGCCAAAAGGACTGACCCTCCCACAAGTAAGAGGGAATTCCCCGTACCTGAGCCTTCAAGCTGGGACAATGGCTTTTTCCTGTCTTTGGACTCAAACTGAAACACTGGTTGTTCCTGAGTCTCGAGCCTGCCAGCCTTCAGACTGGAATGGAACTTATACCATCAGCTCCCCTGGTTTTCAGGCCCTCAGACTCCAACTAGAACTATGCCATCAGCTCTCTGGGTCTCTAGCTTGCCAACTGCAGATCTTGGAACTTGTCAGACTCCATAACTGTATAAGCCAATTTCTTTTAATAAATCTCTTTATATATATATATATATATATATATATATATATATATATATATATATATAGTGGTTCTGTTTCTCTGGAGAACCCTGACTAATACATCATCTACCTCTTCCAGCTCCAAAACAGCATGCAGCATTCTAATAGGTACTTAATGAATCTCTAATAAATTGGCCTAGTTCACATATCTGTAAATGAATAGGTTGGATTTGACAATCTTATAGGTCTCTCCCATTCTAAAAATCTGATGCTTATCTTGGTCTCACCTTTCCATTCCAGCAACGCTTTCTCCCTCGGGTGTCCTCTTCCAAAATTAATTCAGCTGTGCCTTTCAGAAAAAGTGACAAAGCACCCCCCTGGCTAATCAACTCAGCAGTAATTCTAACAGGCTCCCGCTACATTTAAACCTGTTCTGGCTTGCTTGCCCCCAGTTTGTGGAAGCAATGCTGAAGAGATCAAACAGTTCAAAGTTGTTGAGTGTTTCCTCACCATAGGGGTTGTAGCAGCTGAATTCTCTCAGTTTCTCCTCTAAATACATTGCTTATATACAGACATACTCACCCCACTTCTAAAATAACATTTTCCAAACTGCAACAAAGATGCCAAATGAGCCAATAAACCCAATGACTGACTGCCACTATTAGGCAAGCAAGTCCCTGACACTCCAGAGTCACCAAAACATAGAAGGGGATCCAACATTTGTCAGAGGAACAAACTGAAATATGTCAACCCCTCGGCCTTTGGGAACCTGTGATGCCCTCTTTTTCATTGCTTGATTTCAGACCAGTCCTTATGAGAGAGAGACTTATCTTTAGAAATTAAAGCGACTTTAAATAAATTTTGCAATGCCTTTTGAGACCAGCCTATGCCCTAGGGAGATGACCATACACAATTGAGAATCCTTGCTTTATAATAAGCCTATATTAAAAAAGAAAATTAGGTGATGGTGACTCAAAGTTACAGTGAGAACCTGAAGGAATTCAATTTACCCGGCTTCCCCAACATGGCTCTAACAGCAAAAGCAGAGAGCTGCTCTCTCCTTGGGTCCTGGAATGTTCTAATCACAGGGAACTAGCTAGGCTCCCTCAGAATTTAAATGGTAACTGGACATTATTTCAAAGGGAGGGTTCTGAACTTTGCTGAAGGTTAGAATCACCCGGGAAGCACCTAAAATAATACCAGTGCCTAGTGCCCCCTCCCCACCTTGGACCAGTTAAGAATCTATGGGGAGGAACTAGGCGTTGGCATTTTTTTTTCCATCTCCCCTAATGATTCGAGTGTGCAGCTAGGGTTCTAAGCCTAGCCTGCTTCTCTGATCCTGAATTCTCAGCGGATTCACTAATTGTAAGAATATCTATGCAGAACCTTCTGTTTATAGAGCATCCTACAGGATCTCCTAAGATGAAGTGCTCTGAGCTTCCAAGACTGAATCACGAGTAGGGTGGCATTGATGGGAGTGAAGAACATCAAGGGGAAAGGGAGCTAAAAAAAATCCTAACACCCTCTCCGAGTCACAGCCCCGGGAATTTAAATTGGGTTTCTGCCTGCCCTGACTAGGGAAGAAAACTCAAATTAGCTAAGTAGAAAATTCATCTCAAAGGATCAGGGGACTCCAGGTGACCTGTACTTTGATATCTCCCACTGCAGCTCAGCCACACTTTTGTCTTTCACACCAAGTCCTGAAAAAAGTCATAAGTTACTTGTATTTAGTTTGAAGAACACACATCAAATATAAAAGGTGGGATAGGGTCTGGGGGACCAAGGTTTCCGCCTGGCTGTAATCGACAGCAAAGAGTGAGGTGAGAAAGGGCGGGCTGAGAACACAAATGCACGGCTTTCCCACAGTGAAATAATAAGACTGATGTCGTACAAGTGGCACAGGCTGACTTCTGAAGATGAATAAAGCACCAACACATTAAGGAAGAGCCAGACAAGATGAAAGAACAAATAGAAGGCTCGCCCAAATTAAACACAACTCAAATGTGACTGCTGTGAATCGGGTAGTTATTCTGTTGATGGATTCTACACTCAAGCTAACACTGAACCATGTGCTGCCTCAAAAGGTTTCTTCAAGCACCAACACCTGGTGATGCTTTCAGCCACTCCCAGATCCTGATCCAGCCTTACAGTGCTCAGTGGAACAATTAATTTCGTTTAATGAGATATTATTCCGCCACTGGTCAAAGATACAGGAGCTAAGACAATCATGTCCTCTCTCCAAAAGACTCAAAGAGAATAAGTGAGAAAAGTCTTTAAAAATTTTCCATCAGCAAACTAAAAATATTGAAGCCTAGCAGAAAACCCTCCCTTCATCCAGATACCAAAATTTTCCATAAAGTATTTCTATACTGGCTTACCCAGGCATCTACCCTATCCACAACCTTGATATGTAGACTTTATTTATATATACTGAAATCACACTGGTATCTTAAAAGTTCAAGAAAAATCAAATTATGAAAATAAACCAGTTACACTTTCCTTCCTTTTTCTTGTTAAAAGAAGACTAGTTTAACATTTGCTTTTCTCCCCATAATTAGAAAGACTCTAGAAAAAGAAAATGCAGTCAAACAGGCTTGAGCAGAAAATAGCTAAAAAAGAAGTCCTGTATATGTAAAAGAACAACAATTAAAGAATAAAAGCTCCATGTCTCATTTGATAGGTATTACCTGCCTGGAAATTAAAATACACTTCGTGCTATCTCCAGAGAAGAACTCCTGTTCCAAAACGAGGGTCTAATGTTTGAATTGTGCAAGCCAAATCAGCTCGAAGAAACAGAAGGCTCTGCTAAGCTTTAGCAGAACAAGCCCTAACATAATATGCCAAGGAACACGTTTGACAAAACAGAAGTAGAAAAATATTTTCAAAATCAGTTCTTGGCTTAAATATAGCATTTGGCACCCCAAGTAAACACAGAGAAGAATAAACTTGGTGGTGTCATGTGACTTGCTGCGCTGCAGCAGGCCAGATGGTGGGGTAGGTTATTCACCTCTCAGCTCCTGACCCTCTTGGCCTTTCCATTAGTAACTTCCCAGTTCAGGGTCCCTTAGAAGGGCTGGAAAGAAAAGAACTGAATAAATGCATATAACCAGTTTTCTTAGCAATTATTATCCCCTTTAAAACCATGCTGAGAGCAAACATCTTATGCCAACTCAACTCAGCTCTCAATATAAAATGTTCTCCAGGGCCAGCCCCGTGGCTTAGCGGTTAAGTGCATGCACTCCGCTGCTGGCGGCCCAGGTTCGGATCCCAGGTGCGCACCAATGCACCGCTTCTCCGGCCATGCTGAGGCCGTGTCCCACATACAGCAACTAGAAGGATGTGCAGCTATGACATACAACTATCTACTGGGGCTTTGGGGGAAAAATAAATAAATAAATTTTTTAAAAAAAATGTTCTCCATTATAGAGCCAAATCAACCTCTCACCTGCCGTCTATAAAAAGTAAAGGGGTAACACTTCCCATTCTCGGAAGATGGAGTGGATGTATGTTTCCCTATTCCTCCCACTAAGTACAACAATAGACCTTGGATGTCCTCTATAAAACAAAAAAGGAGTCTTTGAGACATAAACAGAATAAGGCAGACCAGCTAGGAACCTCAGGACAGACCTCAGCACGGAGGTGAGTTCCATGGGTTTTCTTTATGCCTCGTATATCCCAGAATTGGAGCTGAAGAAGCCAACAACTGGCAAATGCCAGTTTTTTGCTTTTGTTGGACAAAAGTCTGCTCTCTCCAGCTAAAGAACCAGGAAAGAGGTAGACTAAGCAAGACAAAAAACTTTTAGATAATAACTTTTCTACTCCAACCAAACACGACAGAAAAACAAAAAAACAACTATGGTATCCACCACCACCCAATCCAGAAATGGTCACGAGGGAGCCTAGACTTCCACCCTCTCCCAGGCTATAATGGGATACCCCAACCTCCCCTCCCTATGCCAGGGTGATGTCAGAGAACACTGAGTAGAGAGACAAAATTTTCAACCCACTGGGCTAACATCAGCCATTCCTCCTCCCTACTCCTTCCCTCCCACATATGAGGAGACCCCATGGGAAGCCACAACTCCTGCCCCACCCATCAGTAATAAGAAGCCACTCCCCCATCGATTGTCAATGGAAGAAGAGTGAAGACCCTCAACTTCTACCCAGCCCTGGAAGTAACAAGGTGTTACTCTCTTCCTCTGCCAAAGCAGGATCAAACCAAACCATGTAAAACAGAAAGTTTAAATACAATTTTCAGCCTCATAATGCAATATCCAAAATGTCCATATTTTAATTGAAAATCACTCATCACAGCAAGAACCAGAAAAATCTCAACCAGAATAAAAAAAGACAATTAATAAACACCAACACTGAGATGACAGAGACGTTAGAATTATCTGACAAAGATTTAAAAACATTCATTATAAAAATGATTCAAAGAGCAATTACAAACGCACTTGAAAGAAATGAAAAAGTATGAAGTCTCAACAAAGTAATAGAAGATACACAGGTAAAACAGAAAGTTTAGAACTACAAATTACAATCAGTGGAATAAAAAATTCAATTAACAGCCTCAATGGCATAATGGAGGGGGGACAAAGGAAAGAATCAGTCAATCTGAAGGTAAAACATTAGAAATCATCAAATCTGAAAAAGAGAAAAAATGACTGGAAAAAAATAAACAGGGCCTCAGAGACCTGTGGGACTATAACAAAAACTATAACATTTGTGTCAACTGGAGTTATGAAGGAAAGGAGAAAGAGGGCTTGGTTAAAAACTTATTTGAAGACAAAAATGACTGAAAATGTCCGAAATTTAGCAAAAGACATAAACATACAGAATCAAGAAGGTGAGCAAACCCAAAACAGAATAAAGTTTTAAAAATCCACACCAACGCACATCATAATCAAACTTTTGAAAAACTAAAGGAAAAGAAAAGTCTTTAAAGCAGTGAGAAAATGACACCTTATCTAAAAGAGAAAAATAATTAGAACGACAGTGGCTTTTTCATCAGAAACTATCGAGAACTGAAAGTAAGGAGTACAACATTTTTCAAGTGCTGGAAAAAAAAGAACTGTCAACCCAGAATTCTATATCCAGGGAAAATATCCTTCAGGAATGAAATGGAAATCAAGACATTCTCAGATGAAGGAAAATTAACAGACTCTGTTGACAGCAGACCTACCCTAAAAGGGTGCTAAAGAAGTTCTCTAAACAGAAAAGAAGTTATAAAAGTAGGAATTTTGAAATAAGAGAGAAAAAAACAATGGAAAGAGCAAAAATATGGATAAATAGAATATATTTTCCAACTCTCCTTGAGTTTTCTAAATTAGGTTTGATGGTCAAAACAAAAAGTATAACACTGTCTGATGTGGTTCTAAGTGTAGAAGGAGGAAATATTTAAGACAATGGTATTATAAACAAGGATGTAAAGGAAGGTAAGGTTTCAACAATTCACTCACTTGAAATGGTAAAAACCAGAACAACAGTAGACTGTGGTAAGTTATGTATATACAATGTAATATCTAGAGCAACCAAAGGCTGTAAAAATAGATACACTCAAAAACATCAGGGATAATCAAAATAGAATGCTAAAAAAGGTTCAAATAGCCCACAGAAAGATAGGAAAAAGAAAAAAATGAATAAGAGAGAGAATAAACAGAAAAGAAAAAAATTAAATGACAGACTTAAGCTCTAAAATGTCAAAAATTACATTAAATGTAAATGGTCCAAATACATTAATTAAAAGACAGACGTTAGCAAATTAGATTTAAAAACATAATCCAACTATATTCTATCTATAAGAAACTCACTTCAAATATAATACCACAGGTAGGCTGAAAGTAAAAGGATGGAGAGAGACATATCACACAAATGTTAACCAAAAGAAAGCTGGACTGCTATATTATTATCAGATAAAGTACACTTAGAGCAAAGAAAGTTAACACAGACACAGAGAAACACTATGTAATGATAAAAGGGTCAAACTACCAAGAAGACAGAGCAATGTATATGCATCAAACAAGAGTTGAAATATATGAAGCAAAAACTGACAGAACTGAAAAGAGAAAGAAACAAATTCACAATTGTAGTTGGAGACTTCATCCTTGTCTCAAAAATTGATAGAATTAGACAGAAAATTACCCAGATGTAGAAAAAATCACCTTCAAACAACAGGATCTAATGGACGTTTACAGAACACTCTACTCAGCAACAGCAGTATGTACACTCTTTTCAAGTGCCCACAGACATATATCATGATAGGCCATACTGTGGACATAAAACAAATCTCAACAAATTTTAAAGAATTGAAATTATCAGAGTGTATTCTCTAACTCCAAGAGAATCAAACTAGAAATCAACAAAAAAAAAAGATAAAAGGAAAACTTCCAAATACTTAGAAACTAACAATACACTTCTTAAAAAAAAAAAAAAAAAAAAGCAAAAAACCATGGGTCAAAGAGAAAATCTCAAAGGAAATAAAATATACTGAACTGAATGAAAATGAAAATACTACATCTCAAAATTTGTCAGACACAACTAAAACAGTGCTGAGAGGAAATTTATAGCACTAACATTACATTAGAAAAGAAGAAAAGTTTCAAATCAATAATGTCCTTTATTACCTCAAGAATCTACAAAAAAGAACAGCAAAATAAACCCAATGAGCAGAAGGAAATAATAAGATAAGACCAGACATTGAAAGGATAAGGGAATACTACGAACAAATCTACAGAGGTACATTTGACAACTTAGAATAAATGAACAAATACCTTAAAAACACAAACTACCACAACTCACCTAATAAGAAATACATGATTTGGAACTATTAAGGAAATTGAATTTGCAAATTAAAAACCCAAAAAGGAAATCTCCTGGTCCACACTGTTTCACTGGAGAATCCTACCAAATGTTTAATGTTTAACATGTTTAAATGATTAGATATTTAAAGAATTAACACCAGTTCTACATAATCTCTTCCAGAAAAATGAAGGGGAAGCAACATTTCCCAATTTATTTTATGAAGCTAGTACTACCCAGATACCAAAGCAAACAAAGTACCAAAAAGAAAACCATAGACCAATATCATTCATGAAATTAGAGATGCAAAAACCCTCAAGAGAATTTAGCAAATTGAATCCAGCAATATATAAAAAAAACTATACATCATAAGGTTTATTTCAGGGATGGAAGTTTAGCTATATATTCAAATATCAATCACTGTAATCCACAATATGCACATTCTAAAGAAGAAAAATCACATGACCATATCAACTGATTTCAAGTATTTGATAAAATTCAACATCGATTCATGACAAAGACTCTGAGAAAATTTTTAATCAAGGGGAACTTCTTCAAGTTGATAAAGAACACCTACAAACCCCCACAACTACATTATTTTAGTGATGAAAACCTAAATACTTTCCCCCTAAGATCAGAAACAATGCAAGGCTATCACCACTCTTATTCAACAAAGTGCTGGAAGTTCTGGCAAAAGTTCTAGCAAAAAAGACCAGAAAAGGAAAGAGAAGCATATAGATCAGAAAGGAAGAAATAAAATTGTCCTTATTGGAGATGATATGGTTGTCTACATAGAAAATCCCAAGGAGTCTATTAAAAAAACACATCCAAAAAATAACTGTATTTCTATATACTAGCAATGAACACAATGAAATCTAAATTTAAAATATGTTATGTGCCACATGACATTTCGGTCAACAACGGACCACATATATGATGGTGGTCCTGTAAGACCACCTGTTACAGGTGGTCCTGTAACACACCTATAGCCTAGGTGTGTAGGAGGCTATACCATCTAGGTTTGTGTAAGTACACTCTATGATGATCGTATAATGACAAAATCACCTAATGAGGCATTTCTCAGAACATATCCCCATCATTGATGCATGACTGGATAATATAATTTATAATTGCTCAAAAAGAAATGGAACCCTTATGAGTAAATCTAACAAATCATGTACAGGACTTGTTTGCTGAAAATTAGATACCAGTGATGAAATAAATCAAAGAAGACCTAACTAAATGGCAATATATACCATATTCATGCATTGGAAGCATAAACATAGTGAAGATACCAATTGTCCTCAAACTGCCATATAGGTTTAATGCAATTCCTATCAAAACTCCATGAAAGTTTTTTGTAGATACAGACAAGATTATTCTAAAATTTATATGGAAAGTCAAAGAAACCAGAATACCAAAAATTTTTTGAAAAAGAATAAAGTTGGAGGTATGAGTTTACTTAATCTCAAGATTTATTATATAGCTCTAGTATTCAAGATTGTATGGTATGATAGAGGGCTAGATACACAGATCAATGGGACAGAATACAGAACCTAGAAATAGATCCACACAAATACGTCCAACTGATTTTTCACAAAGGTGCAAAAGCAATTCAGCGAAGAAAGGATAATCTTTCAACAAATGGTGCTGGAACAATTAGACATCCGTAGCCAAAAAAGATAAACCTCAACTTAAACCCTCACACCTTATACAAAAATTAACTCAAAATGGATGACAGACTTAAATGTAAAACCGTAAAACATTTACCAAAACAAAAAAGAAGAAGAAAATCTTTGGTATCTAGAGCCAGACAAAGAGTGCTTAGACTTGACACTAAAAATCACAATCCATAAAAGGAAAACTTGGTAAATTGGGCTTCATCAAAATTAACAACTTTTTTTCTGCAAAAGACCATTAAGAAGATGAAAAGACTGGGAGAAAATATTTGCAAAACACACATCTGACAAAGGACTAGTATCTAGAAGAGATAAAGAACTCTCAATACTTAACAGTAAAACAACAATAACAAATAGCCCAAGTAGAAAATAGGCAAAAGATATGAACATTTCACCAAAGAAGATATACAGATGGCAAATAAACATATGAAAAGATATTCAACATCATTAGCGATTACGGAAATGCAAATAAAAACCACAATGAAATATCACTACACACCTATCAGAATGGCTAAAATAATCACACCACCTAATGCTGGCTAGGATACAGAGAAAATGGATCACTCATACGCTGCTGGTAGGAATGCAAAATGATAGATAATGACTACTCCAGAAAACTATGGCAATTTCTTAAATACCTAAATATGCAACTATCACATGACTCAGCAATTGTACTCCTGGACATTTATTCCAGAAAAATGAAAAAAATCACGCTCAAACAAAAACCTGTGCACAACAGCGTACAGCACCTTTCCTTGTAATAGCCCCAAAAATAGAAACAACCCAAATGTCCTTCAGTGGGTGAATGGTTAAACAAACTGGAAAATCCATACCACGGAATACTACTCAGCAATAAAAAAGAAGGAACTATTGATACATGCAACAATGTAGATGAATCTCCAGAGAATTATGATGAGTGAAAAACGCCAATCCCAAATGGTTACTTTCTGTATGATACCATTTATATAACATTCTCGACAAGAGGCAGGAAGAGGCAAGGAGGAGATTCTCCCCTACACGCTCTGGAGGGAGCACATCCCTGCTGACAACTTGATTTCCAATTTCTGGCCTCCAGAACTATGAGAGAATAAATTTCTGCAGTTTTAAGCCACCGAGTTTTTGGTAATTTGTTATAGCAACTACAGGAAAGTAATACACCCGCCATATCAGCAGCCCCTGGGAACTTCTTGGGGATCCAGATTCTCAGATCCTGACCCTGACATAGTGAATCAGAATCAGCATTTAAACAATGTTCCCAAGTGATGAGAATGCTATTCAAGTTTGAGAGGCACTGATATAAACTACTACACAATCTTATTAACTTATCATAGCGACAATTTTATACCAACATAGAAAGCATTTATGATAGCAACTTATGTAAAATAAGTAGGGTCCACATCGGAAAATGCATACTGTTAGTGTGATTTTTTGTGTGTGCATTCAGTGAAGGTCTGGATGCAAATAAGCAAAACATAAAAATAGCTCTTTGTGGGGTGGAGGGATTATGATTAGCTCCCCCCTCAGACCCTGGTTTGTTCGCAACATTTCTTATAATTCTGCTAATTTGTTTTATGATAATTTTTAAGGCCAATATAGGCTTATATGGGGATCAACATTTACCCTTTTTGCTCGCTGCTCTCCTAGGATCATGATAACCTGGTGGAATAAAATCCCACACAACAGGCTTACCCAAGCTCACTAACACCCAGGCCTACAAGGGCCTTGGGTTTTAGCCAGTTCAACTACTCGCAAGAACAACAAAATAAAATAGTTCCAGAGGATTCTCTTTTGAAGGAACACCCAAAGCAGCTCAAACACACTCTGCAGGTAAGGTCCAAGTAGCCAATATAGCCATATTCCCCGTATGTCCAAATTCTTTGGGTCTACATTTGCTCAGGATGCAGATCTTGCAGCAAGAGCCCCCCGGAAATGCCCACTGCCCTGATTGTGATGGTGGTTAGCTGTATACCTGAACACTGTGGCCTGTGTACTTGTACATGAAGCCCACTTTTCCAGCCACATGAAATAAGCATCCACCAGACAATGAAACTGAACGCTCATCAATGAGTCAACTTTTAAATTCTTTGCTTCCTCCTTTTTCTCACTGCAGGCAGACATCTCTGGCATGCCATTCTTGCAAATGGCACCAAGAAAACACCACCAGATTTTCAGAGAATCAAAGAGACAATCTTTTTCACATATCTGAAATAATATGCTTTACTCGGCCTCAAAGTTAGTTTTTCAAACGATTTATACTCAAAGCCCACTTCGCCCCCCCCCCCATCTTACAATGACTACATTTTAGATGAACTTTTCAGCTCACCTTTAGAGAATGTAGTGCTCCAGTTCAAACGTGTTCTGGGAATATTTATATGTAAACATCTAAAGACCTATCTTCTTTAACTATTACACTGAGGAGAACAAAAAATACTTTAATTAAAGGGATAATGCTAAATTGAATAAATAAAATATCTACTTCCAAACTTCAACAATTATTTATATACATGCCATCCAAAATGAAAACTAAATGAATTTTATTATTGTTTCTATACTAGTCACTCATATGCTATGAAGTCATTATTTAAATATTTTTAAACTCTGATTAGCACAGGGTAGATAAATAATTAAACACTCTTCTAAGAAAATTTGTTTTCACTTCTAAACATGAAGTCACTTGCTATCATTTAAAGATTTCAGGAAGAAAAGTAGGATTCATAGTCATTCCAAGTGAGTAAATAGAAGGGAGAAACAACACCACAACACCAGGAAAAAATAAAATAATACTTTAATTCAGGGCTCTCAACTTTAGCACTATTGACATAAGGGATGAGATGATTCTTTGTTGTGGGGGGCTGTGCCGTCCATTGTAGGATGTTTGGCAGCAATCCTGGCCTCTACCCACTAGATGCCAGATGCCAATACTTATTTCCCACCACTTATGAAAACCAAAAACATCTCTAGACGTTGCCAAATGTCTCCTGGGGAATAAACTGTCCTTAGTTGAGAACCAGTGCTTTAACTTAAGCAATAGGGCAGCCCAGTGGAATCCTCAGAGGAAAGCGAACTCTCCCTTGGCCCCTGTGGGTTTAGTGGTTTGCCAACCCAACAGAACGACTCTCGGCATTCAACATTCCATGCCCACATTTTAGGAATCATCCAAGTATTAGCATAGTTCAGGCAACGCAAGGCCATAAAGAGGCCTCAGCTTTACAGTGACTGAAATAATGGTGGTGTTAACTGGCCGTTGGTTTTCTAGAGACTGAAGATATAATTCTGAAGGCTGAAGCCAACGACCAAAGTTACTATGAGGCATACCTAAGAAACTCACTATGCCCAAAAATGTGGGGAACCAGGTTGTAGTCCTGGCCTAGTTACCATCAAAAATATGAACCTCTATTAGCCAAAACTGCCGGAGTCCAGGTAATATGAGTAGTCAGGAGAAGTCCACCAAGTGAGCTAACTCATCCAGAAGTCATCTGCGGTTTCAAAATAATCTCAATGGGGGTAAGCAACACTGTACGTTATTTTTTAATTTCTTTCCCAATGGAAATCTGCATTAAACTCACAACTTGTAGAGGAAAGAAGGCCTTCTTGTACCTGGAAGTCATTTTAGACTCCCTCCATCTTCCATATCTGCCACATCACATCAACTGCTCAGTTCTCCCAATTCCACTTCTTGTGTATCTCTTGAACAGGCCTACTTCTTCCCATCACACCTTTCATGGCTAGATTCTTACAGAAGCCTCCTAACCAATCCTCCTAGCTTCCAGTTTTGGCCTCTTCCATGGGACACTAAGCAATCTTTCAAAAGCACGAATCTGATTGCCTTTCTCCAGCTTGTATTCCTTCAAGGGCTTCCCAATGTGCGTAAATGAAATCCAAACACCTTCAAGCCGCTGTGTTATCTGGACCATGATTTAACGTAAGGTGGGGAGGGACACAGAAAACAATATCATGTGCAATAGAATCCCATTTTATGCAGGATTTGGTACTAAAAGAGTTTAAGGAGCTAGAATCATTAATAACCCAAATTACATCTGAAAATCCCCCTAAACTGCCAGGACCTGGATATTTGGAAGATCAAAGGCCAAGAATCAATCTTTCTAGTTTCTCTTTGAATTTCTATTGTGCCTTTCCTCCCTGAGACAGTGAGAGGGAGCTAGGCCAAGGTTAGTTTAAATCTGGCAGGAGTGGACGTCAGGAAGTTACACCGGTGGTAAACATTATTTACAACGTGACTTCAGTACATAAAACACAATTACAACTATGTTCAAAATATACATACACATACGTGGTATATTTCCATGGGGTAAGAAGAGGGATGGGGGGCTGTTACATAGAGAGTTATATGCAAGGCAAATGAACTAGAAAGAAATACAGCCGTATGTTCACAGGAATATCTCTAGATGGTGAGATGAGAGATGATTAATTTGATTCTCGATACTTTTATGTAGTTTCCACTCTCAATAATGGAATAAGAAAAATAAATAAAAACTCTAAAAGGTTACTTTTGTACAAAAGTCTTTTTATATAGAACCGATGGCAAAGGTAGCATCAAGTTGTTTAAAATGGAAAGTTTTATCACTTGCCCTTATTCTTCTAACCTGCAGATCTTTGTGCCCAGATAACACAGCACAGAATGGAAACTGTAGTCATTTGGTGCTTTCACAAGTTATACCCCCAAATCAATCATCTCTAAGGTTTTTAAAACACATACAGAAAGATACACAAAATTGAGGGCATAAAATTTCCAGTGAAACTGTTAAATGGTTGCAGTAGAATATGAGCGTATGTGTTAATGGTGTAAAGGGCTGTGGAATGCTGACCATCTTGAAGGTAAACAAAGGGAGAAGTCCAGTTTTGAAATACGCCCGCCTTATAATCATCAGTGAAAAGGTTTCCCTGCTACTTTCTTTTTTTTTTCCAGTGAGAAAGATTAGCCCTGAGCTAACACCTGTTGCCAATCCTCCTATTTTTTGTGTGTGTGTGTGTGAGGAAGATCAGCCCTGAGCTAACATCTGCCAATCCTCCTCTTTTTACTGAGGAAGACTGGCCCTGGGCTAACATCCGTGCCCATCTTCCTCCACTTTATATGGGACACCGCCACAGCATGGCTTACCAAGCAGTGCGTCAGTGCGGGCCCGGGATCCGAACCGGCGAATCCCGGCCGCCACAGCGGAGTGCGTGCACTTAACCGCTTGCGCCACCCTTCCGGCCCCATCAATCCTCCTATTTTTGCTGAAAAAGATTGGCTCTGGGCTAACATCGGTGCCCATCTTGCTCTATTTTATACATGGGACGCCACCACAGCGTGGCTTGTTAAGCATTGCATAGGTCCGTGCCCAGGATCCAAATCCACAAACCCCGGGCCGCCAAAGCGGAGCGCGAGAACTTAAACACTACACCACGGGGCCAGCCCTTCCCTGCTACTTTCAAACCAAAAGTTCCATGAAGATTAAAAGCTTCCAATTCATAGCTTCCTTCCACTCACACTACTGAGTCTCCTTCTGTGTGCTACTGACACAAGTAGTGACTATTTTTTGCACTGAACAATGTCTTTTTCATTACGGGTACGGTGACATACCAATTTGCCAAATTTTACTTATTCTTATCTCTACTTAGCCAAAGGCCACAGTATGAATCTTGGTTAGGGCATGAAATGAACATTTGAGTAGGGACCACCAACCACTCTGCCTTCTTCTGCCTGCTGCATTTCTTTTCCTAAATTTCTGAATGTTGGGCCTCAAGTGTACGTATACAAGCTATGCTGACTTTATTGCCCAGTTGTTTTAGAAATGTAAAATCTTAAGCATAGATTGCATGTGGAGTGATTATACGTATTTTGCAATTGTCAAATAACTTAAATTTAAACATGCAAATGCCTGTTGCTATTACTCCATTTCTTTTCTTTTTTTTTTTTTTGGTGAGGAAGATCAGCCCTGAGCTAACATCCATGCCACCAATCCTCCTCTTTTTGCTGAGGAAGACCAGCTCTGAGCTAACATCTATTGCCAATCCCCCTCCTTTTTTTTTTCCCCCAAAGCCCCAGTGGATAGTTGTATGTCATAGCTGCACATCCTCCTAGTTGCTGCATGTGGGACGCGGCCTCAGCATGGCCGGAGAAGCGGTGCGTCGGTGCGCGCACGGGATCGGAACCCGGGCCGCCAGTAGCGGAGCGCGCGCACTTAACCGCTAAGCCACGGGGCTGGCCCCAATTACTCCATTTCTTACGTATCACTTTCAAAAGGTGAAAATTGTCTCTTGCCTTGGAACAGCAATTCCAGTTGCAATCATTACAGGAGCATTTATAAGCTCCCTTTATTTTCCTACCAGTGTGAAGGCCAGTGGGGGGGCGGGGGGGTCCCTAACTCAACTCCCTGTCATTCTGACAGTATGACGACTGGGAGTACAGACACAGAACGGAGAGAGGGGAAAAAACAGCATGTCACCACCTGTAGTCCCAGATGGCACTGGAAGACATTTCACTGAAAACCCATAAAGGCTTAAAAAAATATAAAGCAATGCACTAATTAAAAGGAAAAATCTACACCCAGCCATACAGAGTTATGGTACAGATTATTACATATACAGTCAACTGTGACTTCTGAAATAGAACCAAGTCAAACTCCAGCAAAACACAGATGAGAAAATAAAGAGCTCTTCTGTTCTTCCTGCCATTGATGGTACAATGGAATTCATAGAGATTTAGTAATTGAAAGGGTTTTTCCAGTTTGCTCCCTTTGACATGTAGAGGAGAATTCTGAGTTGTCATCAACCACCACCACAATGACTACAATTTATTATGAGACTGTGCTCAACACTGACGTACATTACTGAATTCAATCCTCACTCTCTGAAATGGGAACTATCATTATCTTGTTTTAGACATGAGAAACTGAAGCACAGACAAGTTGAGAAAGTTGCCCAAGTTCACACAACTTAGTAAGAAGTAGAAATTGGATTTGAATTTAGGCAGTTGAATTCCAGGGTTCAGACTCTTTTAAACTCTGTGTGAAAAGTCATGTTATTTAACAAAGAAATAACCTTCCTAGGTTTTTTTTTTTTAGTTTCTTCTCAAAGCTTGGCTATACCTTGAGTTCACTGACTACTCAGAAAGCTCTTATGTCAAAGGCATTAGAGCTGTCTATGCATAAAGTTGTGGGTCTCCTCACTAACCATTTGGATTTCAGTTCTGTAATAAAAACATAATTCTCTAATGTCATCAAGTCTGCATCAGGGGAAAAGAAATGAAGTTTTAGGACCGCTACATTAAAAAAAAAGTTTCCCCCAATATCACCAAGGAAATTCCAGGCCATATACTGAGAAAATTCCTTCTTCTTAATGGAAAGTTAGAAAACTTGCATCCATCTCAAAGTCCCTTTGTCTCTGATGCATTTACTGTCTCTTACACCACATATGACACTGATATGGCAAGTGTCTGCTCTGTTTGTATTTTCCAGCTGGCCTCCCAGAAGGCTTAATATGGGAAATGAGGTGAAGTCTGGTGTCAGTTTTCAAAGTACATCTCAGATCCAAAAGGAGTCAAGTTCTACACACCAAACCATCGTAAATTCAGAAGAATATATATCTTTTAAGCAATTTTGAATTCCAAATCTTATGCATCCAAAATGTTATGGAATATAATGGCTAATGGAATTAAGATAACCATCAAAGGTAAAAGGACACTGGAATCTTTTAGTATAAAGTTCTTATTCCAGGGGGAAAATGAACAAAGGCTATCCAACAAAAGATGGGAATAAATGAAAGAATATCTACTGAATTCCACACGAACCATAAGATACATCAGGAGGTATCAAAACAGAGACACAATAGCAAACATGATGATAATGAGAATAGGGTAAGGATATCAGTTGTTAATACTTATGGAATGCTTACTACCTGCCAAGTATTGGGCTAAGAACTTTATATGCATCCCTATGTTCAAACCCCACAGCATCCATAGGAGGTAAGTAGCATCATTATTTCCAATTTAAAGAAAAGAAAACAGAGGCAAAGGCAGGCCAAGGATCCTGCCCAAGGTGTACAGCAAGTGTGGAGCTGGGATTAAAACTCTGGAGCTTATGCTGATACTGCCCCCCAGGTAGAACAAATAGAAAACATGCCTTTGAATTAAGAGGGGTGAAGGAAAGTGCCCTCCGTCTTGTATATACAAAAGCCGTATGCAGTTAGTTATTTAGGGAGCAAACTGTACTAACTTCCCAAATGAACACCTTTGTTAAAAGGGACAATAATTTGGATCCTCAAGCAACTGAGGAATGTCAGTGCAGTAAAACCCACCCAGCTTCAACAGCCTGGCTCAACTTTGGTTTCTATAAAAATCTCCACTTGGCTGCGTCCTAATCAGCCTGAGCTTTGTGCAGCCAAAATCGGGTAGCAATGAAACTTGCTCCCAAGTCTGGAGCAAAGCCCAATAAAAATCAAACCACCTCGCATAATCACCCCCAAGAGAAGTGCTAGCACAAAGACCTTGGTTTACATCTGGAGTCTGCTACTGGGAAGGTCACTTATATTTTCTGAGTGTAATTTCCTCATCTATCAAACTAGCATAACAATACCTTCCTTAGAGGGTCATTATTAACTGCGATAATGCACGTAAAATGCTTAGCACCATGTATGACACAGTTATCAGTGCATCACTAAATGTCCACACGGAAAATAATTTGGGGGTTAAAATAAATTCAATATGCTAGGACTTGAAAATGACATGGAAGCCACACCAAGGAAAATCACTGACTTTATCACATGTTCCCTGGGAAAAGAGATTTAACGCTGAAAAGAACAATTTGTATTAAGAGAGTGGAATGACGGATGGTTCGTTAAAATTAACTGATTCTGTTGTTTGGCTCAAAATCACTTAAAACCTTTCTCCTGGGCTCTAGAGAATTGTACAGTTCTCTTTATAAATATCACCGTTGGCTATTAAAATAAGGACATGATGGTCCAAATATTAATACGCCAGTTCAGGAATGAAAGCTCCAGCTTGCTCTTCAGTTAAAACCCAGTGGTCAGGTAAAATGGTGCTATTGTAACAATCAAGTTTAATTTTGAAAGGACTTTTTCCTTCTGTTCTCCGATACCATCAAAAGAGCCAAGATTCCAGCTTGCTAGTAACCAAATTAAGGTACTGAAAAATGAATTCTGTAGGACAGGTCTTTTCAAAAGTGAATGTGCCTGCCTCTCAATCATCTAGGGATTTGGTTAAAATGCTGACTCTGGTTCCCTAGGACTGGGGTGAGCCCTGAAATTCTGACTTCTAACAAGCTCCCAGGTGCTGCCAATGCTGCTAGTCCATGGACCACACTTTGAGTAGCAAGGCTGTGGGACATAAGTCATCTGTCTCTCTCTCTTCCTCTTTTTTTACATCCAGCTTTGATTTTTTTATCAGCTCACAAGCCACTTTTGTCCTCCTATCTCAGTAGAAGTTTCTGTACAATGTCAAAACCAAATAAAATACCTACAAAGCACAAAATTGTGCTGGGCCTAAAGCTGAGGGTTTTCTTGCTCTGAACTTTGATGTAACTACATCAGGATGAAGACACAATCAATATTAGAAACCAACAGAACTTATATCCACACCTCCTTCATTCAAGGATTAATGTAGTTACTCCCTTTTTACCGCTTCATGCCATTCCTTTACATTCATCTAATCCCAACAACCATCAGGTAGGTCCTATTTTTATCCTTATTTTGTAGAAGAGGAAAGTGAGGCTCAGCCAGAAAAAATAACTTGCTCCATGTCACCCAGATAGGAAGTACAGAGTCTGACTCCCAAGTCTGTCTTCATAACTGCTATGTTATAATGTACAATAATCCCAGAACTTCCAATTCTGCTTCTGGAGAAAAATGGTACCAAACCACTCCCTACCTCATACTGATGTCAGCCCTGGGTTCAACATTTCCCATCCCTCAAATCTCCGATGAGTGGATGGTGAAGCAAGTGGGTTTAGAGTTTGGGTGCGATTTCCCCACGGCTGGATCGAGCCCATGGTTTATAGCCTGCCCACGGTGCTACTAAAAAACACAAATTATAAGCTGGCCACAGAAACATCACTCAGATATCCAATTTAACCAGTATTTACAAAATGACTCCTCTGAGCTGTGTCGTGGGGTAAATACAAGAAAGAGTAGGCATAGTTTCAGCCTCCAAGGGAACCCATTGGTGAGGTAAGACTTCACTGATTTCATTTATTCATTCCACAAATATTGACAAAGTGACTGACTTAGTGCCACTTAGGGCACTAGGTCCATGAAGGGACAGATGCCAGACAAGGGCTTCACCCTCTCTGAGTTCACAGTCAAGCAGTAGAGATAGGCATTAAATGTACAATTACACAAATAATCACAATTGTGGTGAGAGCTACTACGGTCGAGCACAAGATGCTCAGGCAGACTTGGCCTTGTCTAGGGGCACAGACAATACACCCTAGAAAACTCAGACACAGTTAAGATAAACACTCAAACACCCACATTTACTAACCTTTTTTTATTTTGGTCTAGCTAGACCAAGTGTCCCCTGACAACTCTGAAATCAACAATTCATGGGGAACAAAGCACACTATTGTCTTTTGAAAGTTTCCAGATCTCATTAGAGGAAAATGGGCCAGATTTCTGCTCTTATCGTATGGTTACTTCAAACCACGCTTAAAATCACAGAAAGCTGGAGCGTCAAAAAGTTTTCTGACATCTGTCTTCTAATGATTCTTTTCACTTTCAGATTAAACAAATTTTGCTATAATGGAACAAGATGAATAGGGAACATCATCTCCATGGGAGGCCACAATGTCTGGTCTTCAGTCATTACAACACGTTGGAATCATCTATACGATGCCAAAGGACCAATTATTACTAGAATTTAATTCTGGGAATAAGACTGGTAGGAAGAAAAGCATCAAGTTCAAACAAAAATACACTCATCAAACTGGCACCTCATGGGCACATCAAACAAAACACTAAACTGCACCCCAGGATTCCAGCATGAATACTCATTTCCTGAAGTAAATTAGGCACCCTTCAGCAAACAGAACCATCTTTCCTGACATCAGTTTAGAGCTCTAGAAAATAAAAAACAAATTGAAATTCAAGCCCAAATGCATATTCTTATGCACATTTGCTCACCAGGTGGTTTGCAACCAAATTAACTGTGGGTAGACATCTCCCCAGGGGGTGGAACTAGCCTTTTCCGATCCCCAGTCTAGAATCTAGAATGAGTGGGGAGAAAAGCAAATGTCAAAGGATCTCTCCATTACCATATGTAAATTACAGAATAAGTGATTTCCTGTCAAGAAAATGAATTCTGCATGTTATTTTGGAAGTGGCATCTTATTAAACACACAAGTCTTTTTCATAATTAAACAAGGATAAATTCAGCAGAAAACAGCTACTTAAAATAACACCTTGGTTTTTCCAGAAAAAAAAAAAGCCTGAAAATTAAAATTTTAAAATATATGGTGCAACATAAAACAAAGCAACACATCAACAATCAATAGGCCCTGCTGCCTAAGGGTTAAAACTGGACTCAAGTCAAGGCATTTGAGTTGGTCTCCTCACTATGCTCCTTCCAAGCTGGGAGACCTTGGGCAAGCTGCTTCTCAACTCTGAGCCTCAGTTTCCTCCTTGGAAGATAGGGGGTGATAGACTCGCTATGACGTGATGTATATAAAGTTCACAGCCTGGCACTTGGCACTAGTAATTGTTACCTGTTATTGCTATTCTTTTAGTCATCTTTGTATTTATTTACTATTTACCAAGAAAGTAGGGTCACTGACATACTGAAAAAAATAGGATTAACCAAGAACTCTACTACAAATTCAGGATGGAAGCTCAATCAGAACAAACTAAAAGGTGAATGAAAGAAAAAAACTAAAAACCATCAGAAGATTGCATTCACTCCCCAACCCGCCCCCCTAATAACAAGTAGGACCTATTCAGTCCACAAAGAAGCCAAACTGTTTACATCTGACATGCAAAGGAGCCTGGTTTTACAAGAAAAAGTACTTGTCTAAATTAGGGATCAACAAACTTTTTCTGTAAAGGGCCAGACAATAATTATTTCAGGCTTTGCAGACCATACGGACTCGGTAGCAAACTACTCCATTCAGCTGTTTAGCATGAAAGCCGCCATGGGCAACGCGTAGATGAACAGACATGGCTGTGTTCCAATAAAACTTTACTGAAACAAGGGTAGTTCACCAATCTCTGATCTAAATAGAAGTTTGAGAGGTCAGTAGGGTAGGTATAATTTGTGTGTTGTTTTTCTAGCTGTTGTTCTGTCCATTTCCTGCGAGTCCACCATCAGTTGAGGGGCAGGGACTGGACGGTGAAGTAGGGAGGTGGGGCGCAGGGCGGAGGCTCTGAAGAACCTGTTCCAAAGAAGGGCACCTACCTGTGCCCGGCACAGACTGGGAGTCAAATAAATATGTCCATAATGTTTTATTTCTTTAACAAAGAGCAAAAGGGTGGCAGATGAGATTGAAACAGAGACACGAACATGAATTCAAGATAGCAAAATGTCAACATCTGTGAAGTTTGGGAAGTGGGACTCACAGTGTTGGTTATCTGTGCTTCTCAAATCACCGGAGGTGAAGGACCACGATTTTAAATGTCCTCCCTGCTGCAGACGGATGCTTTTATATATACAACAGAAACGTCACAGCATCGGCCAATTACTATAAAAACAACTCTTACTCCCACTTTCTTTACTGGCTTCCTTGTGGACTGATGATTGTTTGCAGACTGGCACTAGTCCACGGTCACACTTAGAGCACTGCTTATACTATTTCCTATTTTCTCTATATAGTTAATATGGCACAATTGAAATTTTTACAATAATAAAATAAGAAGAGAGGAGGTAAGTTAAAGACTGAATCATAAAATCTGGAGGTCATGGAGCCAATCTGCAGACATGCCAAACCAAAGGGCTGAGTGCCATGCAGATTCCTTTATTCAACAGGTATCTTCTGAGGGCCCAGGGGGAATCCACTCCTGTACCAGGGTTCAGGAGGGTGAGAAGTCACAGTGAGAAAGTCCTCAGGGAGTTTCAGCTTACGTCAGGGTTTGCCACCCTTGACACTACTGACATTTTGAGCCAGATAGTTCTTTGCTGTGGGCAGCTGTCCTGTGCACTACAGGATGCTTAGGAGCACATCCCCCGGTTGTGACAACCAAAAATGCCTCCAGACATTGCCAATGTCCCCTGAGCATCAAAAGCATTCCCATCCTGAACCACTGGCCTAAAGCAAAGGAATGATAATTACAGTTAACAGGAACTATAATATGCCAAGTGGTGCAGAAGAGGCTTTAACTCCAAAATGTTAAATCCTCATGGAAAAATAATGTCCATTATAAAATGTAAGTCCTAACTAAGTGATAGTTATGATCATCAGGAAAATGGCAGATTGCATTTATACTGCTCTATGACATGGCAACAGTTCCTAACTGTGCTGAGCTTCAGAAGTGACCAAATTCTGTCACCTAAGGTATGTCATGGAATGCTCACAACAGCCCTTCCCAAGTAATTATTACAGTATGCATTGCATGGAAGAGAAAACAGAGATCCAGAGAAATTAATCCATTTGCATAAAGAGCCCTGGTAGACACTGCACCCGTGTTTACTGTCTCCAACTCTAATATCATTATCACCACCAATAACCAAAAGGTAACATTTAGAGTGAGTATGTATATATGTAAACTATTCTTCTAGGACCATTATCTCATTTAATGCTCATCACGATCCTATGAGGTAGCATCTGATATTGCCATATTTTACAGATGAAAAACTGAGGCTAAGAGAAATTAAATAACTTGTCCAAGGTCACACCACTCTTTTTTTAAATTTTTTTTGCTGAGGAAGATTTGCCCTGAGCTAACATCCATTGCCCATCTTGCTCTTTTTATTTTTTGCTTGAGGAAGATTAGCCCTGAGCTAACATCTGTGTGCCAACCTTCCTCTATTTTGTATGCGAGTCACCACCACAGCATGGCTGATGAGTGGTGTAGGTCCACGACCAGGATCTGAACCTGTGAACCCGGGCCGACAAAGCGGAACGCACCGAACTTAACCACTACGCCACAGGGCCGGCCCCAAGGTCACATCACTCTTAAGTGGTGGAAGAGGGATTTGAATTCTACCACACCAGTGGTTCCCCAATCCAGCTTTACATGGAGAAACCCAGTCAAGTCTAATTATTCATAGAGTACGTATTTGTGAATTCACCTACTCACTAAAATTTATTTGGAACCCCCAAATCAACACTTGTGGCACTTTTGTGGTCATTCACAGACACGTGCAGACTGGTGAGACATTTCAGTTGACCCTAGAGCATGTTAGGAGCAGAGATCAAATAAGGGGACGCTCTGCCTCTTGTTTCAGCCCTCAAAGTATAAACAAGCATCCTTTTCACAGTCTATTTAATGCCATGTTTTTGCATTTTTATGCTTTTTTTGGGTGATTTCTTTATTTAAAATGACTTCAAGTAAAGTGCTATAATGTTACTAAGTGCAAGAAGGCTGTGATACGCCTTACAGAGAAAATCCACATTAGATAAGCTTCATTCAGGCCTGCATTATAGTGCTGTTGGCCCTGAGTTCAATGTTAATGAATCAATGCTAAGGCACATCCAATAAAAGGAAAAGAAAATTCACCAATCTGTACACGAGGCTGCTCCAGAAAATGCTAAAAGTAACATCTGTAGTGTGTGACGAAGGTATGGAAAAAATAGAAAAGTGGCTAAATTTGTGGATTCTTGAGACAACAACCAATTAAAAAAAGCATAGTGAACAGTGCTGTTGTGAAACCGAAAGCCAAAGAAATTTACAGTCACATGACACAAGGTCAGGAAAATGCTAAATCTTTCTTATGTATGGTTTTATTATAAAGAAATACTGCATATATAATTTTTAAGAAATATATATTAAAGTGTCCAAAACAGAAACAGAAATAAAACAAGATTATATATTGAGCCACTGATGAAAATGTGTCCAGAAGCTCATAGGAACCTAACCCTGTATTTCCCCTAAGAGAAAAGCCTCAGTATTTGTTAATTCAGTGTGCGTGGCAACTCTACAGAACATAACTACTGCAAATTACCAGCACTGACATACCTGGACCACTCTTAGAAATTACATATTTCTGGGCTTCACCCCACAGCTCCTGAATTAAAATTTTCAGCAGTGGGGCCCAGAAATCTGAATGTTTTAAAGCTCTTCATCCACAGACCTGTGTTTATGAATCACTGTCACACAAGATGCTCTCTAACAAAATTTAACTACTCATCCTAGCTTTTGGCATCACCCTGAATTTGATTTGCACGGCATACAGAGTGGCCTACAGTCATACAGGGCTCATTCTGTGAAATTATATGGCTTATATCTTTGCTTACAGGCAACAATTTCCCTAAACCATTAGGAAAAAAAAAATTCAAACACCTTCCATGTGGTCATTCAGAAAGTAACCCCACCCAAAATTCTAGCCAGAGTCTACCTGCTAAGGCAGAAGCCTTTCTATACTAACCATAGTTACATTGACTTGTGTTGATCAGTACACAGCAGGGGCTCGTCATCGACTCCCTGTCACTCTCAGCAAATTTTAATTTCCCACTTCTTTAAAACTTTCCTTTTGTGTGTGTGTGTTTACCATGTACTATTATATTAGTAACCAGAGCGATGTACAAGTAGTACTGAAAGATAATCAGAGACACAGACATGACTATGAATAGTGACTTGGAAATGTACTTTCTTAAGAGAATGATGACTGACTCCAGGTTGGATCTTAGGGTCATCCCCACACGTCCAACAAATTTTATCTCCAGTACAGAATTCCCTAGAGGCTGTTCTGCTGAACACAAGTCACATAAAATACTTTCAGAAAAAAGAATTCTATGGCAGGTGAGTCTGGAAAATGCTGGATAAAACCTTGCAGACACTCAATCACATATTAGTGTAATAAAAGCTCTGATAAGCCCTAAAGGGAAGATAGGAATGAAATATGTCTAAAATATGTTTCAGTGAGCAGTTCCCAGACTTAGTCGACGATGGATTTCTGTTCAACATCTATAAATTCCAGGGAACAATGTTGAGAAACGTTGTTTGAACATCTTGGTGGCAGAGGCCAGAGAGAAGGATAAAACAATCCACCACTAATGGCCCCTTCAGTGCTCTGATGGATCCTCTTTTACTCCTCACTCTCCTTTCTCCCATGTAAGGATTCATCGCAGATCAATCCCTATTCAGCTTTGGACTCCTTCAGAAATTCAACAGCTGCACCACTGGCTGCATGACCACAGTTAAGGCCCACCACTAGAAGGAGATGAGCACTGGGCTCCAGTACTTTTTCCTGCATGACTACATCCATCCCAAACTAGACAATATGACTCAGGTTAAGCCTTTTAGAAACATCTACAATTATCCTATTGAGACGAGCATGAGAAAAAATGTTGTCATACAATAAAAATGGCAGTGTCCTGTTTATTAGCAGCAAGTGAAAATGCCTTCCTTCTCCCTAGAATAAGAACAGAAGAGAAAAGTCTTCAAATTAGGACATTTTCATTTTCAAAAGGACTTTATCTAAATTATTTGGTGACATGAGGAGGGAGTCCATGAAGAAGGGAGCAATTAGCTAGCACTTGAGGGACAATTCAAAAATGGACAAGTGAGACTAGAGTGTGTGGGTACTTGTGATGGGCGGGCTGGGATGGGAGGAGCAGGTTTCAACATGGTTTAAATAGAATGAACAAATGTAATGCAGAGAAGAGTTTGGTTCATCAGAATTCCACAGTGGCCGATTCCTGTGAGAAAAGCAGCCAGAAGGTAAAACTTAATTATACTTTCTGAGGCCATCGGAGACATTCTTGCATAAGGAGCGTGACGTGTGCTTGGCACCGACTGGGGAAGGAAAGACACCATGTGTGGGAGAAAAGAGAGAGCCCGGAGGAATGAGAGTCTTTTCAAAAGTAATTCCGAACTCTTAAGGAAAATTTAAACTAATAACATTAGTTTTCTCAGAGATAACAGTATAATGTTGAGGTGAAGAGCATGAACTCTGAACCCAGGCTGCCTGGGTCGCCATCCCAACTCTGCCATTTACCAGCTGTGTGACCTGAGGCTAGTTGCTTAAAATCTCTGTGCTCAGTTTTCTCATCTGCACAATGGGGGTGATAGTAGTACATCTACCTCAAAAGGGATGACACGGGGTTTAAATGAGCTAGAACACTTAAAGCACGTAGCACAGTACCTGGCACACACAAGTGCTATTAAACAGTTGTGTACTGGAGCTGGCTTGTACTGGCTCACGAGAGCCAAATCTTTTCCCAAGTCCGTGTTCAGTGACATCAGTCATCCCCCGCCAAAACTAGAGTCAGCTGTGAAACATTTACCAGCACATCACACATATATACGTACACACGCACATGCACGGGTACATATGTATATACGTATATGTATATATATGTATATATGCATGCACATACGTATACGCATGCACATACATACATGTGCATGCATATATACATACTTAAGTGTTTACCATCATTATTATCATTACTAAGATTTTTTTAACATGACTCAAGCAGAGACTAGGTCATATTAATTCCAGGCTTTTATACAGGTTACATGGAAATTTTGAAGTTGCTCCGAAATCCTCAACCCAACAACAAATGCTTATGGAGCGCCAGCAACATGTCTGGCACAGGCCTAGACATTATGGGCTACAGAAGGGGCACAACAAAGGTCTTCGCCCATCAGGAGTTTACAACCTTGCTTAAGATTTTCTGCAAAGATAATGCCAGAAGTAAAACCCAAACTCACCGCACCTCCCCTGCCCCATCACCCTTATTCTCCTCTCACAGTATTACACCAAGAGTCAGCGGGAATCTGGCACCAAGGAGTCGGCAAGCTCCCTGGGACTCTTCTGAGCATCGCTGGAGCTTATCTGTTCTACTCCTTCCCCCAGAAATCTCAGCTATCTCCACCATAACGTGGATAAACATGGCCACTGCCCTGAGGCTGTGCATATTTGCTATTCATCACTCCTATTAGATATATACAGAAAAACAGCCCTGGGATACAGACACACAAACACACACATTCACATTTTTCAATTTAATAAAAATCAACAAGCCTGTATTAAATCCCTAGAATGTGCCAAAATGCTTTTTGTAACTTTCCACCTTTGAAGGCTACTCAATCACTGTTTTTAGCTGTCTTATGATATTGCATTAAAACTAAAAGTCATGCACTGTAATGATAGTTAACCATAATACCTAATGTTTATTGAGAATTTACTAGCAGCCATGCATTCTCCTAAGCACTTTATATTACTCCTCAAAACCCTGTGAAGTATTCTGTTAATCTCCCCATTTCACAGATGGGAAAACTGAGCCTCAAGAGATTAAGTAACTTGCCTAGAGTCACAGAGCTGGTAAAAACTAAAATTTGATCTGGAGTTCGGCTGACTCTAGAGCCTGCGCTAGTAATCACTGTAAATCAGGTGCTTCTCAATCTTGGCACTATTGGCATTTGGGGCTGGATAATTCCTTGCTCTGCATTGCTATACAGTATAGGTGTTTAGCAGCATCTCTGGCCTCTACCAACTGTATACCAGGAGCAATTAACATCTGTGACAATTAAAAGTGTCTCCAATAAGAATCAAACTCACCCAAATGAGTTTGCCAAGTGTCCCCTGTGGGTCAAAATCGCCCCTGGCTGAGAACCACTGCTGTACGTTAAGAGAAATAAAGTAGAGGAATTCCTAAACCTGACTATATATTAGAAACACCTAGGGGATATATCTGAAAATAAGATTAAAAATGCAGTTACCAGACGCTACCACTGATTCAGAGAATTAGAATTTCTAGGATCCAGCATAATAGTTCAGAAAAAATTTTAAGAAGAGACATCTGCCACCAATTAGTTATGTCATCCTGGGAAATTACTTGCCCTCTCTGTGCCTCAAATCCCTATCTATAAATTGAGTGAACAGAGCTAGACTGTGTGTAAGACTTCTCCATAGCTAGGAATCCATTCTGTGAAATCACCTGATACCCATCGCTTTACTCCTTCACAGGCTTCCATCCTACACTGCACACAGCGGGTCAAATCCCCAAAGGAAAAAAGTTTGTACAACTTCAGTCTTAATATAACTATGACATAATCTGGCCAAAGACAGATTCCTTGACAGAAATATGATCTATTCATCATAAACACAAAGCTGGGGCAGAATCATTGCTTTAAAAAGGCTGTTTCCACTTCACATCTGAGGGAGGCAAAAATTGAGCCCCAAATTAGAAATGCATCTTTCCATTAGCCCAAGTGTCTGCTGCATCCCTGAGGAAAATAATCCCCCAAACCAGTACTGCCATAAACTGTATTCACTAGAAATCTTTGCTTGAAGTGACACTGGGAAATGTACTCAAGCTTTTGGATTCACAAAATGTGTTCATGTCATTTATGTAATAAAATGCAAAAGAATAAGTGGGGATCATCTACACTATAGATGTATAGACTTTAGCCTGAAAATCCGAGACCCTAGCCCCAACCCAACAAAGTTTATTCCATGACAAAAAAATACTTTAGAGAATGAAACCATCATTGCTATAGTATCTGTATATACTAGTAAAGTCCAAAAGGAGAAAATTGCTGACGGACTATACCAACAGCTTAAAAAGAAGCCATTTTTCTTTGCTTTTACGAATTTGTGAATAATCTGCAGGTTACATCAGTTTAGGTCACTTTTATTTACACATTCATGTGTAGAAACGGGATGAAAGTGGTTACATTTGAAAGTGTCTGGGGTTGTAAAAGTAAAAATAAGAATAACCATTCTTCAAGTAGAAGGGGGAAAAAAATCCCTTCAAGAATGTTGTATAGAAGGGAATCTGTAGGGGGGAGAGAGAAAAGGGGAGATTTCCTGGATTATAACACCATGATACAGTCTTCTGCCCAGAAAGTGCATGTTATCAATTAATTAAGAGATGATCAGATACCACTAAATCAATCTACTAGAAACTGATCTCACGGGAAACAGAATTGTAGCTACACTTTCAAATCCATTTTCTTCAAATATGTACTAGCAGTACACTCTATCAAGGACAGGCCTTACTCAACACGAAAGTGTTAAATTATTCCAACTTCCTTGGTGAGTACGGAATTACAGAAGAAGGGAAGCAATTTATCTTAATTGATATGCCACCAGGTCATGATCAAGTATAAAAAATTGCTTTCTTCTATCCCAGCTTCTCAACTGATGTGTTAGATACGTTCTGAAAAGATGAGTATTAAAAAAAACTTGTCCCCAAGCCCAAAAGGGCATCACCTAAGCAACCACTATCGCCATCTGTTGGTAGTCAGCAGAGTTGCACTTTTGTTCTTTGCACGTTTCTTTGTTCACATGGATCAAGGTTCCTTAACTGAAGTTTTACATGTGGAGGAGTATCTTTATACTATTTTTAATGGTGTAGTGCAGAAATTCTTAAACATTTCCTGTAATGTACCCCTTACGTGTCCAGACACCAAATTAATTTCCTGTAGTGATCTGGAAGTAAAGCCGAAAGTAACTGCCTCAAATTTCTTGATGTCTCATATTTTATCTCAAAATTATATATGAATTTTGTGCTGTACACCAGAGAAATCCATGTCTGCTTCTATGGAAAAATATTTAAGACTGTTTACAGTTTGACTGCTTACATTTTCTCACCAAATATTCAGGTTAAATTCACGATTCATTTGGGTTACCATATTTAGCCCCTGGTTATCCATACGTAACCCTGGATACTTACCACCTCCCGAAATACTCCTGCTCCAATTTGAGAAGAACAAGCATGATCTCAAGCTCAGCTCTGCCACAGCCTGCTGTGTGCTCACAGTAAGCCTCAGTTTCCTTATCTGTAAACGTAAGGATCTTGGAAAGGATCTCTATCGGTGCTGCCAGCTCTCAGAAACAGTGGCCATCAGCCCTCCAAACACAAGCCTCACTCCTCTCTCTCTACTGCTGAGCCCTAGGTGCACATTCTTATAAGATGTGGGCACAGGAAAATGTAATAAGTCTACTATTTTATGTAATACATAACTAAACTAATAAATAATATAAATAGACATTTCCTATTTCATCTATATTCCCAAAAGCTATGTATTCAAGTTGGCAAAATAAAAGCTTCGCCTCCCCATTCTTCTCATTAGCAAAATGGGGAGATGCCTTCTATGTGAAGTCACTCCATATTTAAGCATACGAATAGAGTTCAAGGGTAGGGCAAAAGGTGACACTAAAGACATAAGCAATGACCATGTCAAAAGACATGTCAAAATGATAAGATCCAAAATATATAAAGAACTCTTAAAACTCAACAATAAGAAAACAACCCAATTAAAAATGGCCAAAGACCTTAACAGATGCCTTACCAAAGAAGATACACAGATGGAAAATAAACATATGAAAAGATGCTACATACCATACGTCATCAGGGAACTATAAATTAAAACAACAATAAGATATCACTATACATCAATTAGAATGGCCAAAATCTGGAACACTGACAACACCAAATACTGATGAGGATGTGGAGCAACAAGAATTTTCATTCATTGCTGGTGGGATTGAAAAATGGTACAGTGACTCTGGAAGACATTTTGGTGGTTTCTTAAAAAACTAAACACACTCTTACCTTACAATCCAGCAGTTGTGCTTCTTGGTATTTACAAAAGGAGTCAAAAACTTATGTCCACACAAAAACCTGCACATGGATGTGTATAGTAGCCTTATTCATAACTGCCAAAATTTGGAAGCAACCAAGATGTCCTTCAGTAGGTGAATGGATAAATAAACTGCGGAACGTCCAAACAATGGAATATTATTCAGCACTAAAAAGATATGACCTACCAAGGCATGAAAAGACATGGAGGAACCTTACATGAATATGACTAAGTGAAAGTGGCCAATCTGAAAAAGCTGCATACTATATGATTCCAACTCTATGATATTCTGGAAAAGGCAAAACTATGAAGATAGTAAAAAGATCAGTGGTTTCCAGGGGTTGGAGGAGGGGGAAGAATGAATAGGCGGAGCACAGAGGATTTTTACGGCAGTGAAGCTACTCTTTATGATACCATAATGATGGATACATGTCATTATACATTTGTCCAAACTCATAAATGTACAACACTAAGAGCGAACCCTAACGTAAACTATGGACTTTGGGTGATTATGACGTGCCAATGTAGGATGATCAATTATAACAAATGTACCACTCTGGTGGGGCATGTTGACAATAGGGGAGGTTAGGCATGTGTGGGGGTAGAGAGGATGTGGGAAATCTCTGTACCTTCCTCTCAGTTTTGCTGTGAACCTAAAACTGTTCTAAAAAAATTTGTCTTCAAAAAAAAAATAACATATATATATAAAATATTACTAGCTTAGATTTCCCCACTTGGTGGCCTGTGGATTTTTCACTCTGACACGCTCAACAAGATAATGCATCAGCATAGAGAAGCCAATCGCAGCCTGACCAACATGAGGCCCTTCAGCTAAGATTCTTGCAAACACTTAAGAATGTATTTTCAAGAACAAAACCAGTCATTTTATTGCTTGCCTGTGATCACAGACACTCCCAATCCCTTGGGGTGCCTGTGAAACTCCGCATATGGGAACTAGATTTTCAGGAACAAGGCCAAAGTGCCAAGGCTGGTGTATCATAAGAATACCCCTTCTCTCTCTAACTGATACAATTCAGCTTTCCCTAGTTTCTAGCAGCAGCTATTTTCAAGACTTTACAATCTCAGACAAGTTTCAACACTGCCTTTCCTCTAGAGTTGCCACCAACAAAAACCCAAAAACCTTCCAGTGTGCCCTTCACGTTCTCCATATTCCCCCTCCAGCCCAGCTCTAGGTGCTCTCTAGTTTGAAGGCTGCCCACCACGCAACCTGCTGTATAATTCAGAATCTGGTGCACTTCCAGTCACATCGGTAGTCTAAATTTGCACTACAGTGAAAGCTTCAAGCAATTAATCAGTTGCAAATCAAATATTAAAAATGAGGATTAATCTCATCACTGCAGCCCGACAGATGCGTTTAGTGTTAATAAATAAACTTCGAACTTCCTGCAGACACTGTAAAGTGCATTCTCAATTTGCTTTTGTTCCTGTTTCCTCATAGAGAGGAGGAGGAGAGCTCCATTGATATTCTAAGGCTGCACTACCCAAGCATTCAAGCAGCCAGCTCTTCTGTATCTCATAAGACAAAAGAATCAGAAATTAGAGGAGGAGATACATTCTGACCTGATGCTCTCTGCTCTCCCTAAGAATCCTTCAACCACACCGTCAGTCTGGATCACATCAGGCGGGCACTGAGATTCACGAGGCCCAACAAAAATAAAATTACGATACTCATTGACATGTGTGATGGGAGGGTACATGAAAAGCTCCATATGTTTAGAGTTTTCAGTATAATTTAAAACAGCAATGTATTGGCCTTAAAAACGGAACCCCCATGGCCTCTAAACCAAGATAATGGGAAGATGTGAGCTTAGAATAAATCAGTTTGGAAAGCTGTAGTCATTAGTCTCAAAGTAATTTCTGCCAAAGCATAAATGGCAATGTAAACACAGGAAAAAAAAACTGCCAGAAAAATACTAAAGTTTATTAATAGTACATTATAGGACACATATAAAAGTTAGGTATTGGGGAACTTGTGAAAAATACACAGAGATAAACTCATATGAACTCACATAAAACTGTAACACAGTGAATTCAACAGTATATTAAAAACAAAAACGAACAAAAAGCAAAACCACCATAGACCAAGTAGGACTTAATCCAAAAATTCAAGGAAGGTACAACAGAAAGATCTACTGAGGTAGTTCATTTCAATGGTGGAACATCATAGGCACCACTAACTTATGAATTTCAACTGTATAACTAAGCTAAAAAAAATAATAATAATAACAACAACAAACCCGAGAACAACTGCCTTTGATAAAAGATAGTTTTTTCCCACAAGCAACCATTTCATAGAGTTCAATCAAAGAAACATGACCTATCCCAATACCATAAGAAAATCTGGCTGAGCCATTCTCCTTGAAAATACTAGAGCAGAAATGGGGACAATTTAACGGATTTTCAAAAGTAATTATGGCAGTACTCAATTTTCACCTTGTTTAATGACTTAAGCCCTCTACATATCAATAGTTTAGAGGAGAAAAACCACATGGTTCCCTCAGCATATAGTGTAAAGAAAGCATTTGATAAAATTGAGGACATTTTCTTGACATGCTTTTAGTAAAGCACAAGGATATTTGTAGCATTATATTTAATAGTAAATTTTGGAAACCCAAATATACATCTATATGAGAGCAGTTACAAAATTATGGTATATCTAAGCAGAGAAATTCTGTGTAACTGTTAAACAGAACGAGACTTGTATACCCACACACAATAATGACAGCAAAGATGCAAAGTAAAGGACAGGATGGAAACTATAATCACATTTTTATAAAAGCATGACATTTACATATGTATGTTTCTACATTTAAAGTAAAAAGCATGAAAAGACATACATCAAATTATTAATAGTGGTTAGCTCTGGGGAAAGAAATCGGAGCAGAGGCTTTCTTTTTTTTTTTGTGAGGAAGATCAGCCCTGAGCTAACATCCATGCCAATCCTCCTCTTTTTTGCTGAGGAAGACTGGCCCTGGGCTAACATCCGTGCCCATCTTCCTCCACTTTATATGGGACGCCGCCGCAGCATGGCTTGATAAGCGGTGCGTAGGTCCGTGCCTGGGATTCAAACCTGTGAACCCCAGGCCGCCAAAGCGGAGCACGCAAACTTAACCACTACGCCACCGGGCTGGCCCCGAGGCTTTCTTTTTTTATTTTATAAATTTCTGAAATCTCAGATTTTTTTTTAACAAACATTATTTCCCTTGTAATTAAAATTTTTTAAATACATACATCTGGAGGATAAGGAAAAAAAATCTCGAATTAAAAACAAAGAATTAGGGCCGGCCCCGTGGCTTAGCGGTTAAGTGCGTGTACTCTGATGCTGGCGGCCCGGGTTCGGATCCCGGGCGCGCACCGACGCACCGCTTCTCCGGCCACGCTGAGGCCGCGTCCCACATACAGCAACTAGAAGAATGTGCAACTATGACATACAACTATCTACTGGGGCTTTGGGGGAAGAAAAAATAAATAAAAATTATAAAAAAAAAATAAAAACAAAGAATTGGAACCACCTCAGAGAGGTCATCTAGTAAAGGCTATGTCCACCATCTCCATCAAAGAAGACACTCCTTTTATGAAGATTCTAGGGAAGGAGATGGCAGAGTTCCCGGATAATCCAGTCAATTGTTACACAACCTGAACAGTGAAAAAAATTCTTCCTTTTTTCTACCCCCTTTCTCCTCATTCTCAGCTCAGAGCCCAATCCTTTCGTTCTTTCCTCAGGAGCTATAGAAAACAGATGGTCACACCATCCTTTGAATTTGTCAATGAATCACACAAAACCAACAGTGTTTTGCTGGAGGGACAATATTGTGTTCGACAATGCAGAATGACATATCCCAGTTTACTCCTTACACAGAAACTTACCATACTTCATTACTAATGAGCTAGTCAAAGGGATTTTACCAAATGTATTTAATTTAATGCAACAAGTATTAATTCAATGTCTTCCATGCACTTGATATCTTGTTATGAGCTGTGGAGGGCCCTTTAGAAATTTAAAATTTCTAAATTTTAGAAAATTTAGAGACGGTAAGGGAGATAAATGATAAGAAGAAGAAAAGAAATGATAAGAAGGAGATAAACAATTCAGGGTAGTTTAAGTAGGAGAATGCACTTATATATTATTATTATTGAAGCATAAACAAGATCTTTAGAGTTGAGACTAGACTAAACAGGGTGAGGAGAGAGAACTTTTATGACTTTTTAAAAATTTACTATTTTATTTTGCCTTCTTTTTAAAAAATTTTTTGATGTCTACTATTTGAGAACAAGGTCAGATAAGCTTTGGAAAGGAGAGCACTGAAGGTCAGGCCAGCACATAGGGAAAGGTGGAGATAGGAAGACTAAGACAGAGCCTTCCGAGGTCATGAGGCATCCAGTGGTGATAGCTGGGTTGACGGCAGTGACCTAGACATATTGAAGAAGACTTGACCTGGTTTGATGACAGACTAGCAAGGTTTGGACCTCAGCGACAAAAGGGGATATTCCTGTAACTGACAGAAATAGTGAAGAAAAATGTTGAATGTGAGAAGGATGCTTAAGGTAAGGTAGAAGAAACCATGGCAGTGTGTGGAAACAAGAAGGCAGTTTAAAAAGTCAAAATTGGACCCAGATTTGTCATTTAGGATGGGGCATCAACACTTGGTGTTCTCTCGTCACTTTCTACACCTTACAGCTTTCTGCAGTTAGCATGCAAGTTTGGTGGTAACTTCTCCACTTTCTCTTACTGGTTTGTATCCAGGTCAAAAGGTAAAACTCTTCACATGCCAAGTCCCCGCCCCCCCCACCCCCGCCTAATTCAAATCCACAAAGGAATGTATTAAAGAGAAGAAAGCAGGGCACACACCGCATAGGAGGACAAAAATTCAACACCCTATTCATCATTCGTAGGCTGTGTGTGTTTCCTTCTATTGAAAAATTAGCTATTCAGGGGCCAGCCCGGTGGCGCAAGCGGTTGGGTGCGCATGCTCTGCTGTGGCAATCCAGGGTTTGCCAGTTCGGATCCCGGGCGCGCACAGACGCACTGCTTGGCAGGCCATGCTGTGGCGGCGTCCCAGATAAAGTGGAGGAAGATGGGCATGGATGTTAGCTCAGGGCCAGTCTTCCTCAGCAAAAAAAAAAGAGGAGGATTGGCAGATGTTAGCACAGGGCTGATCTCCTCACAACAACAACAACAACAAAAAATTAGCTATTCATTCTACAAGTCAAAGTATTTTTGCATATTCTTTAAGAATCCACCTTGGGGCAGGCTCTGTGGCGTAGTGGTTAAGTGCGTGCGCTCCACTGCTGGCGACTCGGGTTTGGATCCCGGGCACGCACCGACGCACTGCTTGTCAGGCCATGCTGAGGCCGCGTCCCACAGAAAGTGGAGGGAAGATAGGCACGGATGTTAGCTCAGGGCCAGTCTTCCTCAGCAAAAAGAGGAGGATTGGTACGGATGTTAGCTCAGGGCTGATCTTCCTCACAAAAAAAAAAAAAAAAAGAATCCACCTTGCGGACCAAGAAATTAAATTAAACTTCCTTGTTAACAAAATAAGAGTGAGTGTTAACTGAGACCAAGTAACAACATAATGGGATTAGGGAAACACACAGAAGTCCTCTGGTCCTAAGTGGAGGGAAGGGATAATCGACACTTCCTCATGTCCACTCTATGTTCTCGGACATTATGAAGACTCGGGGAAGCACACTCCTATTTGGTTACACTGACACGAATCCACAGCTTGTCTTGCTAAGCACAGGAAGCTTAGAGCCATCTTTTTTTTTTTCTTTTGCTCATCAGCACTATTCTTTTCAGATTTTGTCACCTGTTGTGCTAACACTCTTTGTACAAGGAAACTGTCAGTTGGTGTAACATCTCTCTCCTAACCCTGAAACTCAATAGGCTTCTGAAAACCTGCAAAATTCCACACATACTTATTCTGTGAATTTTGAGAATCTCTTATTCATTTCAACTTATCCTTCTTATGTCTAAAATAGTTGTTTTCTATCCTCACTGACACCCAAATGAATAATTAAGAACCATCCAAACTTCCAATGTGAATAATGGCATAAGTGGTGATGGAACTCTCTTTTATTTCCATGTTCCACTTGCTCAGCTTTTCCTCCTCAATCACGTTGTTTAATTTCTCGTCAGCTAAGGATATCCTCCAACTAACAAAGCAATTTTCCCCTAGAGTATGTCATTTCTTCAGTGAAGGTTTTCTGTTTACCTGCCTACATCCTTTAGCTCAAAAACATGAATGTGCTATATACTCAACTGTCTCAAATAGCATGGCACTGTGTTCGATACATGAATTACATCGAGTTAGCCCGGTCTTACAATCTAATGCATAGTGATTACTTCATCTTAGGATTGGCCCTGAACAAGCATCCATGGTGATAAGAACTGTAGTTGATGGTTCCCTGGGGATTATTTGTTAAATCTTACCATTTCCTTACCAGTATTCTCACGGCCTAATGAAAGCCTGCTGTGGACCAATCAGAAAACTCATCAAAAAGAAGGGAGAACAAGGGGCTGGTCCCACAGCCTAGTGGTTAATTTTGGCACACTCCACTTTGGCAGCCCAGGTTCGGTTCCCAGGCACAGACCTACACCACTCATCAGTGGCCATGTTGTGGTGGTGACCCACATACAAATAAAGGAAGATTGATGACAGATGTTAGCTCAGGGCCAATCTTCCTTAGCCAAAAAAAAAGAAGGGAGAACAAGTCCAAAGCATAGGACCACAGAGACAGAATTTCCTTCAGAAGGCTCTGCATGTCACCTGTACAGGTGACTCAAGGCCCACAGCTGGGTTATGTCTCCACTCTTGGTCAGCAGTTCTCAAACCCCACTGTCTTCCCACAAGGGTGAGAAGAATGTCCTAAGAAACTGTTTAATAATCAAGTGCTCAGGTTTGCAAATTATTTTCTATTTTTCATATAAACTAGAACAAATTGGGGGCACGTTTGTAAAAAAAGATACTCTCAGATCTGCATTCTAATATGTCTTCTTGAGTACATGAGAAATGGGTGAATTTATGACTAAAATGTCAAATGTTGCACACAGTCCTTATTTATGCAGGAACTAATAATAACAAATACTTCTCAGTTAAGATCTCAATTTAATTTTTTTCCTTCTAAAATGACACTTTTTTGAGATATATAAATTGCTGGTATCATTACTTATATGCTTAAAATACTGCTAAAAATTCTATACCAAAAAAGAGTGGAGACAACGATGCTGCCCTTATCTTGTTTTGCCCTGGGAACTTATCATCCCATGTTACACATTCCTTACAAGCAAAAGAATGACCAGGTCCCAAGGCTATTCATCAAGACCAGGAGGTAGGTGTGGCTTTTAAGAAAATCCTTCACTTCTCCCATGTCACACACCCTAAAGAAAGAAGAGTATTACAATGGTTGGAGAGGGTAAAGGGTGTTTTAATGGTCTCCAAGACTGGGTGGGGTTTCACTCTGTTCGTCAGAAGTTCAGTGCATGGGCTGTGAAATCTTGCCCATCTCCCTAGCTTCCATGAGGCTCTTGGGCAGTGGCAGGGCTAAGGCTGCTACGGGACAAGGCGTGCCCAGACAACTCTGATATTCTGGGCTTCTTTCTTCTCTTGATGAAGTGGGATGGATGAAGGCAGACAGAGCCTAGCTCCCGCCTTGATCCCAAAGCTTTCTCCCTTCTACATATAGGAAAGAAAGCTGTTACGGCATCCTCTAGGAAAAGGCCTTACATCTCACACCTTTTTCTTTGTACACTTTCTATTTTTCCATGAAATTAGGTAGAACAGTTCTGCAGGTGGATTTCCATGCCCTACCCCAAACTCACCTCAGCCAAGACATACCAGTGGACAGCAGCCCAGGATGGCTCCCTGCCAAGCATTAAGGCACAGACTCGTGCTGTCATTCATTCCTTCCTTTCGATTTGTCTCTGATTTGAGTGTGCCAAGACTATAGTGACCATATAATTTATCAACCAAACAGGGACACTCCTGAGAGTGAGTGGGAATACTTTAATAACTATACTGAGACAATGTCCCAGGAAAATGTCCCAGGAAAACCAGGAAATTATGGTATGAGTTTTTCCCACAATAGAGTAGAAAAACTGGATATTCAAGTTTGGGCTTTGGGAAGGACGAAAGATTGGTTTTGGTCTATGTTCATTTTAAGCCACTCTGGTTTACTGACAGGGCTCAAGAAAGGAGTTCTCCACAAGTCCACAGGTCCGGATGTGCTTGATCAGGATCTGCAGTGGGGCCCGGGGACAAAGCATCTGTGTTCTTGTACTTTACTTCATCATCTGTGCATAAGCGTCTCAGGGACTTTGAGAAAAGAGCTTAGGTACTCCTTGGTCTATTGGCTAAAACACTATCATAGACACTTAAAAGCAATCAATCCATTATTTACGACACTAAGAATAATTCTAAATCATTTTTCCCTGAATTTATTTCTTCTCTCGTCCCAGGCCTGGTTCTTACTCACAGACCACAATCTAGAAACATCTACCCCAAACAAGCTATTCCCTCAGAGTCCCTGAAAAGTAACAAAAGACCTATATGACTCAATTGGTAAAGTTATTATTTTATCCTGCCATTACTTTTGAATGTGAGTTATATCTTTTTCACTCTAAATGAACAACCCAAACATTTTTAAGAAAAAGACTCTTCAGATGTTTATACATCCATCTGGGACAGACATTACAATTTACACTATCATTTTGCTGTCACATTGTTTGGAAACATTTTCCAAAGAAGATAACCCCGAAAAAACTTTCTGTTTAAATAAACACTGGCAGACCCTCTGCATTTATATTTATGCTCAAGTTCACTGAGACTCCAACACAAAGCCATCTTGTTTCAACAGAACACTGTTCGATGGCGAATGAGTAATTTCCGTCTCTTCATCCTCAATTCTAATCATGTAGATAAACCTGAACAAAATGAAAAGAATGAAAGAATTAAATGCCCAAGTGAGCAGGTAATGCAGAAGCAGAACAAGTACATGGCGAGGTGGCTAAGAGTTTGGCAGGTTTAGGTGGACATAAATAAAATCCTTCACATCTACAATTTTAATTTATAGGGCACTCAGAGAAAAAAAAGAAAGACAGGATTCCCTGGGAAAGGGAAAATGCTTCCTTAGTAAAACAAAATACTCTCTGGAGGGAAAATTAGAAAATGAGTCAAGGGTTGAAAATGAGCATCATGGACAGGCATGCAAAACCAGAAAAGAGGATCCAGTCACCACAAGCAATCCAGCCCTAGACGAGCTAAAATCATCCTGACAAAACAGAATAAAGTGGGAGGAATCACTCAACCCAATATTAAGGCTTATTATCTAGCAACAATAATCAAGAGAGTGTGGTATTGGCAGAGGGATAGACACATAAATCAATGGAACATAATATGGAATCCAGAAATAGACCTAGATAAATATGCCTAATTGATTTTTGACAAAGGTGCAAAAAATATTCAACGGAGAAAGGATAGTCTTTTCAAGAAATGGTGCTAGAACAAGCGGACATCCGTAGGCAAAAAAAAAAAAATGAATATTGACCTAAACCTCACACTTCCCACAAAAATTTACTTGAGGTGGATCATGGACTTAAATGCAAAAATGTAAAACTTTTAGAACAAAACATAGGAAAAGTCTTTAGGATCTAGGGCTGGTGTTAGTGGAGTTATTAGGCTTTGACACCAAAGGCATGATCCATAAAAGGCACAACTTGTCATTTGAACATCATCAACATTAAAAACTTTTACCTTGTGAAAGCCCACGTAAAGAGAATAAAAAAGACAACCTATAGACTCGGAGAAAATATTTACAAATCACATGCGTGGCAAAGGACTAGTATCTAGAACACATAAAGAACTCTCAAATTTCAAATTAAAAAAAAATAATACAATTAGAAAATGGGCAGAAGACCTGAACAGACATCTGACTGAAGAGAATATGTAGATAGCAAGCACACAAAAAGATGTTCAACGTTACTAGGCATTCGGGAAATGCAAATTCAAAATACAAGGAAATCACTTCACACCTATCAGAATGGAGAAAATGAAAATAGTGACAACACCATATGTTGGTAAGGATGTGAAAAAACTGGATTACATTCAAATACTGCTGGTGAGAATGTAAAACGGCACAGCCACTCTGGAAAACAATTTGTCAGTTTCTTATAAAACGAAACAGTTGAACAGCAATTGCACTATTGTTCATTTATTTCAGAAAAAAGGAAACTGCTTATTCAAAGAGAAAAAAACCCATCTATATGCAAGTGTTCACAGCAGCTTTATTTGTAATAGCCAAAAACTAGACTCAGCCAAGATGTCTTTCAACAGGTGAGTGGTTAAGCAAACAGTGTGATTGATTGATTGATTGATAGATAGATAGATAGATAGGAAGACAGATAGATAGATAATGATATACTACTCAGCAATTAAAAAGGGACAGACTACTGATACTTGCAAGAAGTTGGATGAATCTCCAGAGAATTATGCTGAGCAAAAAAAAGCCAATCCCAAAAGATTAATATGTATTATTCCATTAACACAAAATTTTGGAAATAACAAAATTTTAGAAATTGAGGACAGGTTAGTGGTTGTTAGGAATTAGAAGCAGAGGCAGGATGGAGGTAAGCGTGGCTGTAAAGCGCAACAGGAGGGATCCTAGTGATGTTGGAACTGTTCAGTATCTTGACAGGGAAGTGGACACACGAGCCTACACAGGTGATAAAATTGTATAAAACTAAATACATACATCCACACAAATGAGTACAAGTAAAACTGAAGAAATCTGAATAAGATCAGTAGATTGAATCAACATCAATATTCTGGATGCTGTATTATACTACAGTTTTGCAAAATGTTACATTGGGGGAGACTGGGGAAGTATACAAGGGATCTCGCTGGATTATTTCATGAAACTGCATGTGAGTCTACAATTATCTCAAAAATTTCTATTAATAAAAAATAAGTGCTAAAAAGTAAAGCATCATTAAGTTGTATACTTTATATTAAATGAAAATAGTAGCAAATAATTATAACATCAAAGATAAAGGGAAGGAAAACACCAAAAATAAATATAACCTCATCACCTTAACCACAAACTCACAACATAAGATGGAATAAGTTGTGACAATAATAACTTGGAAGGAGAAGAGGAAAGGGATGGAATCGACTTAGTCTAAGGAAATAAGAGGCCATGAGAAAATGGACTATCTCATCTATGAGTGTTTTTATACAAACCTTATGGTAATCACTAAACAAATAAACAGAACAGAGACAGATATGATAAATAAAGAGAAAACTAAGAAACCATAATACAGAACTACCAAACTGAATTGGTAGTCTGAAACACATGGGACAATAAAAAAAGGAAATGCAGAAGAACCAGATAATGAGCAATAAAATAGCAACATTAAGCCCTGATATATCAATAATCACTCTAAATGTAAATAGATTGACTTCTCCAATCAAAAGACACAGAGTGGCAGGATGGATTAAAAAGCAAGACCCAACGATATGCTGCCTCCAGGAAACACATCTCAGCTCTAAAGACAAACACAGGCTCAGAGTAAAAGGATGGAAGATAACACTCCAAACTAATGGCAAACAAAAGAAAGCAGATGTTGCCATACTTGTATCAGATAAAGTTGACTTCAAGATAAAACAGGTAATGAGAGACAAAGAGGGGCAATATATAATGATAAAAGGGACTCCACCAAGAAGACGTATCACTTATAAATATATATGCACCCAACACAGGAGCACCAAAGTATATAAAGCAACTATTAATAAACCTAAAAGGCGATATTAACAACAACACAATAATAGTAGGGGATTTTAACACCCCACCTACATCAATGGATAGATCATCAAGACGGAAAGGCAATAAGGAAATAGTGGACTTAAATGAAAAACTAGAGGAGATGGACTTAACAGATATATAGAGAGCGCTCCATCCAAACACAGCAGAATACACATTCTTCTCAAGCGTGCATGGAGCATTCTCAGGGATAGAGCAATCCTCTATAGATTTAAATTTATTTATTTATTTATTTATCTTTATTCCTCAAAGCCCCAGTAGATAGTTGTATGTCATAGCTGCACATCCTTCTAGTTGCTGTATGCAGGACGCGGCCTCAGCATGGCCGGAGAAGAGGTGCGTTAGTGCGCGCCCGGGATCCGAACCCGGGCCGCCAGCAGCGGAGCGCACGCACTTAACCGCTAAGCCACGGGGCCGGCCCTTTTTTTTTTTTAATTTTTGTTTATTTATTTATTTCCTCTATAGATTTAAGAAGACTGAAATCATAACAAGCCTCTTTTCCAACCATAACGCTATGAAACTAGAAATCAACTACAAGAAAAAAACTGAGAAAGTGACAAAGATGTGGAGACTAAACAACATGCTACTGAACAACCAATGGATCACTGAAGAAATTAAAAGGAGAAATCAAAACACACCTGGAGACAAATGAATATGAAAATACACCATACCGACTCATATGAGATGCAGCAAAAGCAGTCCTGAGAGGGAAACTCATAGCAATACAGTCCTACCTTAACAAACAAGAAAAATCCCAAATAAGCAATCTTACACTATACCTAACAGATTTACAAAAAGAAGGGCTGGCCCCACAGCTTAGCGGTTAAGTGCGCACTCTCTGCTGCTGGCGGCCCGGGTTTGGATCCCAGGCACGCACCGACGCACCACTTCTCCGGCCATGCTGAGGCGGTGTCCCACATACAGCAACTAGAAGGATGTGCAACTATGACATGCAACTATCTACTGGAGCTTTGGGGAAAAAAAGGAGGAGGATTGGCATGGATGTTAGCTCAGGGCTGATCTTCCTCACACACACACACACAAAAAAAAAGAATTAGAAAAAGAAGAACAAACAAAGCCCAAAGACAGCAGAAGGAGGGAAATAAAAATTAGAGCAGAAATAAATGAAATTGAAACCCCCCCCCAAAAAAACAGTAGAAAAGACCAATGAAACAAAGAGCTTGTTCTTTGAGAAGAACTGACAAACCCTTAGCCAGACTCACCAAGAAAAAAAGGGAGAAGGCTCAAATAAATAAAATTAGAAACGAAAGAGGAGAAGTTATGATAGATACCACAGAAATACAAAGAGTTATAAGAGAATACTATGAAAAACTATATGCCAACAAATTGGACAATCTAGAAGAAATGGATAAATTCTTGGACTCATACAACCTCACAAAACTGAATCAAGAAGAAATGGAGAATCTGAAGAGATCAATCACAAGTAAGGAGATTGAAACAGTAATCAAAAACCTCCCAAAAAATAAAAGTCCAGGCCCAGACGGCATCTCCAGAGAATTTTACCAAACATTCAAAGAAGATTTAATACCTATCCTTCTCAAACTATTGCAAAAAATAGAGGAAGATGGAACACTTCCTAACACATTCTAAGAGACCAACATCACCCTAATACCAAAGCCAGAGAAGGACAACACAAAGTAGGAACATTACAGGCCAATATCGCTGATGAATATAGATGCAAAAATCCTCAACAAAATACTGGCAAACAGAATACAACAATACATTAAAAAGATCATACACCATGATCAAGTGAGATTTATACCAGGAACACAGGGATGGTTCAACATCTGCAAATCAATCAGTGTGATACACCACATTAACAGAACGAGGAATAAAAACCACGTGATCATCTCAACAGATGCAGAGAAAGCATTTGACAAGATCCAACATCCATTTATGATAGAAACTCTCAACAAAATGGGTATAGAAGGAAAGTACCTCAACATAATAAACGCCATATATGACAAACCCACAGCCAACATCATACTCAACAGGAAAAAACTGAAAGCCATCCCTCTGAGAACAGGAACAAGATAAGGGTGCCCACTTGTACTTCTCTTATTCAACATAATACTGGAGGCTTTGGCCAGAGCAATGAGCCAAGAAAAAGGAATAAAAGGAATCCAAATAGGCAATGAAGAAGTGAAACTCTCACTGTTCACAGACGACATGATTCTATATGTAGAAAACCCTAAAGAATTCATCGGAAAACTATTAGAAAGAATCAACAATTACAGCAAAGTTGCAGAGTACAAAATCAACCTACAAAAAACAGTTGCATTTCTATACTCTAATAGCGAACTAACAGAAAGAGAACTCAAGAAGACAATCCCATTTACAATTGCAACAAAAAGAATAAAATATCTAGGAATAAATTTAACCAAGGAAGTGAAAGACCTATACAATGAAAACAATAAGACATTATTGAAAGAAATGGATGATGACATAAAGAAATGGAAAGATATCCCACGCACATGGACTGTAAGAATAAACATAATTAAAATGTCCCTATTATCTAAAGCAATCTACAGATTCAATACAATCCCAACCAGAATTCCAATGACATTCTTGAAGGAAACAGAACAAAGAATCCTAAAATTCAGATGGGGCAACCAAAGACCCCAAACAGCTAAAGCAATCCTGAGAAAAAAGAACAAAGCTGGAGGCATCACAATCCCTGACTTCAAAATAATGCTACAAATCTATAATAATCAAAACCTCATAGTACTGGTACAAGAACAGACACACAGATCAATGGAACAGAATGGAAAGCCCAGAAATAAAACCACACATCTATGGACAGCTAATCTTCGACAAAGGAGCTAAGAACATACAATGGAGAAAGAAAACGTTCCTTCGCCGTACACAAAAATGAACTCAAACTGGATCAAAGACTTGAAGGTAAGACTTGAAACTATAAAACTCATAGGAGAAAATATAGGCAGTATACTCTTTGACATCAGTCACAGAGCCACCTTTCCAAATTCCATGTCTCCTCAGACAAGGGAAACAAAAGAAAAAGTAAACAAGTGGGACTTCACCAGACTAAAGAGCTTCTGCAAGGCAAAGTAAACAAGGATCAAAATAAAAAGACAACCCACCAGCCTGGAGACAATATTTGCAAAACATATATCCGACAAGGGATTAATCTCCATAATAGGGGCCGGCCCTGTGGCGTAGCAGTTAAGTGCGTGCGCTTGCTCCGCTGCTGGCGGCCTGGGTTCAGATCCCGGGCACGCACCGATGCAACGCTTGTCAGGCCATGCTGTGGCGGCGTCCCATATAAAGTGGAGGAAGATCAGCATGAATGTTAGCCCAGGGCCAGTCTTCCTCAGCAAAATAAGAGGATTGGCATGGATGTTAGCTCAGGGCTGATCTTCCTCACAAAAATACAAAAACAATCTCCATAATATATAAAGAACTCACACAACTGAACAACAAGAAAACAAATAACCCGATCAAAAAATGGGCAGAGGGGGCTGGCCCGGTGGCGCAGCAGTTAAGTGTGCACGCTCCACTGTGGTGGCCCAGGGTTCGCAGGTTCAGATCCCAGGTGCACACCAATGCACCACTTGTCAAGCCATGCTGTGGTGGTGTCCCATGTAAAGTGGAGGAAGATGTGCATGGATGTTAGCCCAGGGGCCAATCTTCCTCGGCAAAAAGAGGAGAGTTGGCATCGGATGTTAGCTCAGGGCTGATCTTCCTCATTAAAAAAAAAAAAAAGGGTAGAGGATATGAACGGACATTTTTCCAAGGAAGATCTACAGATGGCCAATAAGCACATGAAAAGATGTTCAACATCACTAATCAACAGGGAAATGCAAATCAAAACCACACTAAGATATCACCTTACACCCGTTAGAATGGCTATAATCACCAAGACAAAAAATAACAAATGTTGGAGAGGTTGTGGAGAAAACGGAACCCTCATTCATTGCTGGTGGGAATGCAAACTGGTGCAGCCCCTATGAAAAACAGTACGGAGATTTCTCAAAAAATTAAAAATAGAATTACCTTATGATTCAGCTGTCCTATTACTGGGTATTTATCCAAAGAACCTGAAATCAACAATGCAAAGAGGCTTATGAACCCCTATTTTCATTGCAGCATTATTCATTATAGCCAAAAAGTGGAAACAACCCAAGTGTCCATCGACTGATGATTGGATAAAGAAGATATACAATGGAATACTACTCAGCCATAAAAACGACAAATCGTTCCATTTGCAACAACATGGATGGACCTGGACGGTATTATGTTAAGCGAAATAAGCCAGACAAAGACAAACACCACATGATTTCACTCATACGTGGAATGTAAACTAACACACGGACAGAGAGAACAGTTTGGTGGTTACCAGGGGAAAGGAGGTTGGGGGTGGGCACAAGGGGTGAAGGGACCCATTTATATGGTGACTGACAAATAATAATGTACAACTGAAATCTCACAATGTTATAAACTATGATGACATCAATAAGAAAAAAAAGAGAGAAGAAAAAAATTATTAAAAAAAAGATTAGGAGGAAATACTTGTCAGTGGTTGTTATTTCTCATGGTAGGATTATGCACACTGTTATTTGCTTTTTAATTTTTTTCTCAAATTTTTAATTTATTTTTCAAATAGGCCATAATGAATATATTGTTCTTATACTCCAGTGCTATTAAAAACACTTGATATCAAAACGAGAAAAAAAATCATCCTTATCATATTTATTTCTTATCAAATACAATGTCCAAGACTGTAGCTTGTCTGGGTGTTAAAATATTTTAAGAAACTATTTGAGGCAGTAATGTTGAATTTAGATATGATAAACCCTTGAATATAAATACCTCTTGTGATGCAATAATAAAACCCACTCTATATCTTCCTGTTTTCATTCAGTCCATCTCATCTTTTCTATTTTAGAAACAGGCTTTCAGTAGAACTATAAGGTGCAAACGTAGATCTTTAGAGGATTATGCAGCCCTGAATCCCTGCTCCCTGGACTTTCTGGTGTCAGGAGAATACCAACGGTCTCTGACACTGGAAATACAGGGCCACTGGGGGAGGTGGAAACCAAGCTGGAAAAACACACTTCAGTCTGTGGTTACTAGGAAGTTACACTTGCTTATTCTTTTTTTTCCTAAAATTATCTCCATTTGTTTCAGATTCTTCACAGGCCTCCATTTAACACCCTCTCGCAACATAGTGCAAAACAAATCTGTCAGCTGCAAATATGGCCATAGCAACTTTTTCCCCAATTACTAGGGTAACAAAGTGAACAGCAAAGAAAACACTTCCGAAAAGAATGTACCACTTTGCCTGTCATGTGCTGTGGGATGACTGTGGCTCTCAATTTTCCTTGAGTCCCGGCTTGCAGGACAATTTCCCTAAATAACCAATGGGTAGTCACATCACACCTATGAACCTCCCTGTGGCCTATTCCCACTTACTGGTCTTTGGGTTCACAGGTTCTCAACAGATGGTACCTCCTTCTACGAGGCATCTTGGAAATCTGCGGGGGTATTTTCCGAATACAGAGAGCAAGGAAGCTGTCACAGCAATTGAGAAGCAAAACTGGATTTGGTGGGCAGGGTGTCTCAAAGAACTGTGCGATGGCACGCATGCCTTAGGTCCACCCCACTGGGCCGTAAACGAAATGCCAAGCATCTGAGCCTAGAACGTTCCTTCAGTTCACATAAATGCAAAGCATGTTTTTCATAGTGTTAATATACACTGCATGCAGAATTATGTAAAATGAGATGAAATTGCTACTTTGCTTTGTTTGGAACTTACTAAGCGTTGTTTACCATTTCATAAAACTGCATCACCAAAAGCAATGCTGCTTCTAGTTTTCAGTAGCCCGTTCAATGCATCTGCTGCAGTGGATTTCACAGCTGAAGCATTCATAGTGAGTCTATGAATAGGTGCAAGCATCTGATACTTCATTACATCCTCAAGAGCCTTGCTATTCAAAGTAGAGTCCAAGAACAGCGGTACTGGCATCACCTGGGAGTTTGTTTGAAATGCAGAATCCCAAGCCTCACACCAGGAGCCTGAACCAAGTCTGCATTTTAACAAGACTCCCAGGAGAAGCACTGCTCTGGTGAACTTGTGCCAAAGCATATATCATGTATACTGCAATATGCATCACTTATTATAAATAACGTCCTTTTTATTTTTATTTTCTATAGTTAGGTCACTATATGACTTTTAAGAATTAGGTCTATTGGGCTGGCCCCATGGCTCAGCGGTTAGGTGCGCGCGCTCCACTGCTGGTGGCCCAGGTTCGGATCCCGGGCGCGCACCCACGCGCTGCTTCTCTGGCCGTGCTGAGGCCGCCTCCCACATACAGCAACTGGAGGGATGTGCATCTGTGGCATGCAACTATCTACTGGGGCTTTGGGGGAAAAAATTTTTAAAAAAATAAAATAAAAAAGAATTAGGTCTATTAAAGGATGTATTATCTGTTAATTTCATTTTAGGATAATAAAGGGAACACTAAAAATATTTATTATAAAACAGGGGGTCCTGAGTTGAGAACTACTGAGTAAGAAACCACACATTGCCAGCTCTGTTTGTAGTTTTATTTTTCCACCTTATCCCTATCCCTGGAAAAAATAGTTGAAATGCAGCTGACTACGAGAGAGACAAATGTGAATTCTCCTCGACTATGATTTCTGCGCCCCAAATTGCCCTCATTGAGGCAATGTGATTTTATGTCACTAAAATGTGGCATCTAATGCAATTTGCCACTCACAGATGGAAACATGTGGAAACACATAACCCCTCTGGGACCCAGATATCAGTGACTCTAGGAGAAAATAAATGCTCCATAAACACTCCCTTGAACAGTCTTATTACTTGATAAAGCATTCCATCTACTGCTTCTCATGAGGAAACATGCCTTCACTTTTATCAGAGAAAGTTTTGTTTTGGACTGAAGTCAAGATAAGATTGGATTTTCCCAGGATGCAATAAAACGGACCTGGGTTCCAGGTTCCCAACCGCCAAACTGTCCCACCAGCAGGTCCAATGCATTTCACCTTCAAATTCATACTCAGCATCTTCTCTCCTCAATCTGCTTTTTCAAAACTCCTTTGCTCCCTTATTTTAGTTAATGACCACCCTTCCCCCCCAAAAAACTATCTCAACCTCCTAATTCTAAAACAACTAAAAAAATCATTGATAATTAACTATACACCAGACCATGGTGACACCAAGACAAAAGAGACATAGCGCCCCTGGCAGAGAAGCTCACAGACAAGGAAGCCTCATAGTCTTAGTCGGATCTTCTGGAATATTTAAAGGCATCCTTGAATCCTCCCTCGCTTGCTTCCCACATTGAATCAACTGTCAGCACCTGTTGATTTTATTTTTGTGACCTCTCTTCCATTTGTTTACTCCATCAGCACCTAATTATCTAACAAACTTAATTAGCTGCAGCTTAAGTAACTAGAAGCTCAATTCACTGAAATCATTTTCATTTGACTTCCAGGAAAAGAGGTTTTCACAAGCAAACAAACTAAAGATAGGCATGTGGGATACCTGCCATATTCTTATTTTTACCTTCCAGGCATACATTTCTGCTTCTTTGGGCCACAGCACCTTCATTTTCTTCTGGGGCTCCATATCCCATGTCCCTTCCCTGGCTCAGTGCACATGGCTTCAATGGGGTTGACCCTACCCCCTGGCCTAAGTGACGGCATACAATCCAGCTTTGCCTATCACAAGGCTGGGAGGGGATGGGAGGAAGGGAGTCACAGGATGTAAACCAGGTCAACGAGATTTAAATCTGGGACTAGAATGGCAAAGAAAAGATTTCCCCTGTAAATGCTAAGTGAGCAGACCTGCTGCAGTCCATGTGCTCACACAGGCAAAGCTCTTCTCTGGGAATCAAATGGTTACAGAGGGAGAGAATCCAGTAGACGGAGTTGGGGCTGAATCCAGATGACCTACTCTTAGTTAATAAATCCCTCTCCTGATACCTTCACGCTATTTTTTGCTAAAGCCAGCTGGAGTTGGCTTTTTGACACTTGCAACAAAAAATACAGATGCTTTGAGTTTTTTTTAAAATTCTTGCGTTTAGTAAAAATCTTACAGCCAGATCTATAAAACTTGAACCACTATAATGGTCTATGTTAAAAATGGATATTTACAATGATGCCTATGAAATACTAAGATATAATACTTTGATATCCTGAATGGTAAAAGACAAAATTCTGATAAGTATACCCCACTTACCAAACCAGCAAAACATGTGATCTGATTTTAGACTGTCTAGAGAGATCATTCTCAAACAGTGTTTCTCAGGACACTAGTCCCTTAAGAAAAAAAGAATTTTGGGAGCAAATGTGCATGCAAGTCTGCATTTTGTGTTCCCCACTTGGAAAATCACAACGTATATTAGCATATTAAGGGCTCTGTGAAGTTCTGTATTCAAAACACATGCTGGGCCGGCTCCGTGGCTTAGCGGTTAAGTGCGCGCGCTCTGATGCTGGCGGCCCGGGTTCGGATCCCGGGCGCGCCCCAAGGCACCACTTCTCCGTCCAGCGCGAGGCCGAGTCCCACGTACAGCAACTGGAAGGATGTGAACCTATGACATACAACTATCTGCTGGGGCTTTGGGGGGAAAAAAATGAATAAATAAAATCTTAAAAAAAAAAAAAAAAAAAACACATGCTTTCCAGTGCTCTCTGACCACATAACTTCCTTTTATTATTATAATTTTATTTATTCATTTTTAGCAATACCCAGTAACATTACACCAGGGAAAACACTGCACTCAAGGGCCCATCAGCTCCATCTGAAGCACTTCCCCTCTTCTTGTTCTCCCCAGTTTGCTGTTGTATTGATAAAAATATAAGAACCTTGACTTTTAAAATCAAACAGAATTTAAATCCCACTATCACAGCATATCCCAAGATAATATTCGTCCAGAAGTTACGCTGTCAGTATAGTGTTACATTTCTCAATTTTGTATTTGAGACTGCTGTGGCTACTTGAGCTTACAAAGAAGCAAAAAGAAAAAGGTATGCGTAACTAGACTGAAATCCTCCTAGAAAAGAAGTGTTGAAACCAATTCCAATCTAATTAGTTTCTCGTAGAAGGTAAAAACCTGCTTTATACAACCAAACAGCTATTATTAAATCAAAGCGCTGCATTTCAGAACAGAATAAAATTCAGGGTGTAGCTAATCACTCCAGAGTCAAAATTCAAATATTCTGTATTTGTGATTTAATTACACGACTCTAACACCATTTGCGCTGAATCAAGTAGACAAGTATAGGCACATGAGATTTTTTTTTTTAAACGTGACCTGGACCGTCCCACAAGAGATGTACTAACTCAGGAACAGTGAAAAACAGAACTCCAGGAATAAGCTCAATGTTAGAATATGTAATACAAACGCATGTTTTAGATTTTCAGTGGTCAACAGAGTACCGTATCATTTATTCACACCTGCATGCATATTCACTCATTTAGTAGATATTCATATATGGCCTACTCTGGGGTAAGTGCTATGCTAGGTGATGGGGACAGAGTGGCGGGCAAAATCAGACTTCTTCCCTTCCCTCATGTGGGCTGAATTGTGCCCCTACCCCCACCCCTCCCAAATTCATATTTTGAAGTCCTAACCCCCAGTATCTCAGAACGTGACTGTATTTGGAGATGATAGGGTCTTTAAAGAGGAAGTTAATTTAAAGATTTTATTCATTTATTTTTCCCCCCCCAAAGCCCTAGCAGATTGTTGTATGTCATAGCTGCACATTCTTCTAGTTGCCGCATGTGGGACGCGGCCTCAGCATGGCCGGAGAAGCAGCGCGTCGGTGCGCGCCCGGGATCCGAACCGGGGCCGCCAGCAGCGGAGCGCGCGCACTTAACCGCTAAGCCATGGGGCCGGCCCGAGGAAGTTAATTTAAAATGAGGTCATCCCTGAACAGACATTTCTCCAAAGAAGATATACAGATGGCCAACAGACACATGAAAAGATGTTCAAAATCACTAACTATCAGGGAAATGCAAATCAAAACTACAATGAGATATCACCTCACGCCCGTCAGAATGGCTATAATTAACAAGACAGGAAACAACATGTGTTGGAGAGGATGTGGAGAGAAGGGAACTCTCATACACTGGTGGTGGGAGTGCAAACTGGTGCAGCCACTATGGAAAACAGTATGGAGATTCCTCAAAAAATCAATGATAGAACTACCATATGATCCAGCTATTCCACTGTTGGGTATTTATCCAAAGAACTTGAAAACACCAATTTGCAAAGGTACATGCACCCCTGTGTTCATTGCAGCCTTATTCACGATAGCCAAGACTTGGAAGCAACCTAAGTGCCCATCAAGGGACGAATGGATAAAGAAGCTGTGGTATATATACACAATGGAATACTACTCAGCCATAAGAAACGACGAAATCCAGCCATTTGTGACAACATGGATGGACATTGAGGGTATTATGCAAAGTGAAATAAGTCAGAGGGAGAAGGCCAAATACCGTATGATTTCCTTCATTAAGTAGTAGATAATAACAACAATAAACAAACACATAGGGACAGAGATTTGATTGGTGGTTACCAGAGGGGAAGGGGGGAGGGTGGAGGGTGAAAGGGATAATTCGGTACATGTGTGTGGTGATGGGTTGTAATTAGTATTTTGGTGGTGAACATGATGTAGTCCATGCAGAAATAGAAGTACAATGATGTACACCTGAAATTTTTGCAATGTTATAAACCAATGTTACTGCAATAAAAAAAATAAAAATAAAAATAAATAAATAAAATGAGGTCATCGGGGTGGGCCCTAAACCAATATGACTGGCGTCCTAATAAGAAGAGGAAATTAGAACATAGACACGCACAGAGGCAAGACCATGTGAAGACACAGAAAGAAAATGGCCATCTACAAGTCAAGTAATGAAGCCTCAGAAGAAACCAACCCTGCTGACACCTTGATCTTGGACTTCTAGCCTCCAGAATAGTGAGAAAATAAATTTCTGTGGTTTAAGCCGCCCAGTCTGTGATGCTTTGTTATGACAGCTCTAGCAAACTAATACACTCGTAAAGCTTAAACTCTATTTGAAGACACAGACCTTGATTAAGTAATCACACAAATAAACCTAGCCCTGTAGCTCTGACTTGGTGCACTGAGATCCAAGAAGAGGTGCTATAATAGAGGAGAGTGACCCAGTAGGGGAGATGAAGAATGTCCTCCCTGCAAAAGTGACACTTGAACTGAAACAGGAAGGAGAGGAGTTAACAAAGCGATAAGAGATGGGATGTACATTCTAGGCAGAGGAACCAGTATGTGCAAAGGCCCTGTGGAAAAGATGAGGGACCAAAGGTAAGCAGTGTGGCTGGGGGGGAGAAAGCAAGGGGGTGTGGTAGGAGATATGTGGCTGACAAGATAATCACAGGCCAAGCCATACTGTTTAAGACAAGGAAGAAGTTATTATTAAGATCACATGCCAAGGGTCTGAGAACTTGGATGGAAAAAATTGCATTCTTATTTTCACTAACTTTTAATTAAAATTCAGCATTTCCTTCTATTATGAATGTAGGCTACAAACTGTGATAGTATTATAGCAATATCTGCAATGTTCTCCACAATAGAAATTAGAAGTATTTTCATATCATGTTACAGTTCTTACAGACACCTTGAAATTCATTTGTGTCCAACACTACTTCAAAATTATGGAGTTATTAGGCCTGGCTCTAGATCTGGTTATTTAATGCATTTAAAGAAGCTCATATATTACTTCTATGACCCATATACAACAACTTTATGAAAAATTCTTTGCTAAAAGTATTTAAACATAATTGTTTCTTTTGTAATATAATGTTATTTTATGCAGTTAAAAATAGTATTCTGAGATGGTTTCCATAGGTTTTACCAGATTGCCAGAAGGGTCCAGGCACAAAAAGTTTAGGAACCCTGTTTTGTCTTTATTCTAAGATTAATTAATTACCAGCTGTATCACTTGGGCAAGTTTTTTTAACGTCTCTGAGCCTTGGTTCCCTCATCTGTAAAATGGGGATTTATAACACTCTCTATCCAATATAGAGGATCACATGAGTTAATACACATGAAATGCTTATAACAGTGCTAGGACTCAGTAATGCTCAATAAACAGTAGATATTGTTTTTATTATTGATGAGAATCCATTGTGGTGTTCTAAGTAGAGGGAATGACATGATGGTCAGGTTTATACTTTGAAAGATCATTCTGGCTCCAACATAGACAATGCCTGAGAGGGGTCAGAGAGGAGACCAAAATAGGAGACAACTATAGCAGTGCTGCATTTGAAGAATTTTTTAATCTAATACAAAACTTTTTAGTAGAGGAAACCATTCCTTAAATCAGATCTTAAGTAGAAGCCAGATAAGTACATAAATCAGATAAAACCAGAGCCACTCTGACTGAAGCTGGGTGTGGGAGCCCAGAGTCATGTCAGCTCAGCATTTCTCTCTTTCCCAGAAAGTCAAGTCCAACACATTTATAAGAAACTCCTGTATCTACAACGACCGTAACATGAAAACTGTTCATAGTTACCTTCTGATAGGACATTCTGAAACTGTTAAAACCGTTAAATAACCCCCGATTCTTTTAATTTTATTTATTTATTTTTTTCCCCCAAAGCCCCAGTAGATAGTTGTATGTCATAGCTGCACATCCTTCTAGTTGCTGTATGTGGGACACGGCCTCAGTGTGGCAGGAGAAGCGGTGCATCGGTGTGCGCCCGGGATCCGAACCCAGGCCACCAGCAGTGGAGCGCGCGCACCTAACCGCTAAGCCAGGGGGCCGGCCCAATAACCCCATATTCTTATAAACTGTAGGATCAGCTACTTCTCAGTTTCCTTGCACATTAATTCATGATATAGATTAACATCTATGTGTCCATGACATTGTAAATGGTGACAAGCATACCTTACTTCTTGGCATCACAGCCTATATTAATGACATTCTAGACCAGTTCCCTGAATTTCATGCACCTAATGTTCTTCTCTTTTATCATAACATTCACTGCTTTTTATTTCCTCCATGCACATCCCTATTTGCTTATCCTATCTTTATTTTAAATGCCCTCCCACAGCGATGCCTCGTCTTTATTTCTTCTATTTTTCCCTTTTCCCCTAATATTTTTTGTGTGCTTGGTACTCTTTGGACAAATTCCACCTCTTTTTTCAACTTCCTAGCCTAGCAATGAGCTCAGCCATCTCCTGCTGAAGTGCATGTCAGATAGCTTCATCTTCAATCTAGCTGCACTGTTCTTCTTGGAAAACCATCCAACGGGTCATCATTTCCCCAAATGTTAATCCCCAACCTACAGGATGAACATCTTATTTAAATTGCTAGGTACAAGGGGATCATGTGGGAAAGGAAGTAAGCTGTAGGAAGGGAGGGACTCCATCTGTGTTGTTTACTGTGTATGCCCAGGATTCAAAAGGGCATTTGGTAAAAGTGTTACTCAAGGTTGAGGAGAAGGATAGACAGACAGACGGAGGAATGAATGGATGGAAGGATAGATGGATGGGTGGACTGATGGGTAGATGGGATGTTGGATGGATGGAAGGAAGGAAAAATGGAAGAAGAGGGGAGTAGGAAGGAACATTGTGAGAAAAACTAGATATTGAGGAAAAAGTAAAACACATAGAAAATGAAGTATATTATTTGAGAGAAGGAATAAAAGCCTACAGTGGCTTTGACTTATCCTATATAGTTTTATATAATTTGTACAACGCTATCAGATTATATGAGAGAATGAGATCCCTATAACCTTATGATACCCTAGTATCATCAACATCATCTTCACACAATCCCCATTTTGTAGGCTTGGGGGCTGAGACTCTAAAATGCTAAGAGACTTGCCTAAGATCAGGCAACCTTTAAATACAGAGCTAAGACTTAGACCCTTGTCTTCACTGCCCCATACTACTAGGTTCCAAGGCACCTGGAGTATAAAACAATAATACACAAATTGACCATGTTTTCAAGAAAGCCAAGTGAGATTCTGAAAACACTGAGTGGAGGGAATGCCCATAATCATAATAGACTGATTTGAAATGTCTACTTCCCTATCACCAAACGGGAATCAAGTGAGTCTTCCTGGAGGGACCAAAGAAGGCCTGATCCAAGAAGACCAGCAAATATTGTGCTCTAACGGGATGCCCATATTCACAGCACTTACAGGAGGAAAAAATGGGCAAAACAACTTTTTTTTTATCAGGAGAAAAACAATAAAGACGAAAATTAGTGCCGTGAAATGGCGTCAGATAATTAAACAAAGAGAAAACAAGAGGCATTAAAAACTGACCTCCTACACTCTATAATATATCCAAACTACGTTTCTTTTTTAAGTTAAATCTAAACAATACAACGAAAGTTATTTCCTTTATATAAACACTTAATGCGTGCCAGGCATTGGACTAAGCAGTGTGTTCTTAAGCAACTCACTTAACCCTTCCATGTCATGGTTTCCTCTATGGGAACAAGGGGAGACCAGTGTCTACCTCACCAGGCTATCATGAAAATTAACTGAAATGGTGTATGTAAAGTGCTTTGGAAAATGCCTGGTAGGTAGTAAGTGTTCAAAATGTGTACTGTTCTCATCATCACTACCCTGGGTTCATCCTCACAGCAACCCAATGAGGTGGATTCAATCAACTCCATTTTACAGACAAGTAAACCAAGGCTTGGTGAGCCACCCTCAGGGGCTGGAGAGAAAAAGGACTCCTGATAAAGTCCCTTAATCGTGACAGTTGCTGACAATACTGACAAGTGACTCTGGCTGAACCTTCTGCTCTTGCCCAACCACACCTGGAAACTTTTATGGTGCAAATGGCAGGTGCCCTGAGAAATTTCTTTTGTATACAAGGATGCTTGTGCACAAGGGAAAATTGAGTAAATTAGATGGGCATTTATTACAAAAAAATAATTATGGAGGGGAAAGGGAGGGAAGAAGGTCCCCAAACTAATAAGCTTATTAATACATACATGCCATGTGAAATCCATTCTCATATATTCCTCCAGACAATCTTCTTCAATGTAGGTAACTGGTAAGATGAAAAAAAGAGGGTAAGAGAGAACTGCATTGGGCCGGCCCCGTGGCTTAGCGGTTAAGCGCGCACGTCCGCTGCTGGCGGTCCGGGGTTCGGATCCCGGGTGCGCACCGACGCACCGCTTCTCCTGCCATGCTGAGGCCGCATCCCACATACAGCAACTAGAAGGATGTGCAGCTATGACATACAACTATCTACTGGGGCTTTGGGGGGGAAAATAAATAAATAAATAAAATCTTTAAAAAAAAAAGAGAGAGAACTGCATTAGAGAAAGGAAGATGAAAGGGAAATGAGTGCAGGAGAAGACAGGTATTTTGGGTGGGGAAGTGTTAAGAGAAAGCCCAGAACTAAGTCAGGCATCACTCCAATCAAATAATGCAGGGACTTGCCAATCATGGCACAGGGAGAGCGCTGCAGAGCTCACACTCTGCATGGACCATAAGGATACGTGTGAACTAAGAGAAAACAGGAAACATGCCCCAGACACACTCCCCTTCAGTCCATCTTGCTGCAAATACCTTGTACCTACTGCTCCGCTGCTTCAAATGCCCTTCCCTTGTTATTTAAATGACAGACCTCTTCATTTTTCAGTCTCATTCATGTCATTTTTCTTTCAGCACTTAGAATCTGAAATTATCAAGTTCATTTACTTATTGAGCTTTTTTTTTAATTTTCTGCCTCACAACGCACTATATTGTTGATGAATGAATGAATCTGGAGCAGATGCCTAGACCTCTTCTAAGGATAGATAAGGCATTGGAAAGCCATTTGATATATGAACTGTTGCAACAGATATAAAGAGATCTCATTTCATGTGCAGACTCCAAGAGCTCAGTTCTGGCTGCATGCTGTGTTGGGAAGTCATCCCAATCAACATCCCACCACTGGGAAAGGGCTCTGTAATTGATTTGTGATGTCTGCCATGAGTGTGGCAAGCATGTCAGTGTTTTACTCATCCTACATCACCTGGGATGCTTTCCTTCTTTCCACTCTCCACAAGCAGCCAGACTGCTTCTCCTTCTAAAAGTAAGGCAGATCCCATCACTGCACTTCTCAAAATCCTCCAATGACACCCCTTCTCACTCAGAACAAAATCCAATGGCCATTCATCAGCTATCTCCTCTCTCATCCAATGGGTTCCAACTGCACCGGCCTCCTTGCTGTTCTTCAAACACAGCAAGGACACTCCTGCCTCCCTGTCCTGGAAGCAACAGAAACACCCTCCTCCCCCAAATATCCACGAGCACAGACCCCTTCTTCCTACAGGTTCAACTATCACTTTATTGAGGCAGACTCCCTTGCTCGCCCAATGTAAAATAGCCCTCCCTCACACACTTTCTATAATTTCACCACTTTCTATAATTCCATCCATTTTATTCTTCTTTATAATGTCTTCTACTTGACATGTATTTATTTATTTACTGTCTGTTTCCTCCCTCCAACCCTTCCCATGCCCCATCCAATAACTAAACCCCATTAAGGAAGAATTTTATCCTCTTTATTCATGGAGTATCCCCAACACTTAGAACATGGTACATAAGGAGTCCTCAATAAATATATGTTGAATGAATGAATAAATGAATTTCCACTGAATTAAAATGATTAAGGCCTATTTTCCTCTAAAGAACAGCTTATCCAACTATTAGAACATGTCTATAT